>NW_012115599.1:2996176-3027042 GCF_000951035.1 Colobus angolensis palliatus
CTCTCTCTCTCTTTCTCTCTTTCTCTCTTTCTTGAGACGGAGTCTTCCTCTGTCGCCCAGGCTGTGATGCAATGGTGTACTCTTGCCTCACTGCAACCTCTGCCTCCTGGGTTCAAACAATTCTCCTGCCTCAGCCTCCCACATAGCTGGGATTACAGGCACCTGCCACCACACCCTGCTAGTTTTTTATTTTTAATAGAGACAGGGGTTTCATCATGTTGGCCAGGCTGGTCTCGAACTCCTGGCCTCAAGTGATCCACCTGCCTCGGCCTCATAAAGTGCTGGGATTACAGGCATGAGCAACCACGCCTGGCCAGTTCTGGTATTAATGCCCGTTTGTTTTTGTCTGGCCAGAGAACAGAGAGCCTCTCAGTGAAGACATAGCAACCCCCTGGTTTTTCTCACCTGCTGGTAGATGGAGTTGCTGTGGGAAATATAAGAGCTAGGGCCCAGAGGGTGGGTGGGGAGGCCAGGGAAGAACTATGCCCCTCTCCTGGCCCAAACTCTGACCTTCCAGCTGGGCAAGGGATCCGTAGAGTTCTGCCTTCGAGGTTCCCTCAACTCTAAGGCCCCAGGAAGAAATAGGACCTGAGTAGGTCCAGCCTGGGCCTTTCCTGTGTATGGGGAAACATAAACCAAGACAAGCCATTTCTTTTCAGCCACCACCCCTGGCTGTCTGATGGGCCTCTGGGGAGGCACCTCCAGCAGCTCCCATCCCATTCCATGTGGTGGACAAGGAGTTTGGCAGACACCACTGGGGTTTCAGGCAGAGCTGTTAATAGTCCAGAAATGGATGCCTTCACCCTTCATTCCTGCTGTACCCTCCCCTCTAAGGTCAATTTTCATCAAACAGGAGGTAAAAGGCAGCAGATGGTACCTCTGCACTCTACACATTGGGCCCCTATAGTGCGCAGTTCAAAATACACACACACACACACACACACACACACACACACACACACACACACACCATCATGAACTGGGTGTGGGCAACCGCTCCCTTCCTGCCTGTAGATGCCCTGCCCACAGGGCGACTTGCTTGCCGGGTTGACATCAGCCACACATGGCACAGGCTCCTCCTGGGCTGAAGCTGTTCTCCTGGCCCGGACCCAGAGGAGGCACGTTCTGTGTGGCTTCTCCACCATTGTGGTTGGTCTGCAGTGTTGTTAGTGCAGCTGGGGACCTATGAGAAGCTGACCCCAGGATCTGTGCAGAAGACATGAGAATGGGACATGGGAACGGAGGGTGAAAGTAGCAAAGAAACCACACAACACGGATGGAACAAGTCATTTGAACGATTGTGAGTTTGTTTAAGAGTTGCTATAATGGTGTAATATGTAATTACACTTCCCAAAGTGAAAGAAAATGTGATTTATTTCAAAACGATTGTGCCCGTTTGAAGTAACGGAGACAAGAGGCAACCAAAGAAGAAGAATTTGCTGGTAACCCCAACACTGACTTTTAGAGGGGTTCCTTGACCAGCAATGGGAATATTAGTTCTGTTCAGCTGGTTACCCCTGTGGTGGGACAGGGACATCAGGCTTGCACAGCTCCATGGCACTGTCCACTGGGTTGCCTCACGCCTTCTCTTTTAATGCTAGGCCCACCCAGCAGCAGGAACCCCCTGAAGCAGTATCTGTTCCTCCTGGAAGGGACAGGGCTCGTTGAAAGCCACACATTGGCCCCAGCCTGCTCCATCAGATTCTTTTGAATCTGCTCCATCAGATTCTCCATCAGATTCACCTCAGGAGGCATGGATCCAATCAGCTAAAGTTGGGGCCTGCTTGGTATTTTCTGACACTACTTCTGACATGAAATGTGCGCTTTTTCCTGACACCAGCCAATTCTCTGACACCCGCTGGGCATCCAACAATTCAAACCGATTCTGCCACGAACTTCCAGAGTTAGCACAGATCTCACAGGGGAAGGCCTCAGTTCCACAAGACTGCCCCCCTTCAGATGCCAGCTACAAGTGAGGTAGTGACCCCCACTTCTGCCTGGTCAACTACAAATTTGGGGGTTCTGGCTAGGCAAGGTGGCTCATGCCTGTAGTCCCAGCACTTTGGGAGGCTGAGGTGGGAGGATCACTTGAAGCCAGGAGTTCCAGACTGGCCTGGGGAATAAAGAGAGATCCCATCTCTACAAAAAAATAAAAATAAAAAAGTAGCCAGGCATGCTGGCACACACGTGTAGTCCCAGTTATGCTGGAGTTATGCTGGCTGCGGCAGAGGCTGGGATGATGGGGCTGAGAACTGAGGATCACTTGTGTCCAGGAGTTCAAGGCTGCATTGACCTATGATTGCACCACTGCACTCCAGCCTGAGTGACAGAGGGAGACCCTGTCTCAAACAGAAAATTGAGGGGTTTCTGCGAGAACCTCTCAGTTTTCATAATTCACTAGAACAATTCACAGAACTCAGAAAAGCACTATACTTACTATTCATTTCTTGTAAAGGATAAAAACAGCCTGATGAAGAGGTACACAGGGCAAGGCCCAGTGGGGTCCCAAGTGCAGGAGACTCTGTCTCTGTGGAGTCAGGGCACGACACCCTCCTGGCATGTGGACCACCAATCCCAAAGCTCCTTGAATTTCATTTTTCAAGAGTCTATATAGCCCAGACCCCAGGCTGTCTCCTGTACCTGGAGGTCTGGGAGTAGGGAATGGGAGTGGGTGGCTGAAAGTCCCAATCTTCCAAAGTCTAATTCCATGTTTGGTCTTTCTGGGACCAGCCTCCAGCCTGAAATTATCTAAGGGTCCACCCTGTGTCACCTTGTTAGCATAAACCCAAGGATAGTCCTAAGGGGCTTATCATGAATAACAAAAGACACTCCTGTTACGCAGAAAACCCTAAGGGTTTTAGGAGTTCTGTGTCAGGAACTGAGATGAAGACCAAACACATTTTTACAGAGTTGTACCTTGGTATTTGCGGGGGATTGGTTCCAGGACCCCCACGGGTACCAAAGTCCACAGATGCTCAAGTCCCTTGCACAAAATCATGTGGTGTTTTTACATAACCTCCACACATCCTCCTGTATACTATAATTCAGTTGTGAGGCCCCAAGTGGCTGGCCACCCCGCCTCCTCCTTTGACCTGCAAATATCGGCTGCACTGACCTGGTCCCTCCTTTACCTGACTCCTTTTACTTAAGAGGTTCTGGGGCTAGAATTAAAGGTCAGCCATAGTCATAAGGATGTTTTCTTTTTTTTGAGATGGAGTCTCGCTCTTTCGCCTGGGCTGGAGTGCAGTGGCCCGTTCTCAGCTCACTGCAAGCTCTGCCTCCCGGGTTTACGCCATTCTCCTGCCTCAGCCTCCGAGTAGCTGGGACTACAGGCGCCCGCCACCTCGCCCGGCTAGTTTTTTTTTTTTTGTATTTTTTAGTAGAGACGGGGTTTCACGGTGTTAGCCAGGATAGTCTTGATCTCCTGACCTCGTGATCCACCCGTCTCGGCCTCCCAAAGTGCTGGGATTACAGGCTTGAGCCACTGCACCCAGCCGGATGTTTTCTACACAAAGCTGAGACCCCCTTCCTAGGTGGCCAGTCCCAGCCACTAGAGAAGAAGGGGTGTGTTTGGGGTTATGCTGGATGCGGCAGAGGTTGGGATGATGGGGCTGGGAACTGACGGGAAAGTGCTAATGGGAAGAGGAAGAAAATAGGGCAGATCGGTGTCTGGGAGCCTCTAGGGGAGGGTCCCACTGGGGCGAGTTTCTGCAGAGTCAGGCGGGGAGGGAGGAAGAGCTGGGAGGGTGGTCAGGACCTCTGTCAAGAGCATAGAAGTGTGGGTGTCTTAGCTTTGCTTCCACTCCCATTGGTCCGCAGGACCGCCCTTCCAGGAGCCAGTGGCTGGGAGCAGTGCTGGAGGATCAAGGAAGCAGAGATGGATGGTGAGGCAGTCCGCTTCTGCACAGATAACCAATGTGTCTCCCTGCACCCCCAAGGTAAGAAAACTGGGGCCCCAGCTCATGCCCAGTGAGGGATTAGCCTGCCTGTCCTTTGGCCCTCTGCCATAAGGCAGTTTATTGCTGTCTTATTGCTCTCCCCAGACCCTTGTCCTTGGGGATGCAGACTTGGCAAGAGAAAGGGGATGAACTTTGAATTCAGATGGTCCTGGTTTGGAATCCCGGCTCTGCACACTGAGCCGGTCCTGTGAGGCCTCCCTCCCTTCCTTTCTTGTTTCATTCAAACTACACTTTTGTTGCTCTGTGCTCTGTGCCAGATTCTGTGCCCTGTGCACCACCAAAGCCTCCTTGAGATTTGGAGAACAGTGGTCTCAGTCTCAGAGCCCCTCGCCTCTGTGTTGCTACCATGCCCACACCTCGTTCTGGTGAACAGTCCAGAGTGTTTCATCTTCCTTCTCCATAACCACTTGTATGATAAGCATGGCAGGGGTTCTCATCCCCATTAGACAACCCAGGAAATGGAACCAGATAGTCTGACTATGTCTCAGCCTGCACAGCACCCTCTCACCTTGGACTCTGGCTTCTCCCCTATAGGGGTGGACTCTGTGGCAACAGCTTCTGCAGCCCCCAAGATACCAAGGCTCTTCAGACTACCCCAGCATTTATGGCTGTGACCTTGGTCTTCTCTCTTGTGACTCTCTTTGTAGTGAGTAAGCCCCCAGGTGACCCAAATCTCACTGACTCTCTCTCCTTTCAGCACAAAGTTCCCAAGGGCCCCAGATGCACCTCTCTGGGCCTCTCTGCTCCCAGAAAGATCATTCTACCTCCAGCTCCAGCCCCAAGCCACAGCTTTCCTGGGACCAGATAGAGGCCACTGTCCAAGAGGGAGCATCCCAAGAACTGAGGTTCATGAGGGAGAGTCTTTGCTGCTGTCTTCCCAGTTCTGGAACCCTCTTGTGTATGGGACAGTGTATCCTCCCAGTCTCAGGGCTGGGGATTTGCTGACCTGGGAAAATGGAATGTCTCAGTTCAACAGCACACAAGACCTGTGCTGAAGTCTGTGCAAGCCATGATTCTGGGAGACAACATTACGGGGCATTTACCTTTTGAACCCAACAGTGAGTAGCCACAGTGGGGGTGGGGTGCGGAGGGAGCCGGGACCTTCAGATGCTCAGAACCTAGGATGAACTTCTCCCCCAGTACCCCCAGACCACTGAATGGGTTCCACCATCCTCATAGAAGAGATAATTTTTTAAAAACACAGTTTTATTGCGGTCTAATGGTGTACATATTTAAAGCATACAATCTGATAAGTTTTGATATATGTATGTGCCCCCGAAACCATCACCACAATCATCATGACATAGTCATCCTCCTCACCCCAAAGTTTCCTTGTGGCTCTCTGTCATTCCTTCCTCTCCCTTCCTCCCCTCATCCCTGGGCAGCCACAGATCTACATGCTGTAACTACAGATTAGTTTGCTTTTTCTAGCGTTTTATAGAAAAGGGATCATAGAGTATGTACTCTTTGTTCTTTACTAGTCATGTAATTTGCAAATATTTTCTGTCAGTCTGTGACTTGTCTTTTCATTCTCTTAACAAGATTTTAATTTTGATAAAGTCTAACTTATCATTTTATTTCTGTTATGGATTGTTCTCACGGTCTCATATGTGAGAAATCTGCCTAATCCAAGACTACAAAGATGTTCTCCTTTGTTTCTGGAAATTGTACAGTTTTTAGTATTACATTTAGGTCTCTGCCTCATTTGAGTTAATTATTGTATAATGGTGTGAAATGGATTGTTCCAGCGCCATTTGTTGAAAAAGTTATCTTTCTCCATGAGTTGCCTTTGCACCTTGGTTGAAAATCAATTGTCCATATGTGTGGGGGTCTACTTCTGGATTCTCCATTCTGTTACATTGATTTATTTGTCTATCTTTACAAAATAGAATCTTTGACTGAACTTCCAGTACCTTGAAAGGTCGCTTCTCTTACCTTAGCACAGTGACTGAGGTCTCACACATTTACGTAGGCAGTGCATGAGAAATAGAGAATGGATGCTCCAGAAAGCGTCCCTGCCAACTTGAGTTTTTCTCCCTATTCCTGAGGGGAGATTAGAATCAGAAGAGGATCCTGGATATATGAGGTTAGGTCCTAGTTCGTGAGATGAATAAAGGATGCCAGCAGTACCAGAGGTAGATGCACATGAGGTTAGTGGGAAACACCTTGCAGATTAAAGGGGGCTGCGGAGTCTCCTCCAGTGACCCCAGCATAAGGCCTTTTACTCAGGTTTCCTGTATCCTCAAACTGTTCTGTAGGGACCCTTGCCCTATCTAACACTGGGGGTGCTGGCTCTTTAAAAGGCCATTTCAATTGAGGTCCAGTGTTAGTTACCTGGAGGGCATGGCATGCCTCTATCATAACCCTGTGGGTTGAACAGGGTACTTCCTCCTAGTGCAACTACTTTGTTTTGTTTCTCTTTCTTCCCTTTGTGTTTTCTTCTTCATGGAATTTGCCATCATAAAACTTACGTTTACGGAGGTTTTTAGCATGTAACAATGGTGAATCAAGAGCTTCTATGCTTTGTGTACAAGTATAATGCAGGACTAACCACAGGCTTTATTCATATCTATTTTCTTTCCCATAACAACCCATCTACGGTCAAATTTCAGTAAAATTAAACTTCAACAGCTCTAAATGATATAATCGGTTACTTTCAAGTTGAGCAATTATAATGACAAAATAATCCAAGCCTTACCAGCATGACTCCTGGTGGCAGCTGGCTTACAGCAGGCAAGCATTTCAATCCTTCTGACCCCATCATTTGTGTGTAACAGTTAATTAGATCTTTGTTTCTTGGCCCACATTCTCAGGTGGACCGTCCCCAGGGTCTGGGTGGTGGTGTGACCAGCAGGGCGCTTGGCAGAGCTGTGCAGTACCCATTTCCCTTGGAAATGTTAAGAACACTCTGGTTGGCCCATACAATGCTACCCTACATAATGGGCCTCTTTGGTTGCCTTCTTCACTTCCTCCCTCCAGATCATCACCACTTTGGCAGGGAGGCAGAAATGCAAGAGCTTATCCAGATATTTAAAGGCCACACGGAGAATTCCAGCGCCTGGGTAGCAGAGATCCAGATGTTGAGGTGCAGAGTGGACAATCTCAATTCGCAGCTCCAGGTGCTCGGTGATCATCTGGGAAACACCAGTGCTGACATCCAGATGGTAAAAGGAGTTCTAAAGGATGTCACTACACTGAGTTTGCAGATCCAGATGTTAAGGAGTTCCCTGGAGGGAACCAATGCTGAGATCCAGAGGCTCAAGGGAGGCCTGGAAAAGGCAGATGCTTTAACTTTCCAGACCCAGAATTTCTTAAGAAGCAGTTTAGAAAACACTAGCATTGAGCTCCATGTGCTAAGCAGAGGCTTAGAAAATGCAAACTCTGAAATTCAGATGTTGAATGCCAGTTTGGAAATGGCAAATGCCCAGGCTCTGTTAGCCAATAGCAGTTTAAAGAACACTAATGCTGAGATCCATCTTTTGAGAGGCCATCTAGATAGGGTCAATGACTTGAGGACCCAGAGCCAGGTTTTAAGAAATAGTTTGGAGGGAGCCAATGCTGAGATCCAGGGACTGAAGGAAAATCTGCAGAACACAAATGCTTTAAATTCCCAGACCCAGGCCTTTATAAAAGGCAGTTTCAACACCAGTGCTGAGATCCAGTTCCTAAGAGGTCATTTGGAAAGGGCTGGTGATGAAATTCACATGTTAAAAAGGGATTTGGAAATGGTCACAGCCCAGATCCAAAAAGCAAATGGCTGTCTGGACCAGACAGATGCTCAGATTCAGTTATTCAAGGCAGAGATGGAAAATGCCAATACCTTAAATGCCCAGATTCGGGTCTTAAATGGTCATATGAAGAATGCCAGCAGAGAGATGCAGACCCTAAAACAAGAAATGAAGAATGCTTCGGCCTTAACTTCCCAGACCCAGATGTTAGACAGCAATCTGCAGAAGGCCAGTGCTGAGATCCAGAGGTTAAGAGGAGATCTAGAGAACACCAAAACTCTAACCATGGAAATCCAGCAGGAGCAGAGTCGCCTGACAACCCTCCATGAGGTTGTTGCTTCACAGGAACAGCTACAAAGAACCCAGAGTAAGTGGGAGTGGGGAGTCCCGCTGGGGAGGGCACAGTCTCTTGAGAGGGTAGAGTCTCCTGTCTCATCAGCCTCTTTTCTACTGCAACATGCATCTCCTGGACCAAATCCAGAGAAATGGGCCCGAGGAGCCTGGGCAGTGGTGGAGATGGTGTGCAGTGGGAAGTTCCTGCTCTCACGTTGCTTATAACCTGGTCACAGTGACCAAACTGTGTTCATGTTCCCATGAACACGGGAAACCAACTGTAAATGGTGCACGTGTGTGATAAGGACAGCATGGGCTAGTGGGCCACACAGCCTTATTTCTGACTTCCCACTATCCCAAATGGTATGATCTTGAGCAGGTTACTTACCTTCTCTGAGCTACACTTTTCTCATCTGCAAGGGGTGGACAATAATATTTGCATCACAGTGAGGATCCAATGAGGTCACACATATAAGGCCTTTAACAAAGTACCCAGCATTCATGCCCTCACCTGATTGAGGTGAGGCCCTGTGATGTGCTGGGTAAAAAAGTGAATAAGGTGTGACAGGTACGCTTGAGAAGCTTACAGGCTAGTAGTACAGACATGCATGAAAGACACACAGACAGGTGTAAGACTGATAGGTTAAAAGCAGGTACTGAGAACTGGGGTTAGGGGCAGAACAAAAAGAAGGGAAAAGGAATCTTCTAGGGGGAGGGAAGAGATCTGTGGGGAAAGGATCAAAAGACGCTTTGTGAGAAGATGGCTCTTGAACTTCATCCTGAAGGATGAATAGGTGTTTGACAAGCAAATAGGGTAAGAGAGCAGTAGGTTTACAGGCATGGAGACACAAAATCATGAGGTTCTGGAAACTTCAGGCAGTTCTATTTGACTGAAGGGCAGCCTGTGCTTCTGAAGGGCAGCAGTCTCTGTGGACAAGAGGGCAGCTGAGAGACAGAAGCGAGTGTTTGGGGCAGTCACTGAAGAAATGGGAGCTGACAAATGAGGGCTTGGTGGGCAGCAGTGACGTCCCACTTTACTGCTTTGCCTGGTTCCTGGTCTGGGGTTGGAGGCCCCCCTTCTTCACACCTCTCCTGGTACTCCAATGTGCTTATTCCTCCCAGCTCTCACTGCTGCTTTAGGTGAGACCTAAAGCAGTGTTTCTCCATTTTGGGGGCCCCCTGGAATCGCCCAAGGAGCTTTGAAAATACTGATGCCTGGGGACCCACCTCCAGAACTCTGATTTTTTTTTTTTTTTTGGTGAGGGTATCTGGCATCAGGATTTTATTTTTAACTCCCTAGGTGGATCTAATGACATCTGGGCTGAGAACCATTAGCTTAATTTTTTTTCTTAAAGGGCAAAGAAATATATATCTCAGGCTTTAGGGCTGTACAGTCTCTGTTATAACTTTTCAACTCGGTTCAGAATTATAAAGCAAAAGAAAAAGACAGTAAACTAATAAGCATGGCTATGCTCCAAAAAACTTTATTAAAAAGACACTGCTGACAGGTTGGAGTTTGCCAGTTGTTGGTTTAGACGACTAGTTCTGGGCATCAGAACCACCAGAGGGCTTGCTGAAGCAGATTATTAAAACATAATTTTGGATTCAGGAGGGCTTTGGTGGTCCTGAAAATTTGCATTTCTACCACGTTGTCAGGTGATGCTGATGGTCTGGGACCACACTTTTCCAGCCCCTGATTTATACCCCTCTCTTACTGGGATTTTCGCCATTGTGTTATCATTGGTGTTTCTGGCCTGATCAGGAGTGCCTTCTTCTGGTTCAGCTTCCACCAGGTTGACATTTTTCCAGTGCAAATCTGGACGTATTACTATCCTTCTCAAAACCTTGCAGTGCTTCCCATTGCTGATAGGGAAAAAAAAATCCAAACTCTTTTACATGGGATGTACCATTTAGTGTTGGTGAATCTGTCCAAATTCATCACTCACCCATCCTTTATGTCCCGAGAATACCAAGTAGCTTGAATAGATCAGGCCACGCCAGGCTGTTACAGACCTTTATGCCTTTGTGCTGATGCTTTTCCCAGCCTGGGGTTCTCTCCTTGACACTGAACACCTGGAAAACTCTTCCTCAGTCATTTAAGATTCAGCTCCAGGCTGGGCACAGTGGCTCACACCTGTAATCCCAGTACTTTGGGAGACCAAGGCAGGCGGATCACCTGAGGTCAGGAGTTTGAGAGCAGCCTGGCCAACATGGCAAAATCCCATCTCTACTAAAAAACACAAACACATAGCCAGGCACGGTGGTGGGCACCTGTAATCCCAGCCACTCAGGAGGCTGAGGCAGGAGAATCGCTTGAACCCGGGAGGCAGAAGTTGCAGTGAGCTGAGATTGTGCCTTTGCACTCCAGCCTGGGCATCCATAGCAAAACTCTGTCTCAAAAAACAGAAAAAAAAACTCAGCTCCAGTAACGTCTCATCCAGGGTGTCCTTCATGAGCCCCACCTCCTGCTCAGATGAAACAGACCATACCTTCCTCCGTGACTATTCTACTGTGCATGTGTTTTTTAATCAATGCATCTTCAGTACCTTTTCTCCATCTGTCTCATTTATTAGACTCTAAGTTCCTTGAAGGCATCAATCATGTCTGATTGATCTTTGTACAGTGTGACAGTGGCTAGCTCAAAGAAGTTAAGGAATGTTGCATAATGCATGTTGAACAAAAGAACAATTTGGTGATTAGTTGAACTTGTGTGGTACCATTTCAAACAGCTGTGGCACAGATGATGTCAAAGATCAGGCTGTTGTGGCAAGGAGGGATGAAAGAGCTGACAGAATCGGGGCTTGTGCTCACAGGATGAGCTGTAAGAGTTTGAAAAATGGAAGGCCAGGCAGACCAGGTGATGGCCAGGTCCCAGGATGGCCATGGGTGTGGCAGTGGAAGTGGATGGAGATGAAGACAAGGAAATGAGTAAGGCTATGGGATAGTTGTAAAATCCCCAGGGAATATGGCAGGAGTTGGGGTGGAGAGGACTGTCAGGTGGTAGCAATGAGTTGGGAGAGAGGGCAGTATAGCCAGGAAGTAGGTATCTGGAAAGAGAGAGCTGCCTGAGCCTCCCAGGAGGGCCCAAGCCAGGTGTCTTGAGGGCTGCTTCCTGGAGTGCTGGGCAGGAAGGCCAGCACTTGCTCCTGGGGCACTGGGCATCAAGAATTGCATGAGCTTGTGAACCTCAGTGGGTAAGCCCTAGAGAGGTCAGAAAAGTTCCCTCTGGGACCCCCACCAGCAGCTCCTGGTTCTCTTTTCTCCCCAGTCTTTGCTCCAGGTCAGCTTCTCCAGATGGTCCTGCAAGGCTGGAAGTTCAATGGTGGAAGCTTATATTATTTTTCTCGTATCAAGAAGTCTTGGCATGAGGCTAAGCAGTTCTGTGTGGCCCAAGGAGCCCACCTGGCATCTGTGGCCTCCAAGGAGGAGCAGATCAGAGCTACGAGCATGGGATATTGTTGGTGGAATTGGTGTGGAATAAGGGACTGTGGCGTTTTGGCCTTCCTGCTCTCAGTGGGTATGACAGAGACCTCCATGTCTCCTCTGCCAGGCAGTGAGCAAATATTGCTTGAGTTCTGATAAGCACATGCACTGGAGGTAGAACCACTGACGGCAAACCTCCATGTCTTCCATGAATGAGGAAGACACCAGAGGTCAAGAGACATCAGCAGGAAGGAAGGCCAAGGGGAGGTGAAATCAAGTGATGCCCTTAAGTGCTAGGAGCACACTTCCCTTCTCATGCATTTGGTTTTCCCTCAGGCTTGTTTCCAGTCACCTTTTTTTTGGAGACAATGTTTCTTTCTGTCATCCAGGGTGGAGTGCAGTAGCCTGATCATGGCTCACTGCAACCTTGACCTCCTTGCTCAAGCGATCCACCCACCTCAGCCCTCTGAGCAGCTTAGCTCCCCTGAGTAGTTGTGACTACAGGCACACGACACCACATCTGGCTATTTTTTGGGAGCATTTTTTTGTAGAGATGGGGTATCGCCCTGTTGCCCAGGCTGTCTCAAACTCAGGGGCTCAAGTTATTCACCCACGTGGGCCTCCCAAGGTGCTGGAAGTGAGCCACTGCATCTGGCCTGTCTTGATTTTAATGTCAGTTAATCCAGCTGCTTTAGAGGGCCCATAAACAGGAGACCCAGGCTTCTTGGGAAGACCAGGCACACAACTCTGAGTCCGAGGACCACCAAACGCAATACTGTCCCAGGTGGCTCATCTGTCGTGGTCCTTATCAGAACTTGCCAGGATTACTAACAAAGAACCACAGTGTTTGTGGTCCAATTTGACTTGCAGAACTGCCCACCCCCTGTGGCTCTCCTGAGACCACTGTTACTGATCTGAGAAAGAACATGCAACTTTGTAAACCACATCTTCTTAACAAGCTATGGGAGGCGCTGGCACTATGGTCACGGCAGAGGGGATGGCAGCTCTGAGGCAGAACAGGCAGGGCACCAAGGCACAGGATATATAGAATTGGCCTGATGAATCCTTTGATGAAATGGACAATACACTAGCTGCTCAACAGTATATTTAACAGAACATAAGAGCAGATTACTCCAATATTGACAAAATTCTTGAAGCACCTAAAGGCCAAGATGAATGTGTATGGACGTATGAACATTTAAGGCAATTGTGCCTTGAGCTAATTGGACTTGCTGTCAAACTTCAGAGTGAATGTCATCCAGACACTTGTACTCAAATGACAGCAACTGAATAGTGGATTTTTCTTTGTGCAGCTCATAAAACTCCAAAAGAGTGTCCTGCTGTAGACTATACTAGACACACATTTGATGGTGCTGCATGTCTTCTGAAGAGCAATAAATATTTTCCCAGCAGGGTTAGCATAAAGGAATCATCTGTAGTGAAACCAAAATCAGTATGCCGTGAGATTTACAGAATATTTTCACATGTTTATTTCCCATCATCAGCAGATATTTAATGAATATGAAAATTAAGCATTTTTGTGTCATCGGTTTATTAAATATGTGATGAAATATAATTTGATGTCCAAGGATAACCTGATTGTACCAATTTTAGAAGACGAAGTACAGAATTCAATTTCTGGGGAAAGTGAAGCATGAAGGGAATCATATGGAAAAATGTACTGATCACATAATTAACATTAGTTATGTACTGTATGTATCATTTTAGACACATCGATCGTGTATCCATATTATAGCTTCTTTGTTTAGTATAGGTTTTTGTATCCTGTGTTTGCCTTTTAAAATGAGAAATACTTTTTTTTTTTTTTTTGAGACAGAGTCTTGCTCTGTAGCCCAGGCTGGAGTGCAATGGTGCGATATTGGCTCACTGCAACCTCCGCCTCCCGGGTTCAAGTGATTATCCTGCCTCAGCTTCCCTAGTAGCTGGGATTACAGGTAACTGCCAACATGCCCTGCTAATTTTTGTATTTTTAGTAGCGACGGGGTTTCACCATGCTGGCCAAGCTGCTCTTGAACTCCCGACCTCGGGCGATCCACCCACCTCGGCCTCCCAAAGTGCTGGGATTACAGGCAGGAGACACTGCGCCCGGCCTAAAATGGGAAATACTTTTTAAGTTATTCATAAGCTGTATATTCACCAGTGTGGCACTCATGGTTTTTAAATAAGATTAGTATTATCTGTTTATAATGCCTGTTAATAAAAGAATTTACAGTTTGGTAAAATTGTTGCTAAACAATCATTGGATCACAGTCCTCATCAAACAAACCCATCTATACAAAAAAAAAAAAAAAAAATTAGTGAGAGCTTGATGTTTCACACAAGCCATTTACTAAAGAAGTAGAAATGTTTTCCTTTGGTTTTACCCTTAGTTGAGATATCCTAAAAAATTCTATAGTACATAGTTTTATCTTACCTCTTAACTTTCTCCAAATGAGATAAAAGTGTTTTAAAATTCTGTTTACAGTTTTTGATATGCATTTATATGTGTATATCTATAAGCAGGTTCTCCAGGTGGCCTGGAGAACTGGCTCCACACACACAAGGGCAAACAACGACACTGCCTTTTCTCTGCAGGCATTTCTGGTAGAGGTCACAGGTAAAGTGTACTACTGGATCGGTCTCACTGACAGGGGCACAGAGGGCTCCTGGCACTGGACTGATGGGACACCATTCAATGCCGCCCAGAACAAAGCATGAGTCTAGCCACCATCTGGCACTGTCCTGGGCACTGTCTTTGGTGGGCCTAGCTACACACTGTGTGTCCCTTCCCAGTAAGTGGTAGTGTTGTGTGTATATGTGTGTGTGACGTGTGTGATGTGTATGTGGTGTATGTGTGGTGTGTGTGCCATGTATGTGGCATGTGTAATGCATGTGGTATGCGAGGTGTGTGTGTGTTATGTATGTGATGTGTGTGTGTTTGGACACACAGGCATGGTCATCGCTCTTACCTGGACTCCTACACAGAGGGTCATTAGGAAAGGACAGGTCCTGAGGCTGGCATGCAGCCAATGAGTGGGGCTTTCTGTTTTTTTCTCCCTACCCTACTCAGGCCTGGTTCCAAGGGATCCTGCCCCCTCAGAAGGCGTATTAGTGTGAATTCTGGGGTGGGAGCTTGCAGCTTCATAGACACCCCTCTCTGTCCCTGGATCCTCAGTAACTAAGGGCAACCTGAGCACAGACACCCTCAGGGTACTCCTTCTCCCAGCCCTGTCCGCATCCTAGGGCCACTAGCAGATGAAGGACCCATCTCATGTCAGTTCCCTAGACCCATCACATGTCAGCTTCCTAAGCCACAGCATGGGGAAGGGATGCTTCCTTCATCCAACAGAATAAACCTCGTTGTCTCCAGGTTTTGGGAAAGGAATCAGCCTGACAACTGGCGGCACAAGAATGGGCAGACTGAAGACTGTGTCCACATTCAGCAGAAGTGGAATGACATGACCTGTGACACCCCCTGTCAGTGGGTGTGCAAGAAGCCCATGGGCCATGGTGTGGCCTGAGGGCAGGCCAGAGCTGAGGGGCTGCTCCTGCCCGCCAATACTGACCCTCCTTCTACTCCTGGATGCCTTCGGAGCCTCTGAGCTCTACTTGTTCTCTGGGGCCTTCCGTTGGCCTTGCGGACTTCCTGCCTTGTTCTTCAATTTAGCCCTTTCGAACATGCTTACCTTGAGTGACCCAGTGACATCAGTGGCTTCTCAAGGGAAGAGTCTTGCTGTGCCCCTGTAGCCCCTCAGCACCCAGCACAGGCCGGCCTGTCAGACAGCAGGTCCTCAATAAATGCTTGCTGAATCAACAAAAGCTCTGTGCTTGCTTGTCCCTTGTGGCGGCCACTATACTCTCTCCTCCCTGGATTGGTTCTCCTTCCCTCAGTGTTCCTTCTGTCTCAAAACAAGCACACTTTTATTAAGGGCTTTATAGCTAGCAACTTTTTGCTAGTTTGTTGAAAACAGCAGAGATTGAACACAAACTACAGGGACTTCATAGGGGTACAAAGTCCTAGCAGTCCTAGCTCTGTCGCCCAGGCTGGAGTGCAGTGGTGCCATCTCGGCTCACTGCAACCTCTGCTTCCCAGGTTCAAACAATTTTCCTGCCTCAGCCTACTGAGTAGCTGGGACTGCAGGGACATGCCACTATGCCTGGCTAATTGTTATATTTTTAGTAGAGATGGGGTTTCACCATGTTGGCCAGGCTGGTCTCAAACTCCTGACCTCAAGTGATCCACCTGCCTCGGCCTCCCAAAGTGATGAGATCACAGGCATAAGCCACCACACCCCGCCTATTTTTTTCTTTAAAAAAATGTAAAATATATATATATATATTTTTAGAGACAGGGTCTTGCTCTGTCGTCCAGGCTGGAGTACAGTGGAAAGAAGAGTGAGGGGCACATTTTGACTGATTTTTCTTAGTCCCAGCACAGAAGTGTTGAATAAATCTTTTTTTAAAAAATGAAGGCAATATTAAAGTGCATGAGGTCAGACGTGCTCCTATTTTCTATTTAGGAGATGTGATAAGGTCGCTTACTCCCCAGTTAATAAGGCTGTCTTACACATGTAGAGCAGAAAATTACAAACAACTTTAAAAAATATTTTTAAATTAATTACTTTTTAGAGGCAAGGTCTCACTCTGTTGCCCAGGCTGCAGTGCAGTGGCATGATTATAGCTCACTGCAGCCTTGAACTCCTGGGCTCAAGTGATCCTCCCACCTCAGCCTCCCGAATAACTGGGACTACAAGTTCATGCCACTGTACCCAGATAATTTTAAAATTTTGGTAGAGATGGGGCTTTCTCTCTTTTTTTCCCAGGATGGTCTCGAACCTCTGGCTTCAAGCCCTCCTCCTACTCAGCATCCCAAAGTGTGGGATGATAGGCAAGAGCCACCATGCCTGGCCTCAAAAGAACTTTAAAAGGCAGTCCTTATTAGCAAGGTACTTCCTGACTTTAGGGATAAAGCATCAATGGATGCTTTATCTTATTCTACAACCAAAAGACTGGCAGCTGGTGTTTACCTTTTCCCTTAAAGGATCAGGGGTTAGCAGCTTTATGGATAAGGGCAGTCCTGATCATATAAACCCAACTATATTTGCACAAAACAGTAGAGTTAGTCTATCCCTTTCTGCTTTAAATTCTGATGTTTGCTTTTCTTCTTTACTAACAAATGTCCTTGGTCGCATTTTCTCTCCCTCAGAATAGGACACTTTCATTTACATTAAAAATCTGTTCAGCCTGGACACAGTGGCTGATGCCTGTAATCCCAGTACTTTGGGAGGCCAAGGCAGGTGGATTGCTTGAGCCCACGGGTTCAAGACCAGCCTGGGCAAGATGGCGAAATCCTGTCTGAACAAAAAATAGAAAAATTAGCAGGGTGTGGTGGCCGTACCTGTAATCCCAGCTACCTGGGAGGCTGAGACACGAGAATCACTTGAACCTGGGAGGGGGATACTGCAGTGAGCCGAGATTATGCCACTGCACTCGAGCCTGGGTGACAGAGTGAGACGCTGTCTCAAAAAAAAAAAAAAAAAAAAACCCAGAAAACAAAACAAAACAAAACAAAACAACAAAGAAAAACCTGTTTAGGAAGACACCTTTTCTCTTGCATGATTTTCTGGAAACTTGTCTACTGCCTCTTGGTTGACAGAAGCTGCTTCTCCTGTCACATGCACATTTTAAAAGCCACACCTCTTTCTGAAACTATCAAACCATCCTTTCCTGGCAATACATTCTCCTGCTTTAGATACTTTACCTTCCTTTTGCTTTGAGTTGCCATTAATGGATTTTGCTTTTTCTCAAATGATATTCAAGTCTGTAGGTATGCCTTTCTTATAGTAATCCTGCACCCACATAAAAACTGCATTTTTCAGTAAGAGATTAAAAAGATATTTTGCAAAAAGTGCAAGGTTTTTGTGCCTGCTGGTGTAGCTACAGTGATGGCTTCACAAATTTCCTTTTCTTTATTTTACAATTGTTCTTTGCAGGATTCAGTTGTCTTGAGATGGCAGACAACCACAGCTGCAGACCTTTATAAATGGCACATATCAAGCAATTCAACTTTTTTGGATAATGAATGTCATGACTTTTCTCTGCTTTTTGGGAGTACTTCCAAACTTACTAGCGATATCTCATATGGATCCCATGATGTTATTCAAGGTTTATGATATTGCACTGAAAATGAAAAATACATGAGAACTAAATCAGTTTTTACTGCCATATGCAATTTACTGAGTGAGGAACTGCTCACGGGAGACGATTAGCATCACATAGTGTTTTAAGTGGATACTTAAACACTTCAGCTCACCGTGGCAGCAACAGGAGGTGACTACAAAATTATCACAATAGTACAGTAGGTGCCACAGTTAATTTACCCAGTTTTCATTTAATATTGCATCTTGAGGTTTGTTTACATTTCTTTTAACTGCAAATGGCACCGTGTATGGTCTGTAAGTGTTGATGTGCATATGTTTTGATAAATGTTAATTTCTTATAATAGATTTGTATATATTTTTTGTTAGTGAATGATAAAATTGATTTAGCATCTACATATATTTTATGCATTCAAGACAGACCTAACTTTTTCTTATTTTTTAAAAAAATATTTCAGCCAGGTGTGGTGGCTAATGCCTGTAATCCCAGCACTTTGAGATGCCAAGGCAGGAGGGCCACCTGAGGTCAGGAGTTCGAGACCAGCCTGGTCAACACAGTGAAACCCCATCTGTACTAAAAATACAAAAATTAACCAGGGTTGGTTGCAGGTGCCTGTAGTCCCAGCTACTTGGGAGTCTAAGGCAGGAAAATAGCTTGAACTTGAGAGGCAGACATTGTAGTGAGCTGAGATCATGCCATTATACTCCAGCCTAGGCGACAGAGTGAGACTTTGTCTCAAAAAATAAAATAAAAAATATTTCTAGGTGGCTGGGCATGGTGGCTCACTCCTGTAATCCCAGCACTTTGGGAGGCTGGGGCAGGCAGATCACTTGAGGTCAGGAGTTTGAAACCAGCCTGACCAACATGGCAAAACTTCATCTCTACTAAAAATAAAAAATTAGCCAGGGGTGGTGGTGCATGCCCGTAATCCCAGTTACTTGGGAGGCTGAGGCATGAGAATTGCTTGACCCTGGGGTGGCAGAGGCTGCAGTGAGCTGAGATCACGCCACTGCACTCCAGCCCGGGCAATAGAGCAAGACTCCATCTCAAAAAAATATTTCTAGGCTACATGGTTCATCTGCAAGTTTTTTTATATTGTGCAAATCTCCAAACATTTTTTCAAAATATTTATTGAAAAAAATCCACATACAAGTGGACCATGCTGTTCACACTTAGGTTGCTCATGGGTCAATCACACATACAAATGTTTGTATGTATATATATTTTTCTATGTATGTTTTTCTATTCTTTATTTTAGGGTTTTCCTAGCTTTGTGTCATCAGGAGGAAGTATTAAATAACGTGACCTGCTTTCACTACTCACAATAGAAAAGACTTGGAACCAACTCAAATGTCCATCAAAGATAGACTGGATTAAGAAAATGTGGCACGGCCGGGCGCAGTGGGTCACGCCTGTAATCCCAGCACGTTGGGAGGCCGAGGCGGGCAGATCACAAGGTCAGAAGATCGAGACCATCCTGGCTAACACAGAGAAACTCCGTCTCTACTAAAAAAAAATACAAAAAAGTTAGCCAGGCATGGTGGCGGGTGCCTGTAGTCCCAGCTACTCAGGAGGCTGAGGCAGGAGAATGGCGTGAACCCGGGAGGCGGAGCTTGCAATGAGCCGAGATCGCGCCACTGCACTCCAACCTGGGCTACAGAGCAAGAATGCATTAAAAAAAAAAAAAAGCACATATATGATATATGCCATGGAATACTATGCAGCCATAAAAAAGGATGAGTTCACGTCCTCTGCAGGGAAATGGATGAAGCTGGAAACCATAACTATAAGCAAACTAACACAAGGACAGAACACCAAACACCACATGTTCTCACTCATAAGTGTGAGTTGAACAAGGAGAACACATGGACAGAGGGTGGGGAACATCACACACCAGAGCCTGTCGTGGGGTGGGGGTTGGGGGAGGGATAGCATTAGGAGAAATACCTAGTGTAAATGATGAGTTGGTGGGTGCAGCAAACCAACATGGCACGCGTATCCCCATGTAACAAACCTGAACATTGTGCACATGTACCCTAGAACTTAAAGTATAATAATAATAATAATAATAATAATAATAATAACATGGCTTACTTTTTTGGAATTTCTTGAGATTCTCTTTGTGTCCTAGTATATGCTCACTCTTTATAAATGTTCTAGAGGTATATTTATTAGATTAAGCTTATAATTTTCATTATGCAAACATTTTACATTCTCATTTATGTTTTGTCTACTCAATCAATTTCTCTGAGAGGATTTTTAAAAATTGTCTCATTATGTTTATCATTTTGTCACATTTTCCTTTTATTTGTAAGAGCCTTTTATATATATATATATATATTTTTTTTTTCAGTTACCTTTTTCTCCAATCCAAACTGTATCCAGCTTTATTAAAGATACTTTCCATAAACAATCATGGTATTTCAGGCAGGACGTGGGCAGACAATTATTAACAGTATACAACAACTTTCAAACTCCCTTCTTCAATGGACTACCAAAACTCAGAAAGCCACTATAAAACACAATGAAGTTTTCATCTGATGCTCTGAACAGGGGAAGTTTAGAGTGAGAGTTGACATTTCACATGTAGCATGTTGTTTAATAACTTTTCACGAGCCGACCCTGACTTTCAGGAAGTGAAATGAAAATGGCAGAATGTATCTGAAGAGCCACAATCTAGCAACAGAACCACTGCTCTTTAGACATCCTCTCAGTGGCATCCCTGGAAAGTCCAGATTGTCTGACATACTGGTAACAGATGACTGGGGATCAGGTCCCAACAGAAGTCTGGGCTTAAGAGAGTTAAGTCTATGCTGAAAGATGGACAGGGAGAAGAGGACATAAATATGAATTGGTTTTTCCATACCCTAAGGCTTTTGTGCCAAGGTGGTCATGTGTATGAAAGTCAGGGAATCCCTCCTCCTGGGAGCCAAGAGGAAGTCTCCCAAAACTAGAAGGGAAAGGTGTTTTCCCCACATCACTCCAGCTTTGGAGACATTCTATTAGTGACATATGCCCCTTCCCCTAAAAACAACAATGAAGTGTTCTGTGTGCTAGCTCAAAAAAAAAAAATTCTGCACTTTTTTATAAAACTTGATAAAAAATAGTATTTCAAACTGTACAGTCACCAGAAGTACACAGTTATCAAAAATGCACACATTTCACTTGGCCTCTCCAGCACCTTCAGCTTTCCTGTCCTGGTCTTTTTTGGCATCTCCGTTTTCTGCAGATTTATTTCCCTCCTTGCCAGCATCAGCTTTTCCTCTTTTCCCTTTGGGTACCTTCTCTCCCTTCTTGGCAGGGGCCTTTTTAGGCTTGGGTTCTGGCTTTGGAGGAGCGGGTTTAGCAGACAACCTCATGGATCTTCTCTGTGCTGTGTCCTTCACCTTGGCTTTATCTCCTTTAGCATCCTCTTCGGTCTTCCTCTTGGGCATGGTGGCGGCGGTGACAGCAGTGGGACTTAGACACTGGGCCCGGGATGCAGCCACACCTGGGCTTTGATCGGTCAGGGGTCATTCTTGCCTCTTCTTACACTTCAGTTACTTTGTTTAATGTCTAAAGATTCATAACTAACTGCCCCCCATTGGCCCCCACTATTTTTTAAGACTGGGTCTTGCTCTGACAACCAGGCTGGAGTGCAGTGGTGAGATCTTGACTCACTACAGCCTTGACCTCTCAGTATATGTGATCCTCCCACCTCAGTGTTCCAAGTTGCTAGGACCACAGGCACATGCCACCACACCTAGCTAATTTTATTTATTTTTTGTAGGGATGAGGTCTCACCATGTTGCCCAGGCTGGTCTCAAACTCCTGGGCTCAAGCAATCCTCTTGCCTTGGCCTCTCAAAATGCTGGGATTACAGGCATGAGTCACTGTGCCTGGCCCAAGATCCATTAACTATCTGTTTGTTTGTTTTTGTTTTGTTTTTTGAGATGGAGTCTTTCTCTCTCACCCAGGCTGGAGTACAGAGGTGTGATCTCTGCTCACTGTAACCTCTGCCTCCTGGGTTCAAGCGATTCTCCTGCCTCAGCCTCCCGAGTAGCTGGGATTACAGGCACGCACCACCGTGCCTGGCTAATTTTTGTACTTTTAGTAGAGACAAGGTTTCACCATGTTGGCCAGGCTGGTCTCAAACTCCTGACCTCAAGTGAACCGCCCGCCTCAGCCTCCCGAAGTGATGGGATTACGGGCCCAGCCACCAAGATCCATTAACTCTGAAATCTACTTCAGGAATTTTACTTTATATCAATAATTATTCCTTCCAGGAACGTTCATTGCACGTCTACTATGTACCAAGCACTATTATAGATTTTAGGGGTTCAACAGTGAACCAAACAGATAAAAATCCCAGCCCTCATGAAGCTAGTATTCTAGTAGGGAGCAGAGGTAGTTAGCACATTCAGCCCCTTCTCACAACCCCAGGAAGGAGTCCTGTGGAGAGGTGATGGTGTGGAGTAGCAAGGAGCTGTTCATAATTCAGCCGATCTCGCAGAACAGCAATGGGGCCCCGCAGCCTAAAGGTAACAAAGAAGTGGCTGGACTAGGGCAGGTAAACAGGAAGGACTCCCTCCTGCCAACTCCTCAGGGTCAATTCTCATGTCCCCGATGTCCCCTTCTCTCCTTCAGGGGAGGTTCTGAAAACTGTAGTTTCCTCAAAAGAGAGGCAGAGGAATAAAGTTCTCCACAGACTGACTGGGACTATCTGGGGAGACAGAGTGCAGTTATCAGTTGCCCTCGGGGGAAGTGGCCAGCTTGTCTCACTGGGGGGCCTGCCCGCCCTGCCCTCACTGTGGGAATTCTGTATACCTGCCACTCTCTGTGACCTTGGGTTGCTTTGGTGGCACTAGCAGGCTGTGACAGACAACTGCCACCACACGGGGTATGCTGTTGACACTCAGGTACCCAAAGCCTTGTCTCCTAGAGATTTTTAGTCTTTGTGGGCATGTTGCTCACCGTGGAGGCTGGGGTCCCACTCACTATGATTTAGGGGACAGCCTGACTCTAGCATAAGTAGGAGAAGTTATAGACATTACAGTTGTTACGAAATGACTCTCAGACCTGGTTTTCTGGGGGCAGGGAGAAGTTTCTTACATTCTGGAGGAAGATGTAATAGCATTTTGAGGATGAGGAATGTCACTGGTTTAGAGGAAAATCTACACTTGCTTAGTCAGTAATTTTGAGTGTCTACCAACAAATGCCCAGCTCTTTTCATGCACTAGATACATACAGCATTCACTGCTCTGACACATGAATTTGGGCCTGGGCCCAACCCTTCCTGTGTGCCCCCACCATGCCTCTCAGAAGGACCCTCTCTTTTGTGTGTTGCTCTCACTCATAAGAGCCAGCTATAAATTGTTACACCTTGCCAGTCAGCAATTCCTGCTGCAGCTTAGGCGACCAACTCCAAGGACCCCCCCACCCCCAGTGAGAGCCCCAGGCTCCAGTGAGAATCATGGAAGAGTAAGTATGCCTTGGCTCCTCTTGGGAGGCAAGAGGGTCCATGTGCTTTAGGATAGCCAGAGGGTCCATGCCATCTGGCTTCTTCCTGCAGGACAGGGCCCCAAGCAGCTGGCTGTCCATAGTGCACCCTGCCTCACTCCCCAAAGCAGCTGCATCTCACTGCCTCTTGAATCTCCCCAAAGCTCTGCTTTTGTTGCAATCTTTGACTTCTTAGACCTGACAAGTATTTTCCACTCTCCGCCATACAGGTCCCAGGACTGGGATCCCAGGCCCTCTTCAAGATGACCCCAGTGAACCTTTCATCACATTTCTGCCATGGGGTCAATGGAATTGAGCCAAGTCCCCTAGTGTCTCCTCAACCAGCTCTGATTGTAGCTTCTGCACTGGTGCTCCAACCACCCCTCAGCCTGGGTCACTTAGGATTTGTCTGTATGATAACCACATTTCTGGACTTTCTATGTGGTTCATAAATCATACTACCATTAACTAACAACATGATGGGGGTTAATGGAGGCAGGAGAGCTTGGTGGCTATAGACCCAGGCTCTGAGGTCAAACAGTCTGGGTCCAATCCCATTTTCATCCCTTTCTAGCTCGGAAAGCTGGTTCATTGACTTTCGTGTTTCAATTTCCTTTTCTGTGAAATGGAAGTAACTGCAGTACCTCCTTCATGGGGGTGCTGTGAGAATTAGGAAAGTCAATGCATAGGATGAATTTAGGATAGTGCATGGGACACGGACCCCACCATGCAAGCATTAATGGTGATTGTTTTGCTGATGGCCTACTTCACTCCTCACTTCACCTCTGAGGAAGGATCTATTAGAACCCTCACTTTACAAATGGGGGGATAAAGCCCAGAGAGTTTGGATGATTATGTGGTTTGGCCCTGTGTCTCCACCCAAATCTCATCTTGAATTGTATTCCCATAATTCCCACCTGTTGTGGGAGGGACCTGGTGGAAAATAATTTGAATCATACTGTTCTCTTGGTGGTGAATAAGTCTTATGAGATCTGATGGTTTTATCAGGGATTTCCACTTCTGCACCTCTACATTTTCTCTTCCTGCCGCTATGTAAGAAGAACCTTTCATCTCCCGCCATGATTCTGAGGCCTCTCCAGCCGTGTGGAACTGTAAGTTCAATTAAACCTCTTTTACTTCCCAGTCTTGGGTGTGTCTTGAAATGCAGCATGAAAATGGACTAATATAGTAAATTGGTACCAGGAGTGGGGTGTTGCTGAAAAGATAACTGAAAATGTGGAAGTGACTTTGTAACTAGCTAACAGACAAAGATTGGAACAGCTTTGAGGGCTCAGAAGAAGACAGGAAAATGTGGGAAAGTTTCCAACTTCCTAGAGACTTGTTGAATGGCTTTGACAAAAAAACTGATAATGATATGTACAAATGAAATCCTGGCTGAGATGGTCTCAGATGGAGATGAGGAACTTCTTGGGAACTGGAGCAAAGGTGACTCTTGTTATGGTTTAGCAAAGAGACTAGTGGTATTTTGCCCCTGCCCCAGAAATTTATGGAAGTTGGAACTTGAGAGAGATGATTTAGGGTATCTGGTGGAAGAAATTTCTAAGCAGCAAAGCATTCAAAAGGTGACTTGGATGCTGTTAAAGGCATTTAGTTTTGAAAGGGAAGCAGAGCATAAAAGTTTGGAAAATTTGCAGCCTGACAATGCAATAGAAAAGAAAATCCCATTTTCTGAGGAGAATTTCAAGCTGGCTGCAGATATTTTCATGAGTAACGAGGAGCCAAATGTTAATCCCCAAGACAATGAGGAAAGTGTCACCAGGGCATGTCAGAGACCTTTGTGGCAGCCTCTCCCATTACAGACCCAGAGGTCTAGCAGGAAAAACTGGTTTTGTGGACAAGGCCCAGAGTACCCGTGCTGTGTGCAGCCTAGGGACTTGGTGCCCTGCTTCTCAGCTGCTCCAGCCATAGATGAAAGGGGCCAGCTTAGAGTTTGTGCAGTGGCTTCAGAGGGTGCAAGCCCCAAGCCTTGGCAGTTTCCATGTGGCATTGAGCCTGCAGGTGTGCAGAAGTCAAGAATTGAGGTTTGGGAACCTCCACCTAGATTTCAGAAGATGTGTGGATGCCTGGATGTCCAGGCAGAAGTTTGCTGCAGAGACGGGGACCTCATGGAGAACCACTGCTAGGGCAGTGTAGAAGGGAAATGTGGGGTTGGAGCTCCTACACAGTCCATACTGGGTGCCACCTAGTGGGGCTGTAAGAAGAGGGCCACCGTCCTCCAGACCCCAGAATGGTAGATCCACCTACATCTTGCACTGTGTGTCTGGAAAAGCTGCAGACATTCATTGCCAGCCTGTGAAAGCAGCCAGGAGGGAGGCTGTACCCTGTAAAGCCACAGGGGTGGAGCTGCCCAAGATTATGGGAACCCACCTCTTGCATCAGCATGACCTAGATATGAGACCTGGAGTCAAAGGAGATAATTTTGGAGCTTTAAAATTTGACTGACCTGCTGAATTTTGGACTTGCATGGGCCCTGTAACCCCTTTGTTTTGGCCAATTTCTCCCATTTGGAATGGCTGTATTTACCGAATACCTGCACCCTCATTGTATCTAGGGAGTAACTAGCTTGCTTTTGATTTTACAGACTCATAGGTAGAAGGGACTTGCCTTGTCTCAAATGATACTTTGAACTGTGGACTTTTGGGTTAATCCTAAAATGAGTTAAAACTTTGGGGGACTGTTGGGAAGGCATGATTGGTTTTGAAATGTGAGGACATGAGATTTGGAGGGGGCAGGGATGGAATGATATGGCTTGGCTCTGTGTCCTTACCCAAATCTCATCTTGAATTGTACTCCCATAATTCCCACCTGTTGTGGGAGGGACTCAGTGGGAAATAATTTGAATTATGGGGGCAGTTTCCCCATACTGTTCTTGTGGTAGTGAATAAGTCTCACAAGATCTGATGGTTTTATCAGGGGTTTCTGCTTTTGCATTTCCTCATTTCTCTTGCCACTGCCATGTAAGAAGTGCTTTTGGTCTCCTACCAAGATTCTGAGGCCTCCCAATCATGTGGAACCGTAAATCCAATTAAACCTCTTTTTCTTCCCAGTCTTGGTTATGTCTTTATCAGCAGTGTGAAAATGGATGAATACAGACGACTTGCCTGAAGGCCATACAAATGCCATGCTGCAGAAGGTCCCTCTTGACAGCCATGGCCCTCTGCCTGAAGCCCCCACTCTCTGCTTCATTTTCTCAGCTCTTCTGCAAAGCCACTGAAGCTCACATGGCTCGAAGCTTCCCAGGGCCCCTTCATGAGGCTGTAGGTCTCTCTCTATGTTTTGTCAGGGCTCTGAAGCACAGCAGCAGCAATGAGAAGCTCCTGAGCTAAGGGGCTCTGGGAAGAGAAGGTCTTTGGCCAGTTTCCTGGGGACAAAGCCCAAGGGCAGAGTCTCTGTGTCTGTTCCTTTTCTCTGTTCTCTGTCCTCTTTCTGAGACACACTTTTGACCCTCTTTTAACCCTGCTAGTGATGTAGCCAATACACTAACCCTAGCTCATGTCTGGTGAGGGTGGAGGAAGACAAGGCCCCCAAGGGAAGTGAACTATTCCACATAGCAAGCAGGCAGGACCTGTGTGCCAGGACTCAAGCAGCTGGAAATGTAGGCTGTGCTGAGTGATCTTGGGTTGGAGGCCACTCAGACCTGGAGGAAAGAGAGCTGCAGTGAATGTGAATGTGACAAATGTGCAGTGAATGTGACAAAGCTAAGTTCTGGACTTGGCTCTGCTACTGACCGGCAGCGTGACCTTGCCCAGTCATTAAGCTTTATTGATTTTCTGTACAATGGGAGGAAAGTCTAATGCCCAGGATACGGTGGGATAAAATAATAATACCGTGCCAAAAATAATATAACATCATAATAATGTGAATTTATGTGAATATGAACAACATGAAATTGCCAAATCGATTTGGATGGGAATTCTGGGCAATATAGACTTAACTATAATCTTTGGTCCCTGTTTAAAGTGCATTCTTGGTCTTCTTTACTAAAGCTGCTTTTTTAGCAGCTCTTTCATGTCTTGCCTGAGCTAATGGGAGAAAGGTGGCATGTGTAAGCCACAATGTGGGCACTGTGATGAGGGGTGCTGAGTGCCTAGGAAGGCAGACCCAGCAGCGGAGAGTTCTTCTCACCTAGGCCCAGGGTAACTAATGGGCAAAAACTGACGAGGTGGACTGGCTGGAGATGGAGTGAAGGCAATTTATCTGTGTCTCGTAGGAGAAGATAATGTGGATTGACTGCCTCCACCTCATGCCTTTTGGCACTGCAGAAGCTTCATTTTTCAGAATTTGGACTCAGTGTTCTGAATGCTAATTAAGATGATTCAATTAGAAACTGTTGTAGGACATTGAGAGGGTAGAAGTGAGGCAGAGCTCACCTTCCTGTCCTTTTGTCTATTTTCTGTGGAGAGCAAGGAGATGGGGCCAGGTGTGTCTCCCCAATAGTGTCCCAGGCCCCTTTCCCACATTCATGGAGTTGAATGGCAGTGGCAGTGGTGTGTTCTCAAACTCAGAGCTCCTCCTGCCTCTCCAGCCCTCTCATGGTTATGTAAGCACCAGGATCCTGAGTGAAATCTCTTGGCATCTGCTTAGAATAGATAGAAGAGCTTCTGAGCCTATACTGAGCCTTGCTGGGGGGTATGGCATGAGGTCTTTGCTGCTGCAAGGCAGGCTCCCTGCAGAGGTCTCTAAGGAGACAGGTCAGGAGTGACATCCCACCTACCTTATCTCTCTCAATCCCTTCTGGAAGGGGTGGGGTCGGGTGATGAGGCACCTGGGGTGGGAGTTCCTGAAGGGAAGGGATGCTTGTTAAAGAGGTACTACAAAAAAAAAAAAAAAAAAACCTGAAACCCTGAATTTTCTTTCACTCTGCTCAGCATGATTACCTCTTCCTGGCTTTAGGAATATCATTCATAGGCCCCTTTGCACAAGTAAAACAGGCTAGAGTATTGAAAGCCTAAGGGAAAAACAAACAAAAATGTCTCCCCGCCCAAAGTCAGAAAAATTCATTCTCCAAATCCAGGGGTCCAAACCGAGATTCTGCTTCCCTGGCCTGCTTGCAGCCTCTGCCTGGAGTGTGAGTCCTGATTACTGCTAAGGTTCCCCTTCTTTCCTTCCCGTCCCTGCCCTCCCCTTCCAGGGCAGGATTCGGGAGGAGTATTGGTTAATTGTCCCCAAGTAGACAGAGCAGTCTTGACCTTTTCTTAGCTGCCCACAAGCATGGAGGGAAACAACTTATCTAGCAAGAGAAGTGACAATAATGGTGAGTTTTTTTTTTTTTTTGAGACGGAGTCTTGCTCTGTCACCCAGGCTGGAGTGCAGTGGCCGGATCTCAGCTCACTGCAAGCTCCGCCTCCCGGGTTCACGCCATTCTCCTGCCTCAGCCTCCCGAGTAGCTGGGACTACAGGCGCCTGCCACCACGCCCGGCTAGTTTTTTGTATTTTTTAGTAGAGACGGGGTTTCACCGTGTTAGCCAGGATGGTCTCGATCTCCTGACCTCATGATCCGCCCGTCTCGGCCTCCCAAAGTGCTGGGATTACAGGCTTGAGCCACCGCGCCCGGCCAATAATGGTGACATTTGTTAGCACTCAACATGTGCCAGCCTTAAGTCATCATCTCACCCAGCCTTATGTTATCAGGCAAAGGTGAAGAGTTCCTTCTTACTGCATGCCTTCTAACTCTCCCTAAGTGAAAAAATAGCTTTCTTAATTTTAAATGAAAAAAAAATGTGTTATTTAAAGCCAGATTAGGGGAACTTTCTCTTTAAAATGGCATTTGACCAAGAGTGTTCTCATTTCCCTCTAAAATACATAATAACACACAGAAAAAGGCAAAACTGACAGCAGCAGCAGAAACCAAGACAGGCCAATTGCCAGAGAAATTTTACCAACTACCTGTAATGGTCATGGAGCTGAAGTCAGAAACATGATTTGAAGCAAGCACATGTCTTGCTTTTTGAAACAGAGCAACAATAAAAAATTGGTAAAAGGTCCTTTAGCCTTAGGCTGCTTTTTGCACTGTTGACTCAGAGACGTACTGTCTGTATCAATCAACAAGCTAGACAGGGATCCCCTTTCTTCAAGGGCATTGTGTTTTGAGATAGTTGTGTGTCCCCATCCTTACTCCAAGGGTGGACTCCATTCAGCTGGCATTGTACTGGGCTACAAGGTATTTAGGACTCAGGAAACAAAAAAGCAGTAAAGAGAGGATGTCATCAGTTGCATCCTAAGAGGTCTGGTCCCACAAAGGAAGGGCAATAAGCAGGAATAGCAAACACAAGGAAAGCAATGCATTATTGGACCTAAAGATGTTCACACACTTCAGGCAGCCTGGAAGGGGAAACTCCCCACTAACCTATAGAGTAGTATAGGATGAATGCAACTGAGCCAGTACTGTGTACACCAACCATAGTATATCTCCAGCATCTAACAGGATACTTATCCTTCAGTTTTCCATGGCAGAGAGATCTTCCTACTTTCTATGTAATCTTAGGTAAACTTTTTCATTCATCTATTTATTAATTCACAAATATATATTATAGGGTCAAGTAGTTGTGGCAAAACATGAAAGATTTTACCTGAATAAGCAGGTTCTTATATTACCCATGTCAAAGTAGCTTTTTTTCTTCATTGCAAACATTATTCATTCATTTGCCTTCTCAGTCATTCAACAAATGTTTATTGGATGTCTACTCTGTGCCAAGCCAGCACTCTATAGGTGCTGGAGATGCTGTGGCCAGTGATCCTCCTTCCAGGAGCCAAAATAAGAGAAATAAATGATCTCGCAAAGGCTTTATGGGCACTACTGGAGCACAGAGGAGGGGCACTAGGACAGAGACTCCTGTTGTCAACCAAATGCGTTCTCCCCATTGAACAGAATTGTAGCCAGGCACATGGCTCCCCAGTCAGGCTACATTCCCCGCCCTTTCTTGCATCCATGTGTAGCCATGTGTGAATTCCTGCCAATGGCATGTGAGTTGAATCCTATGTGCCGCCTCTGGTCAGGCCTTAAGATCTCTTCCATGCCCTTCTCCTGGAACCCAGATAAGGTGGCGACTGAGCCTCAGCCATGCCAATGATGACAATGCCTTAGGGGAGTTGGCCCTAAGGGATGGAAGAACAATAATTTGGAAGGAACATAAGTCCCCAAGTGACCATGAGGAGCAGAGCTGACCTACAGCTTTCACACTGTTAGAGGATAGTGAAACTTTTTGTTCATTAGGCCATTGTATTATTGGGTGTATGGCAAGGTATCAGCACTAAGTCACTATCAGGTGTAACACTTTGGCTTAAATCAGTTCATGTGATTGCTTTCCCCGAGAACAATGACATAACGTATAAATCTAACAGACCAGAGGCCAGAAAGTTAAGAGTTGGAGTTTATGGAAGAACACAGAATACAGAATCAAATCTGGTGTGCTCACACTGGGTTCCTAATGTACACCACCTTGTTCACTGCAAGGTTTGGCAATAAAATAGAATAATATCAATGATGTCCTTTATGATGCTTTCAAGGAAAGTTAAGTAAATGGGTAAGCTATCTCCATTTTAAGCTTTGTTCCCATACGTTTGGCCCTTGTTGCCTTCCATCTGCCTGCCAGCAGAAAACACCAAACGAACTTTCAGCAAACAAAATATTTTCATACTTTTTTTTTTTTTTTTTTTTTTTTGAGACGGAGTCTCGCTCTGTGGCCCGGGCTGGAGTGCAGTGGCCGGATCTCGGCTCACTGCAAGCTCCGCCTCCCGGGTTTACGCCATTCTCCTGCCTCAGCCT
>NW_012115599.1:3027187-3037415 GCF_000951035.1 Colobus angolensis palliatus
TCATACTTAAAAATATATTTTAAATTACAGAATTGGCCCATGCTTATTGTGAAATAAGCAATATAGAGGATGTGATGTGCAGGTCACACTTCCCCATTCCCAGGCCATGCTCAAGGAACCTCAGTCAAACATTTGGTGTGTCCCCTTCTTTCCTTTGACCTTTGCTAGGAGGCAGTGTCAGAGTGGAAGCTGAAGAATGGTGGGGCCAAAGAGGTGGCTGATGTGGTTAGGAAATTGGTTATGTACAGGGATTGAGTAAATAAGTAATTACACTGAGGATAATGTGAGTCAAGTTTCTCATTGTTGGAGAAGGGAGTTACAAAAGCAGATATGGGGTGAGGAGTTACAAAAAAGGAAAGCAGGGAAACTATAAGGAACTTGAGGTGTTTGGTTGGAGTTGGAGGTATTAGTGTGAACTCATGGTTTTAAATATATATGTACTTAGATGCACAGATATAGCTATATGTATTATATGCATGTGCACTTACCTGTGTATGTGTCATATCTGCAAAAAGGGCTTAGAAGCAATGACATCCAAAAAGGAATGAGCAACCAAGCATACAGATCTTGGTTTCTAAATCCTAACTTCCACTAAAAGAAGAATAGACTGATTCTTGAGCTGGAGCTGGGAAAATTCGAGAACAGCCTTCCCGGTACAAGAAAGTGCACAAAGAATGAGGGGGTCATATGAAAACGACAGACGAGCCAGCTTAGAGGGCCTCCCATAGGTCAAATCTGGGACAAATTGAGCATTAAAATAATGATGTAAATAAATTACATCCTGTGAATAAAACAGAAATTTATGGGCCTATGCTGACATAAATACAAAATGAATAAATGAATGGGAAGAAGAGAAAGCTCTTCTTCACAGTAGAATGCCAATCATTTGGCTCTACTCATGGTGCTGGTTGATTCAGGCAGGAGTCAACAATGGATGAGAAGGAGTATCTACACACACACACACACACTATATATATATATAGAGAGAGCGAGATGGAGTCTCGCTCTGTTGCCCAGGCTGGAGTGCAGTGGCGTGATCTAGGCTCACTGCAAGCTCTGCCACCTGGGTTCACACCATTCTCCTGCCTCAGTCTCCTGAGTAGCTGGGACTACAGGTGCCCGCCACCACACCTGGCTAATTTTTTTGTATTTTTTAGTAGAGACGGGGGTTTCACTATGTTAGCCAGGATGGTCTCGATCTCATGACCTTGTGATCCACCTGCCTCGGCTTCCCAAAGTGCTGGGATTACAGGCGTGAGCCACCACACCCAGCCCACAAAATATTTATCAATTTATGGTGAAAAAACCTGACACCACCACCTTGACCAGGCAATTAAGGTTAACATCACCAGTGGTGGGGCAGATCAACCTCATGTACTTCCTGATGTGATGCACTGAGAAGAGCCCAGCATCATTTATATGGAGTCCCTCCATGAAGGCATGGCTGGGGTCTGGACATAAGCAAATAGCAGACAGCCCCAGGTTGAGGGACATACTACAGAATGAAAGGCCCCTACTCTTTTAAACCGTCAAGAGCATGAAGACAGGACAAGATGGAGGAAATGGTCCAGAATGGAGAGTAGAAATACGACAACAAAATAAAACTTGTACTCCTGGATTGGATTCCAACCAGAAGGGAAAAATACATTGTTGAGACAGCTGGTGGTACTTGGATGGGGTCCATGGATTGTATGGTAGCATAGTACCAATGCTTACTTCCTAGTTTGAGTGGTTGTGTTGTGGTTGTGTGGAAGAGAGGCCTTGTTTAGGGGGAATACCCACTGGAGTATTCAGAGGTGATATGATAGCAGGTCTGCAACTTAAAAACTTTTAAAAAAGAATAGATCAATGGATGCAGCTAGACACTATTATCATAAGGGAACTAACACAGGAACAGAAAACCAAACATTGCACATTCTCACTTTATAAGTGAGAGCTAAACATTGAATACACAGGGACACAAAGATGGGAACAATAGACACTGGGGTCTGCTTGAGGGGAAGGTAAGAGGGGGCGTGGGTTGGAAGGATACCTATTGGGTACTAGGCTCACTACTTAGGCCACAGGATCATTCGTACACCAAACCTCAGCGACACACAATTTACCCACATAACAAACCTGCACATATACCCCTGAACCTAAAACAAAAGTGGAGAAAATATATTTTCTCAGACTTAAAAAAAAAAAAAAGTATTTTTATGCCTGGAAGAATTTTACAGAGGGCTTCCAGAAACATGTCTGATTTCCAGTTGCAAGATCAGAATGTTCCAGTTACACTGATAACCTCCAGAGAAACAAACTCTCATGAGTAATCTAGTCAAAACAGAAGATGTGGCTAATTATTTCTAAAATACTAAATTGTACTCTACTATTTAACAAGTTCGGGATCGCTAGTTTCCAGCACATCTTCTGAAGTAACAACTGTGTTTGGCTGTATTGACAATAAAGGTCTGTGTGGAAAAGGGAGAAAATGAATAAAACAATGTATCCCCCCCCACCCACGAAAAAAGAAAATAGTTCAAATAAAATGGAAAAAGAATAATGAAAATGAGAATATTCACAGCGAGAAAGAGGACAATGGAGGAAACGTGAAAACTTAGTAAGTAGAGAGCGTGGCGAAGGGGACACAGGAGCTCTTAGAAACTCTTGCCATTTTCTCCGCAACTTTTATTTCAAAACGAATTCTTTAAAAAGTTTTGTGGCTATCCATCACATTTTTCCGTATACACATATCCAGAAGCCCAGGCCCCAAACCAGACTGATTAAATGGGAATTTGGGGGACTGGAACTGTGGCAAGTGGATTGAGAAAAACACCACCACCACGCTGCCGGCAGTTCCAGTGTGCAGCCGGTACTGCGCTCCAGTTCTCCCGATTCGCACCTGTGCGGCTGCTTCAACGCGATGCCTGGACGCAGCCTCCAGAGAGCAGGCCGGGATTGGAATATGCTGCAGAGGAATGGGTGCAGGTCAGGTGGTCCAGCCCCCGCCTCCGCCCCGCCCCCGCCCGGGCCTCGTGCGGCCCCAGGTGCGCCGGTGAAAGCCCGGCCCCAGCGGCCTCCACCTCGCCATGGACCCCGCGCCGCCCGCGCTCCTGTGCGCCCCGCAAGCCGAGGTGCTAGAAGACGTGTTGCGGGAGCAGTTCGGGCCGCTGCCCCAGCTGGCCGCTGTCTGCCGGCTCAAGCGGCTGCCCTCAGGCGGCTACTCGTCCACCGAAAACCTCCAGTTGGTGCTGGAGCGGCGGCGTGTGGCCAACGCCAAGGAGCGTGAGCGGGTGAGGGGTCCCCAGGGTCGACGCTCGCTCCCCCCTCCCAGTCCCTGCCTCACCACCAAACACTTGGTCAACACCCGGGGGCCCACTCACCGCCCACCCCCGCTCGAGGCGACTTCGAGCTCCCGAGGCCTCCCGCGCCCCCAGCTTGTCGGGAGAACGGCAGTGGCCTCCTTCCTCTGCACCTGTGTGCAGCTGCTCGTTGGCGGCCGCTGCGTTGGTCGCCTCGCCCGCTAACCCTCCAGGATTTGTGCAGGACCCAGGTCCGGGAGGGGACAGAGGAGGGGCCCTGACAACTTCAAAAATGTCTCCCTGGGCAGGTGCTTTAAAAGCTTCGCGCGCAGGGGGTGAGCTTTCATCTCACACCATAGGCTCTGGTGGGTGCTTGGGGCGCACAGGGATCCCCTTCGCTCCTTTTTCTTGCTTTCTGCATCTCGGCCTCGAAGCACACGCGAGGGTGAGGAGAAAGGGGGGCCTGACGGAAGTGACTTTTCTTTTTTAAAGTAACGAAACACGACGTCCCAGTGTGCACCCAAGACTCCCACTCAACTCTGTCAAGATAAAGTGACTTTCCCAGTCGAGCCACAGCAATCTCGCAAACGGGAAGGGTCCTGTGGGCCGTGGTTGCAGCGGCACCTACTGGTAGATTTTACTATCTCTAACGAAACTCAGCCCCAAACTTGGGAGACATGGTCTTCCTAGCGTTTGCATTCTATGGGTTTGGTTGCAGCAGAGGCGAATCCGGGAGAGGGAAGGGTGAGGGGTGGAAGAGGGAGCAGAGCGCACGTTCAGGCCTGGAACTGCGGAGAGAAATTCCACCGGGGGCTGTTCCTAAGCACCCCAGGCCTTTTAGAAATGTCCCAGTGAATCAAGTAGGAGCTTTGCAGGGAGAGGGCAAGCGGAGAAAGGACGACAGGAGAGTAGGAGACTTCTCTAAGTCTCCTGCTTTTACCGGTACTAGACTCTTGATGGCCAGAACCTGTGATCTGATTTGGTGGCCCTACAAAGAGATTATGACCTAATAGTTTAAGTGGTCCTTCCCACTAGGAAGGAATTGTCTTCTCCAGAGAATCAGTCCTGGTTTTATCCACCAAAACACTAACGAGCTGTATTATTCTTTATAATGGTAATATTAATACACTTGGAAAAGACAGAAATGACTGAAGAGGTTAAGCGATACTCACGACACAGATATAACTACTGTGAACATTTTTGTGTATATCCACCCAGTCTTTTTTTCTAGTTTTGTGTATTCATATATATATATAATTTTACAAAATTGTCAGTGCATATTTGTGTAATTTTTTCCACTGAACATTATCAAAAGCATTTTCTTATATTCTTAAGTATTCTTTCAAAGAATAGTTTTTGACTGCATAGTCTGTCCAAAAATGGACCATAATGTATTCAGTCTCTTATTAGGCATGTTTGCTCTTTGTAGCTTTTTACTGATACCTATCGATGTAACTCTATGTGCGTGTCTGATAATTTCCTTAGAATAAAATGCTGCAAGTGAAATTACTGAGACTTAAGGCATATACAATCGAATGGCTTTTGATACAAGTTGCCCAATTCCTTTCTAGATAGGTTTACTAATTTTTATCCCTTCTTACAGGTCTAGGACTGTGCTTTTTTCATGCTATCCCTGATCCAGGGCATGATAAAACAAAAATGTTACCACCTTGATACATGAAAAATGGCATCTAATTTCTGTTTTAGTTTGTAGTTCTTTGATTATTAAATTCTTTTTATACACTGACTGGTTGTTGTATTCTCCTTTGAAATGGCCAACTATGTCCCTTGCCTGGTTTGCTCCAGGTAGGATATACTCAAAATATATTGACTTTGTGGTATAGTAGGAGCCAGTTCTCCCAAGGCCTGTGTCTCCCAGGGGGGTGGCCATCAGAATTATAGGCCTTCAGAGACAGGGATTAGATGCTGGAGAATAGAGAAAAATAAAATATGAGGAGCCTTTGAAGTCTCACCAACTCTCTGGATTCTCACCCTTGCCTCTATATCATTAACTCGGTGGGGAAAGATGTTGAAGAGCGGATGGTTCAGTGCTTGAGTTGACAAGTATTTGTACATTTGATTCATCAGTAGCAATACCACTTCTTGAGGACTTCCTATGTGCCGGGTTTGGGTGAGGTATCTTATGTGTACATTATATCACTTAATCACACCCCGCCCCAGAAAGCTTTGAGATATTTTCGACTTTGCAGATGAACAAACTGAGGCTTAGTGATGTGAAGTATTCCACAAACTCTTGTAAGTGATAGACCTGGATTTTAAACCTGGGTGTAGTTGACTCAGATTTTAGCCACACCTCTACTGCCTCTGCATTATGATACAGCGGGTACGCTCTCAAAGGAAGAGGAGTGAGGTCAGCATGAACGTGAATACACCTTGCAGCCCTTCTGCCCACAGTACCAAGTTTATGCCATTCCCTCTTCTTTTACTATGAACTGCACTGCTGGTGGAACGGTGACTCTTTGGGGCATATGCCTGTTTAGAGTTGCCCCTCAGACAAGGAGGCTGTGGAAACAACCCCCTTCTGTAGCTTGGGGAGATGTCTGTATAAATTGGCTTCTCTGTGTGTCACTGTGCCTTTTTGTTTTCTAGATAAAAAATCTCAACCGTGGTTTTGCCAAATTGAAGGCACTTGTGCCGTTTCTTCCCCAAAGCAGGAAGCCCAGCAAAGTTGATATCCTCAAAGGTGCAACAGAATATATCCAGGTTCTCAGTGATCTTTTGGGAGGAGCCAAAGACTCAAAGGTAAAGGTGTAAGATTTTAGAATAATGATAGCCACCATTTATTAGGCCTTGCCTATGTACGAGACACTGTGCCAAGTGATACATGTATACTTTCCAGTTAATGTTTATAACAATCCTCTGAGCTATTTTTATGACCCTCATCTTACCGAGAAGGAAAACAAAATATAGTTAAGAGCCACACAGCTATGAAAAGTCAGGACTGGGATTTGAACCCAGATCTACATGAGCTTTGGAGTTGAGTCCCTGACCATCTATACTTGCCTATGGTCACTGTCCAGGGCACCTAGTTCCTGACTGTTGAATCTTTGAAAGGATTTCTACAGCTGGACATAGGAAGGGGCTTTCCTAAAAGCACTGTGGTTGTTTCCCTACAGTAGAGTGCACATCAGACAGGACACAGGAAGGTAGAGGCATTTCTTTTCCCCAAGGGACCTCTCTTAGGAGAGACCCTCCCTGAGGCCAGCTGAAGAGCTCAGCAATGGTCTGGTGATACCAGTCTCATGGGATTTTGCAACCATTCAGCAGGAATGACACAAATGGCCCTGTAAACTGAAGTATCATAGCGTCACCACCATTATCAGAGTGGGATAGCTCAGAAGTGTCCATTAGGCAGAGTAAAGTGTGGGCTGATTTTATGGACTTGTTCCAGGGAGAGGCAAACATTGATGGGCTGAAAATGAATCAGTCATCTGGGGAGACAAAATAGGAAGAGAGAAAAGGCCTTAAAAATGAGCCCTAAGCAACTCTGTTGGTAGGAGGAAGGAATCATCATTAAAATGTGGCAAGAAGGTAGAGGAACAAGATGGGGTCATAAAATTGAGGAGACGAGAACCTTAGGAAACTAAAGGTGAGGAGTATGAGAGGTTACAGAGAGGCTAAAGAAGGCCGGGACTGGGGAAGGCACCATGTCTAGCACTTGAAAGGTGAAAGAGAATTAGGCTGGGCATCAACTTGGAGGAGACTGAGGGTGCATGATTGGTAAATATCTGGAATCCAAGCAGATTCAGAGGAAAGTGGCAAACTTCAAGTCCATTTAACCTAGCAGTTCGAAGTGGAAAGAAGAACCACCCCTGCCACCCCCACTCCCCCTACCCCCTGCCAAAAAAAAAAAAAACGCAGAAAAGTTGTTAGATCAAGTGAAGGTCTTTTCTAAGTAGAAATTTGATCATGTTTAGGAACAGAAGGGAGACACTAGAGAGAAAAGAAACAATTATCCTAGAAATTTGGGGCAGAAATCTCCAGGTATATCATAGTACCTTTGAATATTTTTTCTTCTCCGTTAGTCCTAGCCAGGTGACTGCTAGGAAGCTACATTCTGCAATGGCAGGAGTGGATTGTCCTGTTGGCCAAACTGGATGGTTGGATTGTGGTATGGTCACAGTGTTTGGACATGTGCAGGTGGCTACCTTAGTTTTTTCTTGCATGTTAATTGTGTAACAGAAGTGCTTTGTTCATTGTAAAACATACAATCTGTTCCATGCCATAGTATGTTTAATGCAGTTACCTATTGCATAACATTTTAAGTTTATAGGAGAACAAAATACGGTCAATTGAACAATGCTTTTCTCTCCACGGTAACTTAAGCATTGCCCTTATCACTTAAATGAAACCTCATCAGTTAAAACTTGGAAATGTATTGGTTTAAGTCATCAAAATCTTTCTGTCATATTATACTGTTTGACAACTAAATATGGTTTCCAGAAACAAGACCCAGATGAGCAGAGCTACAGTAACAACACTTCTGAACCACATATATCCTCGGCTAGAGAGCTATCAAGAAACACCACCCAACGTATCGGCTGTGCTTTCGGCTTGAAGAATGAAGAGGAAGGGCCTTGGGCAGATGGTGGCAGTGGTGAGCCGGTGCATACTTGTCGCCAGGGTGTGATGTCTACGACTGACGTTATCTCCCCAACCAGAAGTCTGGTAAAATATTCCTTCTTAAATAGCCATACAGATATCAAAACCGTAAAATGTATACTTTGAGATATGAGTAATTTTTCCATGCTAAAATGTGATTAAAACAAGATAATTTTATGAAAGCCCTTGGGTGGGGCAGTGGGGTTTACTAGTTTGGGAGATTATTTTGTTTCTAAATTAACTGGTAAGCAGCTTCAGGGAAGGGGAAACTCCTCCAGAACCACCCAATACAGACCTAAGTTTATCTTTTAAATGATCCTATTTAATCCATCGAAAGGTTTTCTGGACTCCGTGGTCTCCAGAAAAAGAAGTAAGTAGCTTGCCATACATTAAAATGCATGCTTGGTGATACTTTTGTGTGTGTGTGTTGGTGGGGGTTGGAGCTGGGAGGGTGGTGCTGGTTGTAAGACAACATTTTAAATGAAATGAAGCAGTTTATTGTCTCTTACTACTTTGTCAACTAAAGAGACAGCTGGAAGTGGCAGCATGCTCCTCCAAGTCCAGAAGTGGACTTTTTGCCCTTGCTGTGAACTAGTGTTACACAAATGAGGCCCCCTGCTCTATCCTACCCAGCAACACAATTACTATTGAAATAAGAAAGGTGTGTAGGAATGTGCAGTAAGCATGCCGTAACAAACATGTTGCATGGTATGATATAAGGGACAGTGGGGGCTGTGGAGTCACAAATGGTGGTTGGAAGGAGGCAGTTTAGGGGAGCAGTTGAGAGTATGCTCTGGAAACAGACTGCTAAGGTTTAAACCCTGGTTTTACCACTTGCTAGCTGTGTAATCTTGCATGAGCTGCTGAATGCCTCTAATCCTCAGTTTTCCCCATCTGAGCAATGGGTATAATAATTGTACCTACCTTGTATATAAGATAACTAACTTCGAATGACATAATGTCAGCAAAGTATCTGGCATAATACCTGTCATGTCACTTGGACAGATACCAAATTTTCTTGACTCATGAGCAATCAACATTGATTAGTGAGCAATAATGGGCCGCAGGTATTCCAGCTCTGTAGCCAGTGTTTTGAGTTTTCTCACTTGGCTCTCACCAATGTTGTGCTCTGATTTGAGGTCCTACAGGCTTCTTGCTGGCTGGTGGGGGCAGGGGTGTGGGGAAAGTGGCAGTGGGCGGCCTTGGCTTCCATTTCTGATTTGATTAATGTGTTCTAAGGATTCATTTGTGCATATGCTCAGTCTAGATTTTCATATTCTGACCACTTGAGATATAAGATTTCCCTGGCCAGTCAACCCATAGGAGACAGAATTCCTGTTGCTGCTACGTAAGCTGACATGGAATGACTAAGAACAAGAACAATAAAAGAGTGGGGCCAGGTGCGGTGGCTCACAATTATCATCCCAGCACTTTGGGAGGCCAAGGTGGGCAGATCACCTGAGGTCAGGAGTTCCAGACCAGCCTGGCCACCATGGTGAAACCCCATTGCTACTAAAAATCGGGCATGGTGGTGGGCACCTGTAGTCCCAGTTACTCAGGAGGCTGAGGCAGGAGAATCGCTTGAACCCAGGAGGGGAGGTTGCAGTGAGCTGAGATCATGCCACTGCATTCCAGCCTGGATGACAGAGTGAGACACCATCTCAAAGAAAGAAAAAAAAAAAAAAGTGAAGAAATGACCTGAGCTAGACCTTGAACCTGACTATCTAAGAAGAGTAATGCTTCTGTAAATGCTAGTATCAAGGTGAAAATCTGACTTGCACTTAATCCTCATTGATCCTCCTCAGGTAGGTATCATCATGTCACTCTTATGGTGAGCCACCTGGCTACACCTTCCTGCCAGTCCTATTGGACCTGGGCTTGGGCAGGAGCCTCTGCAGTAGCATAGCAGGCGTGTGCTTGGCAGTACTAGTAGCAAGTACGTATGATGGGAGGTCCTGGTTTTCCGAGGATAATTGATCCTGGGCATAGGCCGTGTACAGTACACTAATTTAGAGTGGGGACTAACGTTTCCTGGTAAAAGCCAGAAATGTTCTGACTGGAATTTTCTTCAAAAAAGGGAATAAAACACTTAATTTTTAGTCTTTTTAGCCAACCAAGTTTGTTGTTAATTGGAAGACTGCTAATTTGTAGAATGAACCAAGGAAGACTCGACGTTTGAGATTTTTATAGACAGTGCATGTCACTACTGTCAAGTATGACTTCTGAGGCCTGATCGTAAAGAGTGCCTTTTTTTTTGCAGAAGCATTCTAGAATTTCAGCAGATTTTTGTCAAGGATTTTTCATCCTTTTACTTTCAAATCATT
>NW_012115599.1:3039060-3052253 GCF_000951035.1 Colobus angolensis palliatus
TTTCCTTTTTTTTTTTTTGGCAGAAGATGTTCCAAGCTCATCTTGTACTTTTCCATCCCAGCCCTGGAATCAGTCACTTATCTGAGGATGCCCCTGTATATAACCTGTCTCCCATCTCTGTTGCCATCCCCTCACCACATGGCTGTTCTCCTCACCCCCTTGAGCTTTAACACTCATGGCAAGCTGTACCTCCACAAAAACCTCCTTCTTGGCTCTGACATTCCACGCAGGTCCCCCCATATGTGAATTCCTCCTCTCCCTGCTCTGGAGAAATCACCTGCACACATGAGTGCCTGGCCTACTCCGCTCAGGTTTCTCTACTCCATGCTGAACTGCCCTTTTCCATGGACTTTTTACCCAGCTTGGGCTCTGAGTCCCCAGGCCAGGCCTCCACCCCTTTCATGGGGCCGCTGTTCCCATCTGATTGGGCTCTACCATGTTTGCACTGGCCCACACCCCCTGTGTGAACATGCCCCTCATCTGCTGGGTCTCTGATATCCTATGCTGGGCTGCCTCTATATGTGGGTGCCATCTCACCCTGCTTGGGCTCTGATACCATCTCACTTTGGGTCACTGTGGCTTCTCACTACCTAACTGTGACCCAACTAATGACATTAGTACTGAATTGTTCAGGAGGGAGAAGAACTTGCATTTTCTTTGAAGTACCTATTGTGCAGCCCTCTTTCTGGCTAGTTTTCTCTTTCTTAACATTTATCTCTGAGATATTTAATTATATGTGAGTTGAGCAATTGTTTAATATCACCTTTATTAACTTTATAAAAAGCTTGCATTTTACAGTCAGGAACCAGGATGGGCTCAAGATAAGAAGTGTCCAAGGAATTGATGCTCAGACTGACCTTTATTTGACAAAAGGATCCTCATAAAGTTTAGCCCAGCTTTCCTGAAGGGCTGACTCCGAAAGGTTTCAGGATCCTGACCAGACTAGAGAACTAGTGACAGTTAATGTGGCTCATTGGACAGAAATGCTCGTATCCAGAGGAGCTTAAGATGTGGGAGGCAGGCCTTCTCCAGCTTCAGTTTGCAGGAGTGGTACCCTTTTCCCTGCCCTTGATGAGGACCCGGGGAGTGAAATCCTGGTGGTGGCAGGGACGGGCATTTTGGGGGATTTGGAGATGGGGTCAGAGCAGGCTGTGCAAGATCAACAACATTCCTGGGAAGCAAAGTCCTGAATGAAGTACATGAGAATCTGCTGATGACAGGGATGGAGATTAACTTCTGGGGCCAGAGCAGGTTCACTAGGGAAATGAATTGGCAAGTATTCGTGCAGACAGAGAGGGCCATGAGCCATGTGAAGCCACAGCATATGGTGTTGGTAGGAAGAAAAATTAATTTCAAGGTCCAGGAGAGGCCTGTTGAAAATTAGAACTTCGAAGTGTAGGTTTTTGCTGTATTGGGGTTGGCGTTGCTAGATGGCAGGGTGTTTGCTGTCTTGCCATTGTATATTCCTTCTATTTGCCACCTGTGGTTGTGCTCTGGCATTTCAGATTATGCATGGCTCTAAATTTTGTTCGGAGCTGCCATGTCTCTAGACAAAGACCACCCTCAATTTTGGAGTGAGATGCCAAGAGCGCTGGGGCTTGAGGGCCTTTGGAAAAGGACATATGGAGAGACATAGTGTCTGTTCCAGGGGCCTGGGTATGCTGCCAGTGTATACCTCCAAATTCTGGCATGTCATGGGAATGTTCCTGGAGAGAGTTTCTGAGAGAAAAAAGCCTATGTGGATGGTAGACTCCTACCACTCCTGTTCCAAGTTGTGGTAATCTGTGAGATTAGTCACTGGGGACATTTCTTCCTATAGCATTTTAAGCTCTGAAATGAGATGGTTTGGCTAGTTGGGATGAATTCATTAGCACCTTGGGAAAGCCCTGAGCCTCTTCTGTCATCCATCTCACATCCCCCCAGGTAGTGGCTCTATGCGATGGTAAAAATTCTACCACAGTAAGTGATGGGTCTCCCTTTGCTTGAGAAGAACAGTCATCTGCCCTGGGGTTCACTGATAGCCTATGGGGCATATTCTGATGAGATTAGTCAGCCCAGTATTTTCCAAAGTTGTTTCCTTTTTAATGGGGTGGGTGCTTTCTGGTTTGTCCCAGTCCTCCCCGCTCCTTACTACACCACAGTAGCATATTTCACCTAGTAAGGTGTTGGGTTTTGCTGCCCTGGTCTAAGGGCACAGTGGCTCAGAGGAAGGCTGCTCCAGCGACTGCATTTATAGCCCTGGGATTTTACTGTGCTCTCTATACTTTGGGGATTTAGATTCTGATGCTGTGATGGTGCCTATGCTTGTAGTTCTCTGAGACTTTGGAAAGGTGAGCCTTGCTTTTCAGATTATTATAGGAACAGGGACTGAACTCTAAAGCTGAGTGAGCAACGATTTCTATTTACCTCCATCTCCCTCACCAAGCCTGGCTCAGTGGGGGGAGGAATGTACATTGGATAATATGTCAAATTCTGCAGCCACACCGCCAACAATTGGAGTGTGCCTGCCTTCTTAAAGACATTAAGCAACAGACTGGGTTTCTATTCTTCAGACTACCCTCTTCTTGGACCTTAAACTCTTTGGCTTAGATGAGACCAACAGCCAATTTTTAATGAGCTGTGACAATAAAGACAACATTTATAAGCTTTGGCAAGTTTTCTATTCTCATACTTAAATATTACATTCCTGAAATTTTCCAGCTAACTCTTAAAAACAAACGAAAACAAATGTTCTAAAATGCACTAGACTATAGGCAGTATCCAGTCATCCTGTAATCCTTCAGGTAAATATATATAAATTTGTCTCTTAAGTATAAAAAATTCTAAATATGTAAAAAATTAAAATTTATTTTAAAAATAAAGCTTCTAAAGCTAAGTCTGAACTATAAAAAGAAAGGTTGATCACATGTATAGTGGAAAGACTCGATCAAGATTAGAAAAAAAAGCTACTCATACATATTTTGTGTCAGAGACTGTTCCTGGCAGCATATACATATTAACCTATTTAATTTTCACAACCACCCTGTGCTATACAAACAATTATATCCATTTTACACGTGAGGAAACTAAGGAACAGACGTAACTTGCCCAATATCGGCAAGTCAATGAAGTGTTGGGGTTGGGGGGATGTGGGTATAACAGTGTTAAGTCCTTTTTAATCACTTACGTTCTAACAAAACTGAACCTTGAAATGTAAAGGAGGGTGGACTAGAAAATAGATAAATGTTTAAGGCTAAGGTAAAGCATTTGATTGCAGTGCTTTACCATCCATAGTGATATACACTTGATGGATTTCAGTATCCAAACTGCCTGACCATGACTTGAGTGGTTTTCTTTTTCAGTCATGGGTTTATTTTTTCTTCAAGTTGAGAGTTTCAGAAAATTGAGCAGAGACAAAATGATCTTGCCACACTAGTAAAACCACTGATGGAAATACACTAAAATCCTTCCAATTTCTTTTCCTTTGCAACTAAAATAAAAAAAATTATCAGATACATAACATTGTGTGCCTGTTCTTGATTTTTCTATCACTGGCATGTTTATGTGACCCATTAGGTGGGACAATTGTCTTACTGTTGGCCACTATGTTCTCAGTTTTTTTGTTCTCATAAACGTGACAAATAACTGATGTGTTTAGCCCTTTCTGTATTTTGTATTGTTTTTGCAGGATAGATTCCCAGAAGTAGAACTGCTGAGTCACAGGTAGGTCACTCTATAACTTGATGCATCGTGCCAGTTTATAACACCACTGGCTGTATAATAAGAGTGCTAATTCCATCACATTCTTATCAATGACCTCTATTAAAAGATGGACTCTTAATGGGTAAAAAAGTGGTATCTTTAAATTTAAACATCTTTGATTACTAATTAAATTTGTTTTTGCATATTTCATTATTGTATTTCTTTTGTAAACTGTTTTTATTTTTAACTATTTATAATGGAATTTTTTCTGTGTTTCAGACTTCCACAAGTATGAAAAATGAAAAGGCCCAGGGTTACCTTCTAGAGACAAATAAATGCAGTCTTGAAAGTTTTGGAGTCTTTTTTTTTTTTTTTCTCTTTAGCGTTTCACTCTTACCACCCAGGCTGGAGTGGCACAGCACGATCTCGGCTCACTGCAACCTCCGCCTCCCAGGTTCAAGCAATCCTCCTGCCTCAGCCTCCTGAGTAGCTGGGACAGGCATGCACCACCACGCCCAGCTAATGTTTGTATTTTTAGTAGAGACAGGGTTTCTCCCTGTTGGTCAGGCTGGTCTCGAACTCCCGACCTCAGGTGGTTCACCCACCTCAGTCTCCCGAAGTGCTGGGATTACAGGCATGAGCCACTGTGCCTGGAGGGAGTCTCTTTTTTAAAAAAGAAATTTTGCAATAATGCAGAGTTTAACAATTACCCTTTTAAATAGCCTTGCCTGTCTCAAGTTTACTCCACTCTACTTTCTCCTTAACTTCATGCTTCGAAGAAATAGGCTTCAGGGGCTTCAGCCTTTGCTTCCAACTCATCATCATCCTCTGGGGACCTCTAATATCTTTCAGTCCATCTTTTTTTCATTGCTTTGAGAAATAAGTGACTGTTACCCTTCCAATAGAAATTAACTTTAATAGAAATGCAGACTTAAGCTAAAAGAGTTGTAAACATTGGCCAATGGGGGTGAGAGTTTTCAAGGGTTTTTAAATACCCAGCTAAGGCCAAATGACACCTTTTGTGCAAGGTAGACAGCCAAGCACCTCGAGCACAAAGACTTCGTCTTTATAACAGTTGCTCACAAAGACATAGTACTTATTATATGCTGAATTCTGTTCTCTATGCTTTCCATGTGTTAACTTGTTCTTACAATAAGCCTAAGATAAAGGCATAATTATCCCCATTTCACAGATGGGAAAACTAAGGTACAGAAAGTATCATTAGCTCAGGTTGCCATAACAAATACCATAGATGAGGAGGCTTAACAACAGAAATTTATTTCTCATAGTTCTAGAGGCTGGAAAGTTCAAGATTATGGTCTGGCATTGTTCGGTTTCTGATGAGGGCTCTCTTCCGGGCTTGCAGATGGCTGCCTTGCCACTGTGTCCTCATATGGCAGAGAGAGAGCTAGCTTTGGTTTCCCTTCTTCTTATAAGGGCACGAATCCTATTGGATTAGGGCTCCATCCTAATGACTTCGTGTAATCTTAATACCTCCTAGAGACTCTGTCTCCAAATACAGCCTTATTGGGGATTAGGCTCTCAATATATGAATTTTGGGTGAACATATGCTGTTTATAGCATTCTGCCCCTAGCCCTTCCCCAAATTCATTTTCTTATCACATGCAAAATATATGCATTCCACCCCAACAGCCCCCAGAATCTAAACTCATTCTCACATTAAAGTAGTCTCATCTAAATATCTTCTAAATCAGGTATGGGTAAGACTTGAGCTATGATTCCTATCTTTCTCTAGCTGTGAACCTCTGAAACCTGACAAGTTATATGTGCCCCAAACACAGTAGTGAGACAGGTGTAGGACTGACATTCCTATTCCAAAAAGGAAAAATAGGAAACAAAGGGTTGATGGGTCCCAAGCAAGTCCAAAACTATTGAGGCAAATCCCATTATATCTTAAGCCTCAAGAATAAATCCTCTTTGCTTTGATGTAGTGTCATCCTTGTGGCTTGGCAGGGTGACCTGCCCTCAGAAACTGAGGAGGAGCTCAGCTCTTCTCCTCCCCGTGTCCCCGTGCCCCGACCTCACCAAAACGCGCGCACACACACACACACACACACACAAACACTCTGAGTGGCAGCCCTGATCTCTGAATTGCCTTTGGGGTCATTTCTTTCTTTTGCTTAAATAGTGCATGTTTGTAGCCAAAGAGTAATATGGTCTAGTCCTATAGAATCTGAGAAGGCTGACAACTTACCTTTATTCTTTCCCACTTTCTCTGTCCTCTTTCTTTCCAGGTATCAGTGTCTTTCTGGTATAATCCTGTGGGTATTCCTGGCTTCAGCTGAGATGGCTAATTAGGTATATGAGTCACACTCATGATCTGTTTATCAAATGGTTGCTCAGCCACACCCTTAGTGATCTCTTCAGAGTAACCTTTCTCAATTTTTGCAATACGGATAGGTTAAGAAATTTTCCAAGTCCCCAAGTTCTGTTTTTTTTTATTTTTTATTTTTAAGACAGTCTCTATCACCCAGGCTGGAGTGCAGTGGCACAGTCCTGGCTCTCTGCAACCTCCACCTCCTGGGTTCAAGTGATTCTCATGCCTCGGCCTCCCAAGTAGCTGCGATTGCAGGCATGCATCACCATACCCACCTAATAGGTGAGACCAGATAGGGTCTCAGCTGGTCTTGAACTTCTGGCCTCAAGTGATCCACTCACCTCAGCCTCTCAAAGTGCTGGGATTGCAGGCACGATCCACCACACCCAGCCTCTGATTCCATTTTGCTTTTGATTTCTTCAGTTCATCTCATGTCTTCTGAATTTTACTATAAGCAGTAAGGAGGACCCAAACCTCACCTTTAATACTTTGTTTAGAAATCACTTCTGCTAAATATTTAATTTTATCACTTGCGAATTCTACCTTCCCAAAAGTGCTAGAATGCTATTTAGCCAGGTTGTTTGCCACTTGATAGCAGGATCACTTGTTTTTTTTTTTTTTTTGAGATGGAGCCTCACTCTGTCACCCAGGCTGGAGTGCAATGGCACAATCTTAGTGCACTGTAACTTCTGCCTCCCAAATTCAAGCAATTCTCATGCCTCAGCCTTATTTCTACCAACAGTCTGTTCCTGATTTTTCTCTGAGAAGATGAATGCTTCTCTCCAGCTCTCCTGTTTTCTTTCTGAATGCTTACCAGAAATATCTTTAACATCCATATTTCTACCAACAGTCCCTTTATGGCAATCTAGGCTTTTTCTAGCATAAATCTTAAAACTCTTCCATTTTCTATCAATTACGCAGTTCCAAAGCCACTTCTAGATTGTTAGGTATTTCTTACAGCAATATCCCACTCTTGGTACCAAAATCTGTACTGGTGGTCTCCAGAGAAAAAGAACCAACAGGAGATTATATATTTATTGTAAGAAATTGGCTAATGCCTTTATGGAAGCTGAGAAGTACCAAGATCTGCAGTGAGCAAGTTGGAGATTCAGGAGAGCCAATGGGATGGTTGCAGCTTGAGTCCAAAGGTCTGAAAACCAGGAGAGCCAATGGTTTAAGTTGGAGTCCAGAAGCTGCCCACATTAGGGAGGACAATCTGCCTTACTTGGTCTGCTCAGTCAAATGTTAATTTCATCCAGAAATAACCTCACAGATACACTGGGATGTTTGATCACAGCCTTTTTCCTTCCCCCACCTTAAAGAGTAGCTTTGTTTGCTTGTCTACTGGGCTTTGGGTCTCTTGTCTTCATCGGGGGAATGGTGTAAATGAAGAGAAGGAAGGAGAATAGAAGGCGAGACCAGCTGTATTAGTTTGTTCTCACGCTGCTAATAAAGACATACCCAAGACTGAGTAATTTATAAAGGAAAAGAGGTTTAATGGACTCACAGTCCTGGCCCAAAATGGAGAAAGAGCAAAGGGACGTTTTACATGGTGGCAGGCAAGGAGATAATGAGAACCGAGCAAAAGGGGAAACCCCTTATAAAACCATCAGATCTCATGAGACTTATTCACTACCACGAGAACAGTGTTGGGGAAACCACTCCCATGATTCAATTATCTCCCATTGGGTCTATCCCACAACATGTGGGAATTATGGGAGCTACAATTCAGGATGAGATTTGGGTGGGGACACAGCCAAACCATATCACCATCTTTATTAGAGAGGGAAGAGAGCTACCTACAGAAGAAAAGCTCTGGAAGGTAGGAGAAGGGTTAGGAATTCCTAGGATAACTTCCACTGGTGTAGGACTACTTTGAACAAAGAGGACGAGAGAGAATTTCCCCTGCTCCCTCTCCTTTCCATCTATTCAATGACTTGCAGAACTTTTCAAGGCATTGGCAGTGGGATTATTTCTTTTGAATGTGGTATTGTATGGAACTGGGTCTTGGGGTAAGGATGAGGAAGCCCTTACTGATGTGAGTTGTACACACCCTAAGCGGAATTCCTCAGAATCAGAATGAGAGCCATCTACTGGTCTAGTCGCCTGAGGGGCATTGGGTAGTAAGAGTCATGGTACCAGAAACAAATCCCTGGGTCTATTTGAGATATCAGCTTCAAGTTTCAAGGTAGATTCTGAAGGCTTTAGCACATTCTAGGAATAACAACTCCAGAATAATAAGTCCTGCTGGGCAAGTGGCGATCATAAAAAAAATTGTGGGCTGGTAGGAGGAACCAGTGCACTTCACATCTGGGTCCATGAAGTCCTCTCCCAGAGGGACTTAAGTGTTATCAGGGCTCAACATGGTTTTATCCACAGCTCTCCAGGTCTGGACCTAATGTGAGGGTGGGAACTGGAGTCTGGGACTCTCTGTCTCTGGAACCACTCTGGTTATTTCCTGGTGTGGCTGGGGTTACACTGTCTGGTTGTCTCAATAAGTGCTTTCACTTGACGTCCTATTTTGTCTACATGACCACCTTGGCCAGGTGGAGGATGTATTAGTTTTCTGGGGCTCCCATAACAAAGCATCCCAGATGGTAATGGTAAACCACAGAAATGTGTGGTCTTACCATTCTAGAGACTCAAAGTTTGAGATCAAGGTGTGGGCAGATATGATTTCTTCTTGGAGTGTAGATGGCCGCCTTCTTGCTGTGTCCTCATATGGTCATCCCTTTATGCCAGTTTGTGTCCAGATTTCTTACAAGGATATCAGTCATACTGGATTAGGGCCCACAAATATGACATCATTTTACCTTAATTACTTTTCTAAAGGACTTAGCTCCAAATCCAGTCACATTGTGAAGCACTGGGGGCTAGGGCTTCAACACATAAATTTGAGGGGGATGCAATTCAGCCCATAATAGAGGGCAAGTGCTGTTACTCTCACTTTATAACTGAGTAAGGGAGAATAAGGGGACAGGGTCTTTCCCAAGTCCACATGCTCCCTGGGACTGAGATTGGAGCCCCAGGCCCTGGACTCCCAATTCAGTTCTCTTTCCAGAGCAGCATCAGCCATAGAGGTGAACTTTCATTTATTGGCTATCTTCAGAACATCTAGACTTACGATTTATCAGTGGTCTTCCTTTGAAAGCACTATCTTCCCTCCCCTGCCCCACCTTAAAGTGGGTTCCCCTAAAAGTAGATTACGATTTGAGTGTAAGTTGGGAAGCAAGCCCGGGAAGCACCTGTAAGGGAGTGGGAAAGTGATATAGGGAAGAAAAGTCCATGAAAGATGCATGAGTGAGCAGGTAGGTTACTGTTGTGGGCAGCTGGGGCTCAGTCCTGCTGAGGCTCTCTGGGAGACAATGGAGAACATTGAGGTATTCTCCCAACTCTCAGGGATGAGTGAGCCAGGCTGTTTATCCACAAACTCCTAATGGTCATTGGTTGAGGGCTGATCCCAGGGGTGTTAATTTCTCCAGCATTTCCAGCATGCCCTAGAAAAGGTCATTGATAAGCATGCCTGGGCCTATAGAGTGCTAAGCTCCCGTATTAGTTATCTATTGCTGTGTAACAAATTAATGCAAACTAAGCAACTTAAAACAACACATTTATTATCTCATGGTTTCTGTGGCCAGGAGTTGAGTCTGGTTTTACTTAACTGAGTCCTCTGCTTCAGTGTCTCTCACAAGGCAGAAATCAAGGTGTCAGCAGGGCTGGGTTCTCAGTGGAAGGCTTAACTGGGGAAGGATCTGCCTCTAAACTTATGTGATGGTTAGTGGAATTCATTTCCTCTAGGAATTTTTTGGACTGAGGGTCTCAGTTTCCAGCTGGCTATTGGCTGCATGTCACCCTCAGTTCCTTGCCATGTAGATCTTCCAAACGTGGCTACTAATGAAAGCATGCAGGTCAAGAAGCCAACTGAGACAGTCTGCTAGCAAGACAAAGAATCTTATGTAATATAATCACAGAAGTGAACATCCCATTACCTTTGGCTTATCCTGTTGGTTAGAAGTGAGACACAGTCGTGCCAGCACCTAAGGAGAGGGTAATACACAGGGCATGGATACCAGGAGGTGGGGCTCACTGGGGCACTGCCAGTGTCTGTTGCACTGCCAGCTTCTCTCTCTACTGGTTATTCTTGGCCAGCTTCTCTCTCTACTAGTTATTCTACATTTTTGTCAGAAGACTTGGAAGATGAGAAATTTTACTGCAAATCAGTCAGAAAGTCTAATTTTAAACTATCTGGCCATGGAGGGTTAGCCAGTGGTGATTTTCCCTGGTCTGACACGGGGGTCTCATGTTTTTCTGGCCCCAGTTAAGGGCCAGGCATCTTGGGCTTGTTGCAGTGGAAGCTCTGAAGTCTCGTGGTCTTCCAGTGAGAGTTGGAGCCAATTACAGTTGTGATTCCTTTTCCTGGATTTTGAAGTGAATTTGAAATTGAGAATTTCTGGAACTTCAATTAAAATTTCTTATAGGCTATGAATGTGGGAATTAATGAAGTCTTATTTCCTGTCTGGCATTTGGACAATTCCTGAAGTCCCAGGATGGCACCACTTTCTTAGTATGCAGTTTCAGATGGACCCTGGGAGAGGCCAGACATATATATATAAATATATGTAATACATAATATATATTGTGTATATGTAATATATAATATACATGTATAGTGTATATGTCATATATAATATACACATATATAGTGTATGTCATATATAATATATACCTATATTGTGTATATGTCATATATAATATATACTTATATAGTGTATATGTCATATAATATATACCTATATTGTGTATATGTCATATATAATATATACCTATATTGTACATGGCATATATAATATATACATATATTGTATATATGTCATATGTAATATATATAGTGTATATGTCATATGTAATATATACATATATTGTGTGTATGTCATATATTATACGTAATATACACATACATATATACACACATACATATATGTCATATATACATACATATATGTATATATATGATATATATATATATATATAAAAATACAAGGCAGTTTATTTTCGGCCAGGCATAGTGGCTCACGCCTGTAATCCCAGCACTTTGGGAGGCCAAGAAGGGCAGATCACCTGAGGTCAGGAGTTCCAGACCAGCTTGGCCAACATGGTGAAAACCCGTCTCTACTAAAAATACAGAAATCAGCTGGGTGTGGTGGTGCACGCCTGTAATCCTGGCTACTCAGGAGGCTGAGGCAGGAGAATTGTTTGAACCTGGGGAGAGGAGGTTGCAGTGAGCCGAGATCGTGCCACTGCAGTCCAGCCTAGGTGACGGAATGAGACTCTGTCTCAAAAGAAAAAAAGGTTTCTTTTCTTGTCCCCTTTGGGAGGCCATGCAGTGTAGTGGTTAGGGCCCACAAACTCTGGAGTCACAGCACTTGAGTTTGATTCCTCGCTCAGTCACCTACTAGCTATGTGACCTAGGGCAAGTGACTTAACATCTCTGGACCTCAGTCTCTTCATCTATAAAATGGGGATGATAATAGTACCACCCTCACAGAGATTTTGTAAGGATTATGTGAAAATGCATGTAAAGCCCTCAGAACAGTGCCAGGAACCAACAAGGGTTTGCTAGGATTAGTGTGAGAAAACAAAATAACACACCAGGAAGAGAAATTTTGAGGGATGAAAATGACTGGGGTGACTTATGAAACCTGCTATTTCTAACAAAAATTCTCCATTCTCTTTGGGGGTTCTATTAAGATATCTATTATCTATTAAGATATCTATTAAGATATAGAGCCCACCTTACCTGTGACTTCTGAGCTCTGGAGAAGGGGTTCCCTGTTTCTCAGATCTCATCACCCATTGGCACCAAAAGAGCTATGGCTGCCAGGAATGTCTCAATAAACATAACACTTCCTGGCTTCCTTGACCAGACAGACCTAGGTCCTGGGGTGAGGAGGGGAAGGGGTTTCATCTTGTGTGGCTGAGCTTGTTATAATTCTTCTAGCAGGTTTTGACAGGAGAATGGGGAGAAGGCTTGTGGAATCAGTGATTCTGAATGAGAATGAGTGAGAAGCTCTGAGTGTGGAAGGAGGGTGCAGGGACCAGGTGTGCATGTGTATTTCTTGTAAGGGAAGAGGGGCTGGAGCAGAAAGACAAGTTTATCCTGGCATCTGAAACAGAAGTTCTAGGGTTGTCATGGGCATTTTCTTTTCTAAATCAGTAGTATCTCTCAGAGTGGTGTTTCTGAAGTGTTAGTATGCAAAGGAATCACTAGGGTTGCTTGTTAAAATTACCAAATCCTGAGCCTACCTCCAGAGATTCTGGTTCCACAGCAGCACTGTGGTGGGGGCCAGTGACTTTTGTGAGGGTGTCTGAGGGCTGTGGTGCCCCAGAACCCGGAAGGGCAGAGGGGCCGTGATTAGGTTTCGGATCAGTGGCCAGAGGCTTTTCTGGAAGCTATACGTTTTCACAAGCACATTTTCAAAAGCCCTTGGCGAGGATGTTGATTGAGGGGAGTTTTGGGGACTGGTGGAGATTACGGGGATGAAAAGTCCAGAGCTACCTCTTAATACCCCTACTCTCTGAGGGCCAGGCCTTGAAAGTATTGGAAATGCGAGGTGCCTTAGGTACACTGTCATTTTACAGAGGAAGACGACGAGCCCCAGAGAGGTTAAGTGGGTTGATTAAGGTCACACAGCTGATTAAGAGCAGCTCTGAGACGGCAACCGAAGTATTCTGGTTCCCTATCCGTTCCCCACTCACTACACACCTGTTCCTTCTGGGGCGGGAGACCTGAGGAAGGAAAGGAGTGGGAGGAGAATGTAGTGAGAGTTGGAGAGCGTTGGGTCCACAGCCCCCAAGGGCAGGGCCACAACGAAAATTTTGTCCTAGTTGAAATGGAAGTGAGAATCAGGACAGAGAGAATTTTGGTTTGGAATTCAGTCAAACAATTGCTATTAAAATCACTAACAGAATTATCTTCCGAAGGCTAGTGGTCCTTTCCAGACGAAAAGAAATATTCCAAGTGTAAGACTTTTGCTTTCTCCCTTCCAGGGAGGATACATTCCCCCAAGGGAGCTCTGTTTCAGATTTTCTCCCTAGTAACAGACTCCCCTGCCTAGCTCGGGCCATCCCGGGCAGTAAGTGGTGTGGGGCCGGGGTGGAAGGAGGCTGGAAGCCC
>NW_012115599.1:3052446-3053169 GCF_000951035.1 Colobus angolensis palliatus
GGCCTTTTGTCAGCGCGCAGGGCCGGGAGAGCTCTCATTTCCTCCCAGCCTCGTGCGGGAAATGGCTTTAATTCTGACGGCAGGGCTGTGAGAAACTAGCGGGAACCCGAGCCTTTTGTCAAGGAACTGCGGCGTCCGTGGCCAGTCATCCCCGCCGCCGCGGAGCCGCTGCACTGCTGGGTGATCTCCCAGCAGCTCTGACGAGCGCGGGCTGCAGCATGGGCAGAAAACGCTGCTCTGCAGATTAGCTGGGTGGATTTTTTAAGCGCAACTCCCCCGCCCCCAAACCCATAAAATAACAAAACCAACCCGCAGTGGCCGACCGGAGAGAGCTAAGATGCCGCTCAGGAGGTAAGGGTCTGGGGAGTGGGCTTGGTGAGCTGCCTGGGGTCACTGGTGTCCTGGCGCAGAGACCCTGGCATCCCTCGGCCGGGCGGGAGCCGCTTGGCCCAGGTGGGGCGCGTCTGTTGCCGAGCGCGTCGGTGCTGCAGCCCTGGCCGGCGCCCGTGTGTTTTGCGCCTAAAGGTTTCTGGTGATGTAGCGTCGGAGGCTCCTAGGAAATCGGGGCTGCAAGCCCTGGCCCCTGCTTGGGGATGGTGGGACCCTCGCCTGGAGCGTAACGCCTGACAGGTGGGGCTTTCTTTTGGGTCCGAATGAAGGGGGGGCGAGCCTTGCCTCGCCTAGCCGGGCGGTGCCGCCCCTCCCCTCCCCTCCCTTTCCTTC
>NW_012115599.1:3053239-3083448 GCF_000951035.1 Colobus angolensis palliatus
GGCGTCGGCAGCCGCCCACATTGAGATCGGGGCAACCGGCACGTGAGCGGGCCTCGTGGGTTTGGATTTTATGCGGCTCCACCACTTCGAAGGGAAAAAACCCACTCTGTCCCCGAGGGGGTCGTGCCAGTCTGTTCCCCTCTTCCATCTTCCCTCTCCTCTCCCTGCCTTCCCTCCCTTTTTGCAGCCGGGGCGGAGGCCATCCCGGTCCTGGAGGCGGGAGTCGGTGTCTGCTTGTTTTGAAATCACACCACAGCCTACCTGGCGTTGGGGGAAGGGAGGGAGGGGCAGACTGCTTTAGGATGCAGATCAGGCTCTCGGGTCTGGCCTATTGTCTTGCCTTTTCTCTTCCTTCCTTTTCTCACCCCTAATCTCCATCTCCTGCCCAAAAATAAAAATAGAAAATAGGAAATAGAAATAGAAAATAAAAAAGCAAGCTCCAGCCCACACCCTATCAAATTCTTTAAAAAACTGTCATTTATCTCTGACACACGGTTATTACCCATCTGTTTCCTCACACCCACTCTTCCCTCTTGCCGTTTGCCGTCCAAGATTCAACGGACTCATATGAGCTTTATCGATAATAGAAATCAAATCTCAGTTTCCTAAATGCACATTTTGTGCCCCAAAAGGAGTGGTTGGTCTGGCATCCTGGCGGAAGCAAAGGGATTGGAGAGGGTGCAAGCAACTGCTTTCACTTGTAGTTTGTGGGTCTAGCTGGGATTCCTGAGATGTTTAACTTGTTCAGTGAGGGGTGTTCTCATTAATGGGATTAGAAAATTATGTTCTGTTTTTTTAAGAGAAAAATAGCAAGTCAGCATTTGAAGTGCTTTAAATGAATCTGACCAAAGAAGAGAACTATGATGTTTCATACTTGCAAATAATATCTCCATTAGCACATGAGTAATATATGTTAGAGACTTAAAAGGGAGGTTTAGACCATTTAATATTTTTACTTTATAATATTCTACTTTAATTGTGTAAGGTGATCAAACTTTTCTTTGTAGAGACTTTTCTCCTATAGATCAGGATCTTGCCCAGCCCTCCTCCCCCACTCCTCCGTGCATAGGGCACAAGTAAAAGCAAAGTTTTCATTGTTAGTATGATGTCAACACATTTTGAAAAGCCACTAAAGATGAATTATTCTTTGATCCAAAATCCATAAGAATTTTGTAGTAAGCCCGATGTTCTTTCTTGTCCACAAGAAAGTAGCCTTATTAGAAACATGCTTGTCACATACACAACGTACAACAATGCCTGACATGATATGCTGTGGTTTCTAGGCTTGGATTGAATTTGTTTTAAATATTAGTATAGTGCTGGAATTAGCAGATCTCAGCTATTCTTAAGGTTAACAGATGAGCAAATGTGTTTGCTGGCAGTGGGTTTAGTGTTAAGATTTTAAATATATATAAAAAAGACTAGCAGATATATTTATTTATTACCACCTGTTCCACAAGGGATTTAAGATAGTTTACAGGGATTCGTAAATACAGCAAGGCAGCCTAACTTAGAAGTAGTTGGGAAAGAAAAAAGGACACTAAGGGTGGAGTCATAAAATGGTCTTAAGCATGAGGCTGATACAAAAACATGAGCATGATACCTTCTACAATGGCTACAGGCAGGAAACAAATCCAGCTCTAAACTTTCTTGCAGTGTAAGGAAAAAAGAAATTGATGAACCCATGGCTTATATGTTTTATTTATTTGTTAAACTCATTCACACACTTCTTCACTCAACAAACATTCAGTGAGGACTTACTAAGTGCCAGGTTCTGTGAGACGTACTGGGAACCAAGGGATAAAGCAGATAGACGTGGTCGCTGCCCTGATGGGCACTTAAAGACAAATGTAAGAAATGGACATTCATCAAGAAATCTCTCAAATGAATATATAATTACAAATTGTGATAACAGCTATGTGGGAAAAACACAAAACACAAAATAATATATGGCCAGAACATAAAAACACAACAATTATTTTTTATTTTTTATGTTTTGTATTTTTTTGAGACACAATCTCACTCTGTTGCCCAGGCTGGAGTGCAGTGGCATGATCTCAGCTCACTGCAACATCCACCTCCTGGGTTCGAGTGATTCTCATGCCTTAGCCTCCCAAATAGCTGGGATTACAAGCGCGTGCCACCACGCCTGGCTAATTTTTGTATTTTTAGTAGAGACAAGGTTTCACCATGTTGGCCAGGCTAGTCTCAAACTCTTGGCCTTAAGTGATCCACCTGCCTCTGCCTACCGGAGTGCTGGGATTACAGGTGTGAGCCACTTTGCCCAGCCAACAGTTCTTGATTCCGAGACCAGAAAGGAACTTTTTCCTAATATGACATAGTGTTTGAAATGATGCCTTCGATCACCTCCTCGTCAGACACAAGGACAAGTTTCACAGGGTTGTTTTTTACAGGGGCCCTCAGCGTGAGCTAATGATACCATGCCACAGGTCTCTCAGCCCCCTGGGGTTCTGAAGATATCTTGAAGGCTCTGTGTATTCTCTGACATTAGTGGTTTTATTCCAGTGATAATCTTTGTTTTTGCAGAGTCTCGCTCTGTCACCTAGACTGTTTAAGTAGGGATCTCGCTCTGTTGCCCAGGCTGGAATGCAGTGGCATGATCATAGTTCACTGCAGCCTGGACCTCCTGGGCTCAAGTGATTCTCCCACCTCTCCCTCCTGAGTAGCTGTGACTACAGGCATGAGCCACCATGCCTGGCATATTCCAGTGCTAATCATAAATAATTAGCAATAAAAACGTGTTCTGGATCATCTTGATGGCAAGGCTGAAACCGATGCTGGAGTCTGTGTTTGCCTTTGTATCTTTCCATTTGAGCCATGGACAGGACTGATGGCTCCAGCCACAGCCCGTGGGAAGGGAAGGGGAGTTTGAATAGTGGAGAGAGTGAGTCTATACAGGGCACACACAGCTTGCCAACTCCAAAAGAACAGCTCCTGGCGACCACTGCTCTATTGGCAGGGATTGAAGATCTCATGCCAGTTCTACCTGTGTATGGATCAAGTTTGCAGCAATTTATTAGCAGCAGATGTAGTAAAAACACAACAGAAAAGTAGCTGTTGTGGATTTTAACAATATTTGAATTAGATCTTCATTTAATGCATATTTAGTAACTCTCCAATAGGTACCTTACACCTAAGAAAATGAGATGGGGCCGGGCACTGTGGCTCACGTCTGTAATTCCATCACTTTGGGAGGCCAAGGCAGGTGGATCACCTGAGGTCAGGAGTTCGAGACCAGCCTGACCAACATAGTGAAACCCCGTCTCTACCAAAAATACAAAAATTAGCTGGGCATGGTGGCGGGCACATGTAATCCCAGCTACTCCAGAGGCTGAGGCAGGAGAATTGCTTGAACCCAGGAGGCGGAGGTTGCAGTGAGCCGAGATCACACCACTGCACTCCAGCCTAGACAACAAGAGTGAAACTCCATCTCAAAAAAAAAAAAAAAAGAAAGAAAATGATATGTTTGACCGCTTTCCTTTTGCTATGTCCTTTAGCATATCCCTACACCTTTAAATCCATATATATTATATACAGTTATATTTATATATTTATTTGATATATAATTATATACTATAGATATGTATTCGTGTATATTTTATATGTTTTTACATAGTTACATTTGATGCTGTATTACTTAGGGCCCTGATTGCCTAGGACTGATTGGTTTTCTAGGATGAGGGATTTTCAGTGCTGAAGCTAGGACAGTGCCAGGCAAATGGGGATGACTAGTTATTCTCTGTGACACAGACGTTGTGACCCTTGACTCTCCATTGTGGGGTGAATCTTCCGTATTTCCAGACCTTCTTTGTCTCATTGTATTTTCATTTTTGTCTTAAGTTTTACTCTGCGATAAGAAATCTGGTCCTGCCTTCTTTCTGTTTTCATTTCCCTGGCGTGATGCTCATTCTCTTTCTTCTTAAGCTTTCTTCTTTTGTGTCATTTTGATTTTTGTGTATTTTAAGCATCATAATTGGATTTTTAATACAATTGTGACTAAATTTACATTTATTGTATGTGATACAGTCACAGATCTTCTAAACTTTTATTTTACATTAAAAAAATTCCAAGCTATTTTCCCACCCTGTTTCTTAACTTAAATGTAGTGTAAGAGTCCCTTGTTCTTTAGATAAAAGGAAAATTGCTCATTTTTTCTACTTGTCTTCATTGACATTAAAAAATATAGTTGTGTCTATTTGTTCTTTCATAAATAATGAGAGCTTTAGTATGCTTTAATTCCTTCCTTCTTTTTTTTTTTTTTTTTCTGTCACCCAGGCTGGAGTTCAGTGGTACGATCTTATCTCACTACAACCTCTGTCTCCTGGGTTCAAGTGATTCTCGTGCCTCAGCCTCCCAAGTATCCCAAGTAGCTGGGATTACAGGCACCGGCACCACGCCCAGCTAATTTTGTATTTTTAGTAGAGACCGGGTTTCACCACGTTGGCCAGGCTGGTCTCGAACTCCTGATCTCAGGTGATCCACCCGCCTCGGCCTCCCAGAGTACTGGGATTACAGGGGTAAGCCACCGTGCCCAGCTTTAATTTCTTTTTTGTTGCCCATCTACCGCCACTAACTTTTTGCCTTAAAAACATTTTGGCTTGCTAGGTGCGGTGGCTTACGCCTGTAATCCCAGCACTTTGGGAGGCTGAGATGGGTGGATCACGAGGTCAGGAGATCGAGATAATCTTGGCTAACACGGTGAAACCCCGTCTCTACTAGAAATACAAAAAATTAGCCGGGCGTGGTGGCGGGTGCCTGTCGTCCCAGCTACTTGCCAGAGGCTGAGTCAGGTGTATGGCGAGAACCCCGGAGGCGGAGCTTGCGGTGAGCCAAAATCGCGCCACTGCACTCCATCCAGCCTGGGTGACAGAGCGAGAGACTCCGTTTCAAAGAAAAAAAAAATGGCTTTTAGATCCAGATTATTTTCTTAAAAAACAAAACAAAACAAAACAAAAAAACCAGCAATGCATGCTTTTGCTTTCCAGAATTATTTTTGACATTTATATTATGTTTCCTAACCATACTAACAGCTGCTATCTAGACTGAGAGTTATATAGGTTACAACACTCAGTCCATTTCCTATGCTCAATCTTCATTTTCACTTATTCCTTGATTAGCTGGAATCTTTTTCAGGAAAGGTAATATGTTCCAGTAATTCTTGCTTGCCCTCTAACTTCTTTATGTTGCCCTCTCACGGTAATATCATCCTTTTGGGGCATACACTTCTTCATCATAATCTTTTTACCTAAAAACTCCAAATATTATTCTTTTGTCTTCTGGCATTTTGTATGATGGAAGATAAGTTTGTTGCCAACTTTATCAAAATAACTGTATGAAAGCCCATGAAAGTTTTGTTTCTTATCCTTGTAATGACTACTTTATTTTAAAAAACCTTGAAATATATAGAACATAACACAGATACAAGAAACAACATGAAACAAATGTGCAGTTTAGCAAAATATAAAGTGAATGCCCGTGTGACCACCATGCAGGTCAAGAAGCAGGACACAGCCGGCTCCCAGAGCCCAGTGTACCCTTGGACCACACCCTGCTCCCCCCGGAGGTAACCACTCACCTTCCTTTTATGGTGACCATTGTCTTGCTTTCTTTTATAATTTTATAATCTAAATTTGCATCCTCAAACAAAGTACATCAGACTTGTTTCTCTGAAACTTTAAAAAATTAGAACTGTACCATTTGTATCTTATTCATTGTTATAACATCTCCATGGTGACTACTTTGATGCTTCAAAAAATATAGATCAAATTTATTCCAAGAGTATTTGGAGCCCTGCTTTGCTTGGTGCTCTAAAACTTACTTTGTCTGATTATTGGGGAATCCAGCACAGCCAAGAAGGAAGTGGTTTGTGCAAGACAGTGGTCAGTTTTAGACAAGATGAGTTTGAGGTGGGGATGGCCAGTAGAGAGGCAGATGTATGCATGTGTCAGGGCTGGGACCCAAGGTCCGAGCTGCAGGTACAGGGTTATAAACACACATATGTAGGTTTCAAGATGGCACCATTGGCCTAAATATTTACCTTCCTTTTCTTCAAAATGAACAAAGACAAACATAGTAAGGAAAACATCGATTTGAGTTTTAGAGAAGAGAACAAACACTGGGCCTAGATTCTTTAAGGACTCTGTAAAAGTTAGAGTACAGATGGTGCCAGCAATATCAACCAGCCCATGAGCATCAAGGGGCTTTCCTGGGAAGAAGCGGTGATGTCCTCTCAGCTGAGTGCTAGTATCCCCAGGCTTACTGCAACAGGGCTAGATGGGCTGTGGTATGGTTAGTGGGGTGGGGATGAAGGATATAAATCCAAGGGCCCTGGGAAATCTATCAGCACTGCCACCTTGAGTGGCAGACCCCCATCTTAGTCTGCCTGTGTTGCTATGAAGGCATATCCAAGGCTAGGTAATTTATAGAGAAAAGGTTTACTTGGCTCATGATTCTACTGGCTGGAAGACTGGGCAGCTTGTGGAAGCCTCAGGCTGCTTCCACTCCTGACAGAAAGCAAAGGGGAGCTGGTGTGTGCAGAGATCACATGGCAAGAGAGGAAGCAAGAGAGAGGGGAGGGAGGTGCCAGGCTCTTCTTAACAACCAGCTGTCATGGGAATGAAAAGAGTGAGATCTCACTCACTACTGCAAGAATGGCTCCAAGCCATTCATGAGGGATCCGCTACCGTGACCCAAACACCTCCCATGAGGCACCCCCTCCTTCAACATGAGCTTTGGAGGGATCAAATATCCAAACCATAGCACCCTCAGTTCCTCAGACATGTGCTGAGGGAGCTCCCAGTAAGGTGGGGATATAATATATCCAGCTTCAATCAAGGTTGATTCTGATCACTTCACCAGATGCAGCTAAAAATAAAGACACAAAAGTACGTAAATAAATGCTACCCCACCCAGCAGTAAACACCCGTAACGTATAGGGCCTTATCCTGCAAGCTTCCAGGGCAGAATCTGGAGGCCAGAGAGCTTAGGATCTAGGTACCTGAAAACAAATTTCAGTGCTCCATTTAATATCAGGAATGTTTATCTGTACCTTTTTTCCGGTCTTGACGTGGCTGCAAAAAGCTTACTAGGCCAAGTAGTAAATCCCTGTGGCTTCTATCAGTAGCAGCTCTAAGGACCATTTGACATCCTTCATCCCATCCCCATGGCTCCCTGAATTGATTACAATTCTAGTAGTTTCCATGAATCCAGGCTAGACTTTGCTTTCCATGTCGATGTTGCTTTCCATTCTGCCTGGGCTACTTTGCTTGGGTTTCTGTTTCATATGGCCACACTGCTCCTGGCTGAAACCCTGGATTACTTTAAAGTCCCCCCACCTTCTTCCCTGCATCCAGCCCAGTCTTCCTCCATCCATAGTTTATCTTTTTATTTTTGAGACAGGGTCTTGCTCTGTTGCCTAGGCTGGAGTGCAGCGGTGCAATCACGGCTCACTGCAGCCTTGACCTCCTGGGCTCAAGCAATCCTCCCATCTCAACTTCCCAAGTAGCTGGGACTACAGTGTATGCCAACATGCCTGGCTAATTTTTTTTTTTTTTAATATCTAGTAGAGATGAGGTCTCACTATGTTGCATAGTTGATCTCTTTAAAACAAAAATCTAATCTCATCATTACTCTACCTTCTGGATAAAGCCCAAACTCCTTACCTGCTTCAACTGCTTTTCCTCTTCTTCCTTTATGCTCTGCCCTGCTTCAACTGCTTTTCCTCTTCTTCCTTTCTGCTCTGCCTCCTAGGTAGGCTGAACCACTCCATCTTTCTGAACATGCTTTCCCACCCTCCCAACCCTTCCAAAAGCAACTCTTTTTACCTCTTTATATGCCCTCTCCCCACCTTTTATCTAGCCAGTTAGTTCTTTTAGAAAACCAATAAAATAGACAAACTTCCAGAAAGCCTAATTAAGATGAAAAGGCAAAAACATTCACAAAGCTAGAAATGACATATGGAACAGCATGGAGAAAAGATGTGAAATCTCAAGAACACTGTGTATTATTGTATCCCAACATCTGTGAAAATCTTGATGAAATGGACTATTTCCACAGAAAATATGCATTACCAATATTTACTCAAGAAATAGAATGTCGTGCTCCTGGATGGGAAGAACCAATGTTACAAAGATGTCGATCCCTCACAGTTCCTGCCGCGTGGATGGCAGCCTCCCTGGTAACCAAAAGCGATGGAGATTTGTTCCTATTTTTACATTCCTTTGGTAATTTTCTGTGGAATTTTGAAAGGGTTGTTAAATGTTTGTGCTTGATTGTGAATCATTTTATTGAAGGGAAAATCAATACAAGGGCATTTGAATGTTATTTTTAAATTGTTTTTCTCAAAGAACAAATGAAGTTATTAAACTTTGAAATGCATGGAGGCTTTATGAAACACAATTTCATTTAACAATGGATGTGATTTTCTGCCTGTGTTATTTTATTGAGTATGAATTTTATCATGTTTGCTTTCTTTACTCGGCATGGAGTCCCCATAAGAATATCTAGGGGTTTACTTTGAAAAATCTACTGTGAAAAGACAGGAAAAGTGAGGGCGGATTTGGTTCTTTCCTCCTTTCCTCATGTCAGATGGCATAGCATCCATACTGATTATCTCAGCATCCCTTTTTTTAGAATTTATTCTCCTTCCCTCTTAACACCATATTTCTCTTAGATCTTTCCAACACCCTCGTTTGTGTCTTAAATTAGCTACATCTGTTACCATAGTTATGCCGTATCCAGCTTAACCGTTCCACACTCTTTCTTACCATACTGTGTGTGAGACTTCCTCTCTCTTATTTCATAAAATATACCACTATTTTTCTTTATTCTTCTCCTGTCCCCAAACTTTTAGTTTTTAAGGCAACACTTGTTCATACTTAATGAATCAAATAGGACTGAAGGCCTTCTAATAAAAGGCAACAATCCCTGCCCAAATCCCGCCCCAAATCCCTTATCCACAGGCAAACCAATTTTAGCTGTGTTTTTTTGTTCTGCTGTAGATATCTCTGTATCTCAAAATAATATGCATGTACTGCTGTTTCTGAATGTATCAACTGTGATCATTGTCTAGTGACTTTCTGCCATAAAAATTAAGGTTGAATCAGCCAGGCGTGGTGGCTTATGCCTGTAATCCCAGCTGCTTGGGAGGCTGAGGCAGGAGAATCACTTGAACCTGAGAGGCGGAGTTTGCAGTGAGCCAAGATTGCGCCGTTGCACTCCAGCCTGGGTAACAAGAGCTAAACTCTGTCACAGAAAAAAAAAAAAACAACTCAAGGTTGAAGCTTACTTGCACCACACCTCCATTTCCTCACCTCTCTTCTGGCCATCCGGCAACTCCAGACAATACATTCATTACAACCAGATTTCCCATTCCATTCACTGTTGATCATGTCACCTGACTCTCTACACCATAAATAAGGCTATTACCACCACATCTCCTTGCCCGCTCCCTCCTTCTCTAACTGTACATTTACTTTTGTACTATCAAAGTTGATGAAATATTCTGTTCCCTAGCCATGGTTGGTTTCTATGATTTGTCAATAAGATAATTAAAACAGCTGAAAACTCTTAAAAGTGTTCAGTGTCTGACTGGGTTGATATTGTTTACTGCATAATAAGCAGCGTGCTAGGATTTCATCTTTCTTAGGACTCCAGTGTCTCAATCCAGGGAGGGGTTCACATGAATTGTTATCTAGGGCCCCGTAAGTGACCCCCTGAGATGGGCTTTACTCTGGGGGCACCAATGCCATCACAGTATGGTTCTAGCTCTCTCCTGCAGTGTGTGCAGTTTCTCTAAGAAGACCCATCTAGTGATTGAAGCTAATAAATCCAGCAAGAACAGTTTATGCATGCTATTTTGAGATAAAGAGATAACTCAACTGAGTGACTGGCTGGGGACCGTTGTATGTTGGGGGAGAAGAAGGGGTGGGCTGCTCTTTATGGAGACCTGCAGTTTGCCCCTGTGTTCAGCCTCTTTTCTTTTCTCTTTCTTTCTTTCTTTTTTTTTTTTTCTGAGATGGAGTTTCACTCTTGTTGCCCAGGCTAGAGTGCAACAGTACAATCTCGGCTCACTGCAACCTCCGCCTCCTGGGTTCAAGCAATTCTCCTACCTCAGTCTCCCAAGTAGCTGGGGTTACAGGCATGTGCCACCATGCCCAGCTAATTTTTGTATTTTTAGTAGAGATGGGGTTTCACCATGTTGGCCAGGCTGGTCTCGAACTCCTGACCTCAGGTGATCCACCCACCTTGGCCTCCCAAAGTGCTGGGATTACAGGCATGAGCCACCATGCCCAGCCCAGCCTCTTTTTCTCTTTTTTTCCTGCCCTCCACAGTACTTGCCATCTCAGAGTCCAGGACGTCTTTGGGGCTCTGCTAGACAACTTGGCTGCCTCCCTGCCTTAGTTACCTCTGCCTGAAATCTCAGGTGTGGTTTCTTTCATCCTCAAACATTAATCACCAGTCCCCCACTAGCTTTTTGTCTTCCAGAAATTTGTTGAAATCTCTCCTCTGGTTATGACCTGATTTACTTTGTCCTTGTGGGGTAATATATTTTTCTTTCCTTATTAGTATGGCCACAATTTATATTCAAAGTCTGGTGAACTTTGCTTTTCTTTGTTATAAAAATGCCTTCAAGTAGCTGCAGTCCTTATCCACTCAATTCCAGTATCTTCTCCCATCTAGAACGGTCCAGACAGATGAAAACATTCTTCCTCCCTACTCAAAGATGATTGACTTTTAGTTTACAAACCATTCTAACAAGTTCAGTTATTTCTCCTCAAGAGACTCAGAAAACTAGAAGTGGCATTAGAAAGAACAGTTTGGCTAATAGTCTGAAAGGGATTAGGATAAAAATGAGGACTAAGAGAAGATGTAAACTTTCCTTAGGAACCTGGGTGCCAGTTATTTTCCAAGTGCTGTGGAAGGTTACTGGTTAGGGTCGCCAGTATATCCTTGACTTAGACCTGGAAAGTAAGGAGGTAACTAAGTGAGCTAACAGAGTAGATCCTCACAGAGGAAGGTGCTGCTGGCTTTTTTTCACCTGGGTGAGAAGGAGGGATTTGTGGGTGCCAAGGCTCTTGTTCAGCAGTAAATATGGAGTTACAATGCATACAACATTTCAGTTGCCATTATATTTTCATTTCTTTGGAGAGTATTGCCTCATTTTTCAGTCTTAGCGATGATCATGAAGACAGTTTTTGGAATCCTGCTATGTATCTTAACTGTTGAAGTTACAAGTTGTAAAGTTACAGTTGGAACCTGTACTTGCAGGTTCAAGCGATTCTCCTGCCTCAGCCTCCTGAGTAGCTGAGATTACAGGCACGCGCCACTATGCCCAGCTAATTTTTTGTATCTTTAGTAGAGATGAGGCTGGCCAGGCTGGTCTCGAACTACTGACCTCGTGATCCGCCCGCCTCGGCCTCCCAAGGCCGATTACAGGCGTGAGCCATGGCGCCCGGCTATAAACATTTTTTAAAATAGATAAATTTGACCTGGATAGCAGCCCCACTGTTCATTTTTATGAGGAGAGGGAGGGAAGGCTAAATAAAAAATTTAAGAATATGTGCATTTACATTTGCTGGAGGTGTACTAGATGATGTGTAGCTGGTCACAGTGGTAGGTAAGTGTGTGGTTCAACCCAGTTCATCAGTCAGTCAACAGGTGTTTACTGAACACCTTCTATGTGTAGTTACTGTGCAGTGCTGGGGATGCCACAAGCCAGGAGTTTACACTGTAGTGAGTAGAGACAGACACTAAGCATAAAAACAAACAGTGTCAAGCATGGATACCTATTATGCAGAAGAGAAACTCATTTGAACATGAGGGAGGAGGCTGCTTTTGCCAGAGTGGTCAGAGAGGCTCTTTTGGGAGGTAGCAGTGAGCTATTTCAGGTGGGTTCGTGAGACTGGATCAGAGGATGAGCTAGTGCTGGCTGACTGCAGGTATTTTCATTATGCCATTTGAGGCCACATCCTTGGCTGAGAGTGGAGTGAAGAGGGAGTCAGAGAGATTTGAGATGAGAAGGTGGGAAATAATCCTGTTGAAGGGTCTGTACTTTGAGGGAAGGGCAGGTTGCTTGGCAATGTCAAGAAATTTGAAAGGTGTAGAGGGTAATTTGAAGTGAGTCCAGTCTGCAGAGTTTTGTGCAAGGGTCAATGGCTCAGATGCAGGCAGGGGCAAGGTCACATAGGGTTTGACTAAGGGTTGGGCTCTGTGAGGTAGAAACAGTGGTGGGTGAGAGGGCAGAGGAGTTAGAGGTGTTTTGCAAGGGAATGGTTACTTACACAGCTGGATGGTTTAATTTAAGCTACACTAGAAGATAGGGGAAAAGTAGAGTTTGGAGGTAGATAATTAAAAAGTGATTAGCAGGTATCAGAGATGTTGGAGAATTGCTAGGAGGTGTGGTGCCAGAGTAGGTGGGCTGGAAGGGGATGGTCAAAGAGCAGGATGTTGACATCCACTCATTGAAGGTTGTGATCTTGGTGGCAGCAAGATCTAGGGTATGACCATGGGAGAGGGTGACTGAGGCTGGGGTGGAAGGAGAGATAAGTGGCACTGGAGGCCATGAAGATGTGATGGTGGGTGTCGGTGGATCGCTGTGTAGATGTCAACATCAGCCAGCAGGAATGAGTAAGGAGAGTGGTGGAGGGGAAGATGGTTAGCCAGGAGCTGGAGTCCTCGGAGAATGAGGGGAGTGGCTGGGAGAGCAGTAGAGAAGAGTCACAAGGAGGAGTGACAGGAAGTCAAGTTGGAAGACTGTGCTTCCAAGGTGATGGGGTTTTTGAAGGAGTGGAAATAGATGGAGGTGACTATAGGGCTCGAGGAGATGTGCACCCAGGCCCTAAGTACCTGGGGTGTGGAAGACAGGGCTGTGAGGCAACAGTGTGCTGGGGGAGAGCCACACTTTAGCTTCTTGGTTTGTGGATCACAGAAGTGGGCTTTATGTAGCTGAATTTGGAAGTGCTGCAAAGAATTATGTGATTGTTCAATTCGATTGGTTTCCAAGCAGGAAGGAAGGTAACCAAGGAGGGATTATTGACTTTGGGCTTGTTCAAAACTCAATTAAAGGCAATTAACAGTACTTGGTGTTGTTTACCAAAGCGCTTGTCTCAGGAGGGATCTCCTAGCAGTTCTTGTGAATTGTAAGAACTCCCTCCCTTGAGGCATCTTGTGTTTTCATGTCATTAATTCCTGCCTCACCCTTCAGCCATAAATCTCATGGAGGGGACAGAAGGCTTCTGTCCTTTTGTGTCATCATCTTGCTGTGGCTCTATGATGACTCCCTTGTCTAGCCTTGTCCTGCTGACGGTGACCTTTAATGTAATAAAATGCTTACAGGAATAATGAGAATTGATGGGGAAGATGCACTTTCTTGTGATTTATGCCTCTATGCATTAGAATATGAGGACATGTTGGAAGAAAGAAGCATATTGTGGGAGAGCGTAGGGTTTTTCAAATGCATGGCCGAAAATCTCAAAAAAGCATCCTGTGCTACCTGGCAATTCTAAGGCATTTACTTTCCCACTTTCCACAGTGACGAATTCACTCTTCTTTTCTCCAAATTTCCTTTCCTCTCCACCCCACCCACCTTTCTGGGTGCCTCCAACTTCATTGAGAAACACAAACAGTGAGCCCGGAGCTCTCCCGTCTTCTCACTCCCCAGCCCCCAACACACATCCCTGACATGCTGCTCCGGGTTGAGTGGCCCCTGCTTCTATCAGAGGCCATCTTTCCTTCTGGGCTCTGGGACCTTTTCCCTCTCGCCATCTCAAAAACACCACCATAGCAATTGGCCTTTCTCTTTTCTGCATCATCAGCCTCTTTCTTCCCTCCTCCCTCCTCCCATTTCTCCCTTTATGTTCTCCTTGAAAGAGTTGCCTTTGCTCCATATCTCTTCCTGTTCCCCACTGTTTATACTTGTCCTCTTATGGCACTGAGGCTATTCTTGTCAAGGTCATTGAAGATGACCTCCATATTGCCAAATCTAATGGCCTCTTCTCTGTTCTTATCTTACTTGACATGTCAGCAGCATTCAACACAGTTGACCACTTCTTGAAACATTTGGATTATCTGGCCTGGAATACTGTCCTTTCCTGGTTTTCTCTTGCCTCACTGGCTACTCCTCCTTTTCTTCTGTGCAGTTCCTTTTCCTCTACCAGAATTCTAAGTGTGAGAGAGCTTTGCCCTGCGCCACTTTGTCTTCCTTATACACTCTCTCTGGTGAGCTCTTTGGGGCCTTGGCTTTAGACTTCATTTATGTGCTAATGAATCCAAAGTCCCTATCTCCCCAGAACTCTAATTCATTGCTTCTGGAACTTTACTGTGCACACTGATCACCTGGGAATCCTGTTAAAATGTAGATTCCAGTCTCATTTGTCTGGAGTGGGGCCTGAGACTTTGCATTTCCAATAGGCTCCCAGCAATGCTGATGTTGCTGGTCTCCAGATCTTACTTTGGGTAGTGAGGCTGAAAACCTGTATACCTAACTGCTCCCCTGACATTCCTACATGCATGTCTTACAGGCATCTCAGACCAAACCTAAATGACCCTGTTAGAGCTCTTCATTTCTTTACTCAAACCCATTTCTCTCTGCATTTTCCTTATGTCATCATCCCAGTTGCACAAGCCAAAGATTTTGGAGTTGTCTTTGGTTTCTCTTTCCTTCACTTTTTCATTCATTCTATCAGCAAATTCTGTTGGCTCAATCCTCCAAAACATATCCCAAATCTTTCTACTTGGCTCCATTATAATACTAGTAGCTGATATTTATCCAGTACTTCCTACATATCAGGCTGTGTTAATGACATATATTCATATTTATAAATATTTAAAGTCTAATCATCACAATAACCCTGTGAGGTAGATGGTATTATTATTCTCATTTCTTGGATAAGAAAAGTGGACACATAAAAGGCAATAAATAATTATTTGTGGATTGAATACATGAATATACTTTATAACTTATAACTAGGTAACCCTACATAGACCTGCAGTTTATGACCTAAAAAACCCCAATTTATTCTCTTGGTTATTTTTCTCCCTTGTTGTAAATATAATACTCAATAATGCTATTGATATGCTTAGAGAATTAGGGTTTCTGTGTCCTTGTTAGGCACCAATGACATTGCAAATGTCCATTGGCAAATGTCCAAAGGGTGTGTATGTTACAGAATTTGTAGCGTCTTTGGCTTTAAACCATTTTTGACAAAGGCTATATGCATTTAAGGTACTAAAAATGTTTATGGCTGATAATTACAATGTCATGATGTGCCTTGCTAAGACATTGTGTCTTGTGTGTCCTTGTGAAAAGCGGGGACTCTTATATTTCCCATCATATCTTCGCATTTTCTGGAACTGGTGAGATATCTTGAGAGAATGACTTCAAGCTCCAAGATGTGTTCCTTTTCATAAGTTTCCTTTGTCTTGATTGATTTTGAGAATATTGTGCTCTGTGCTGGTTATCACAGTTACAGTGTATGATGATAAATGATTGGTGCTCTGGATAAAACAACCTAAATAGTCAAGTAGATGGAAACAAGCTCATATGACCAAAGTCTAAAAGAATCTAGTTGTTTAGATTGGAGAAGAGCAGTTAAGCAACTACTTTGTTAGGACATTTATTGTAAAGGAAATCTTTAGTAAGCTTGTTCATAAAGTAAAGACATCTTTTGTAATGTGAATAATTAACCTAGTTTTAGGAGTGTAAGTTTCTTTTAAGAATGGGAAAGGGAGATAAATTCATTTTTGTCCTAGTAATTTCTATCACAGCCCTCCAAAAGAATCTTCTCTTTTAGGACTTTTAAGACGCTAAGGCAAACATAACACCAAACATAACACTGCATTCCTTTTTCTAGTTTAGTTCAAAGAGACATCCTAGGAAGTAAGATTTTTCTATATAAGTGAACTCAGAAAAACTAACAAGGTACCCTAAGTGTTAGTACAGGCCTGCTGCTCCGACCTCATCTCATCCAGCCCTGCCTGTCTTTAGGTTTCTGAGTAGCAAGCGTCAACTGTTATACATCTGAAGCATTCCCACTGGAATTCCAGGGTGTCAAAGTGGAAGAGATCAAACAGATCTTCCAGTCTAAGCTCTTCATTATAGAAATCAGACACATGAAGCTGAGAAAAGATAAGGCACTGATCCAAAGTGAGGCAGATAATTAATGGCAAATTCAAGGTTCCTGAAAAGTTTTTCTTTAGGGCATTTCTATTCAAATGTCAGCGTCTCCTCCCATTTTTAATGTCAGAGTTTTCAAGATGCTATTTGATTTCAAGGAAAAGTGACAGGAAGAATATCAATTTTTTATAAGAATATAAAATATGATAGAGGAGCTGGGGGCGCAGGGAGGCAGTTTCTCTACATGGCCAGGTCTCAGTGTTGACCCTTAATTCTCATTCCTAGACACAGGAAAACATTAGAGTAATTTAGACATGGTTATAATGCTATAGAGTATATTAGTTTCCCAGGGCTGCCTTTACAAAGTACCACAAATGGAGATGGCTTGACATAACAGAAATGTATTCTCTCTCAATTCTGAAGGCTAGAGGTCTGAAATCAAACTGCTGACAAGGCCGTGCTCCTTCTGAAGGCTCTAGGGTACTCCTTCCCTGTTTCTTCCTACCTTTGGATGGTGGCAGTAATTCTTGGCATTCCTTGGCTTGCAGCTACATCAATCCAGTCTCTGCCTCTGCCATCACATGGTCTTTCCTCTGTATGTGTGTCTTCTCTATGACTTTGATGACTAAATCTTCCCATTCCTTATAAGGATGCTGACTGTTGGATTTAGGACCTACCCTAATCCACTATGACTTCATCTTCACTTGATTGCATCTGCAAAGATCCTGTTTCTAAATAAAGACAAATTCGCAGGTTTCAGGTGGATATGAATTGTTGGGAGACACTTTGGGGACATGAATTTTGGGAGACTTTTCTGTTTCAACATTTGCTAAGAATCTATGTTTGTACCTCTTGGAAAGGTATGATGTTTCCCTGGTTGAAAGAAAAAGAAAGAGCAAGCATGAGCATGTGCATACCTGGAGCATTGTTTCCTAAGATATATTTGGTGGGACATTATTCCCAAGAGATGTAACATGAAATAAAAGTGTCCATGGCCAACAGAATTTGGAAGACACTGTACTCTGCCCCCATCTCAAGAGCATCATCAGGCACCTATGATATAAAAGGCTCAGAAAGGTCCTGTAACAAGGATCTGTGTTTACCCTACTGATCCCCAAACTGATTGGACAGGAAAATCTTTTGTCTGTGTAACACTCTATATTGGTTAAGAATTGCCTCCAGCTGCATGAAGCAGAAACCTAGCCATAGTGGCTTAGCCAAATAGGGACTTATTTCCATTCCCTAGAAAGTCCAGAGGTTGGCAACCTGGGGCTGGTGCAGCAACTCCTTATGGCACCAACACGCCAGGCTCCTGTCAGTCTGCTCTGCCATGCTTAGCAGGTGGTATTTTTTATCCTGAAAGTTTGCAGCTATTCCATTTCCAGCCTTTTAACTACCTTCTAGACAGGGAGAAGGAGGAGGAAGAGGTGAGGGAAAAGGATAGTATTTCCATCAGGAAATTAGACTTACTTAGAAATTCCCAGAAGATTTCTGCTAACACATTATTGACCAAGACTGTATCAAATGGTTGCTTCTAGCTTCGGGGAAGACTGGGAAATGCGTTTTTTTTTTTTTTTTTTTTTCTTTTTTTTTTTTTTTTTAGCTGGCCATATTGTTCCCTGATAGGGAGGAAGAAGGGGAGGTGGATATTGCCTAGCTAGCAGTGACTGCCACACATATAACTTCCCCTGGCATTAGTGACCAGGAAGTTGCCCTTGTTAAACATTTGTCCTACCTGTCCTTCACAAGAGAGTGCTTCCTATGCAGTTCTAGGTTTTTAGCATTAGCCTCTGATGTGGTTTGGCTTTGTGTCCCCACCCAAATCTCATCTTGAATTATAATCTGCTCTTCCCCATGTGTCATGGGAGGGATCCCATGGGAGGTAATTGAATCATGGAGGTGGTTTCCCCCATGCTATTCTCCTGACAGTGAGTGAATTCTCACGAGATCTAATGGTTTTATAAGCGTCTGGCATTTCCCCTGCTGGCTCTCATTCTGTCTCCTGCTGCCTTGTGAAGAGGTGTCTTCTGCCATGATTGTAAGTTTCCTGAGGCCTCACCACCCATGCAGAACTGTGAGTCGGTTAAATCTCTTATCTCTAGAAATTACCCAGTCTCAGGTATTCCTTCATAGCAACATGAGAACGGACTACTGCAGCCTCCAAGTTTGATCCTGCCAAACAGGATCTGTACTGAGTTAGTTCAGTACAGCTCAAGCAGTTTAAGTGTGCCCATACTCATATAGCTCAGTGCTGCACTAAGTGCCTTTTACATTATTTAATGGCTTGAACTGTGTTGCACTCCTAAGCTAATTTCATTTTCTTTAATGTGCTGTAATGGCATTTGGGACTTACCTCTCTACAAACCTCCAAAATCCTTTGGACATATAGCTGCCACGTTTAAAGTAATATACTTGAAATGCATTGTAGAAGCAATGCTTTTTTCTGGCCAGCATTTTAAGTGGTGAAAAGACAGAAGCTTTCACCTTCTCAAAGACAATGGATGCTATAGAGTGGCTCAGAGGACCTTGTCAGTGGCAGGGGTTTTCAATGATCACTTCTGTGGTCACACATTCTAATCACCAGGGGAGCCAAAGAGAAAGCCTCCATTCCCAGGTAGGAAGTGCTCTGCTTTGGATCCCAATAAAATGGACCTGCTATGAGAAGCCTATTGTGGCAGGAGAAGCCATAAAGATCTTTGTCTTTTAGTTCTCCTTGTATTACCTTAAGTGGTCAGAGAGGCCACACAAGACCGGAGGGAAGGAGTCTAGTTACTTCAGCATAACTCAGCTTACTTTGATGAATAATAATGTCAATGATAGCTATACAGAGACACAGAATAGATTCCAAAAAAGGATTCCTTTTTTATCAGTGTTTGAATATGTGACATTCTAATTTTACCTCTAAATACTTGGAGTGAGGAGGAGGGCAGGACCCGTATGATAAGGCAATCATGTCTTCAAACTTAAGAACAGAAATTTTCTTCACAAGTGAGGGCATGCTGTCCCAGGAGAAAAACTATATGGAGGTTGTGCATCTCCATACCCTGCTGTGACCACAGACTCTTTTTTTGGTTCTAGGTGCAAAGATTTAGAAAACATTTGTTTTTCCTATCAGCACTAATATGTCAAGATTAAAAAAAAAATTAAAAATGTATGCCGTTATAAATTTTCAAAGAAGTGCAGGTCACATAAAGCCTCATATCCAAAGGTGGCAGCTGAAAAGAGCAAATGCCTTTGTACCATTGTGATTGTTGACCTACTATACAAAAAACAATTGAATTTCAAATTATAATCCCGTTGAGTGCAAGGGAAACAGTTTGTTTTCAAATTTCCACTGAGTAATATTTCAGAAAGGTCAATCTGAGATTATAAGGGACTCCCAAGTCACTGGCCCATAAAGAGAAACTGTCCCTGGACACAAAATGTGTGCAGAAGATGTAAAGAAAAGGGTAATGTAGCAGAAGACAGGATGGGTTTCTCTTGCCTGAGGGACTATGCTATGGCATGATGGGAAAGCATGACGCGTAATGGGTGAACACATAGCATGATAGGAAGGCACATAGCATGATGGGAGAGCATGTGGCATGATGGGAGAACACATGGCATGATGGGAGAGCATGCATCATGATGGGAGAGCCTATGGAATCATGGGAGAGCACATGCATGATGGGAAAGCAGGTGGCATGATGGGAGAGTATGTGACATGATGGTAGAGCATGTGGCATAATGGGAGAACACTTATCATACAACTCTGGATTGTAATCTTGAGGTTCAGCTTTCTTGTTTAAATCCATATTGGACTCTTAGGCTGGGCGCAGTGGCTCATGCCTGTAATCCCAGCACTTTGGGAGGCTGAGGCAGGCGGATCACGAGGTCAGGAGATTGAGACCATCCTGGCTAACATGGTGAAACCCTGTCTCTACTAAAATATACATAAAAATTAGCCAGGCGTGGTGGTGGGCGCCTGTGGTTCCAGCTACTCAGGAGGCTGAGGCAGGAGAATGGCATGGACTTGGGAAGCGGAGCTTATACAGTGAGTCAAGATCGGCGCCACTGCACTCCAGTCTGGGCAACAAAGCGAGACTCCATCTCGAAAAAAAAAAAAAAAAGTCCATATCGGACTCTTAGCTCCTGGAGTGCAGGGACCATTTGCTAAATCTTTGCTGTCTCTCAGCACTTAGCCCAGTTTTCAGAAACTGTGAGAAGAGTAGACATTTGGAGAACAATGATGCTCATTAAGTCTATCCAAAAACATTTGTCCCATCAAAAACATTTGGCTCGGATGCTAGCCTGGCAGGCCTAGGCTGTGGGTCAGTGGTGGGAAGACCAGGCATGGGGGCTGTTGCTATCTTGCCAGAGCATGGAGGAGACTTGAATTCTGAGGAGGCAGAGAAATCCCAGAGGCCAGTGGACTCAGTGAGTATCCTAGGGCTACACAGCTGACAAACTAATAAATACAAACTTGACTCCAGGTGTTTTCCTTCCCAGCCCAGTGTTTTCCCATCCTACCCTATTGGGGAAGTGGTAGAGTCAGACTCTGAGAGTTAGAATCCTAATTGCCCCCAATTACTAGCAATGGGAACTTGCACATGTCTACTCACCTCTCCTACTGTTTCCTCATCTTGGTGGTACCTACTTCATTAAGGTTGTTGTGGGGACTAAAGGGTTAATGCTTGGAGTTAGTGCCTGGTCCCATGAATGTTCCATAAGTATTAGCAGCTGCAAGCTGTACTACTGCTGATGCTTTTAATGTTTTCATTTTCTTTAAAGCTCCAAAAAGAAAAGGAAGCTGAGTAGTATGCTAGGTACTGTAATCAAAGAGAACTATTCGAGAGAGTTTTATCATGGTAAATAATTCCACCCCCAACTGATGAGCGCCCTCAGAGCTCATAGGAGAGGCCTATTAATTCTGCTCCAGAGATCAGAGAAAATCTCACAAAGGGGTTGACATTTGAGCTGGGCCTTACAAAGCAAGTTGGAATATTCTTGCTTGGTTCGATTCCTTCTTGGAAGAATCCCTTTAATCACAAAAGCTATTTTATTTATTGGGTGCTATTATACACGTCATTATCACAACGACAGTCTCACTAGCTCATTATTGAGTTCTGAAAAAGGAATATCTATTATTTACAACTTTTCCCCATCATTTACATAACGTGTAGGTTTTAAAAATAGATTTGTTTTGCAGTGAATTTAGATAAAAACAGTCCTTATTTTAACAATAACTCACATTGAGTGATTTTTATGTAATATACACAGTTAATCTGTTTCTTTAACTATTGGCTACAGGGGTTGGACTCAATTTATCTCCTCTTTGCAGGGTCTTTTGTTGTCCTTGGATACCACCTCACATATGTCCCTGAGTATATAAACTGATTAATCATAAAGATGGTGACATTCCTTGGAGTAATTGGATATTATATAAAAAGCATCTGCTGCGCTTTCACAAGAAAGAGTGGCAAGCAATCTACTGTTTCCAGCTGCTCTCCTGGGAGGGTTTTTGGTACGGCTGTAGTCTGGCTTTGGATGGAGATCTCCTGCCCCTCGCGCTCTCCAGCACATGCCATTTTTCTGTTTTGTGTGGGGATGTTAGAAACACTGTGAACTTCAGAGAGGCAGCCTGTGTCTCAGGAGGAGACCAACCCTTTCACATCTAAGTACAACGTTCACACTCTGAAGGCCTCCTCTCACATCTTAACTTGTTCCATCTCCTCTGATTCTGTACTTTGTGGCACTGTCCAGAAAGGAGTGTGGGAATAAGAAACAAAACCGACAACAACCCTTTAGCAAGAATGGGGTTGGGGCACTTCAATAGTTCACTTTGAAATCTTAAGTTTAGTTCCATTAACTGATCCAATGCTCGAAAGAAGACAACTAGAGGTACATTCAGGTCACCACCAAGTCCTGTGTTTTGTTTTGTTTTTGTCTCCTAAACATCCCAAGCCTATCCACTGTTCTCCAGCTCCCCCAGGCCCTGAGTTCAAGCCCCGTCTTCCCCACCTGAACATCTGCTGCTGCCTCTAACTGACCCCCACACTCCCACTAGTGACCCATCCCCTATTCTATTTTTCAGTGTGAGCATTCAGTATGCAAATGGGTCCTTGCTATCCTCCAATTTAAAGCCCATTAATGCTTCCCATTATTCTTAGAAAAAAGGCAGAATTCCTCTGTGCTCGAATCTCATAGACCTTACCTTTTGCCACTCAGCTTCAGCCACAGTGGACTTCTTTCTGCTCCTTCAACTCATCAAGTGCTGTCCAGCCTTCAAGCCTTAGCATTAGCTGTTCCCTGCACTAGCAATGCCCTTTCATGTCATTTATATCTCAACCTTCCACCACTTCAGAGGGCATTTCCCCTTTTTCTCCCTGTCCCAGTATGTCTATATGTATTGTACATACATACAGCTATATAAACACATACACGCAATGTAGTTCAGAACCATTTGAATAAAGTACAGATATAATGCTATAATAAATACTTCAATGTGTGTTTCCTGAAAACAAAGACATTCTGTTACATAATAACCCAATACAATTTTTGGTAATTGTAAACTAGACAATTAACATCGACAAACCTTTCATAAACCAGGCAATTAACATTGATACAGTCCTATTATCTAATCTATAGGGTGTATTCAAATTTTGCCAATTCCAATTATTTCCATGGTGGTTACCAAATGGTGAATATGTTGCCCTATTTTAATTCTCTTCATAGTTCTTATTACTCTGAGTTTTAAGAGTGTGGGATGTATTATCCGTTTAGGATGTAAACACTAAAAATAAGCTCCTTACCTGGACTGTTTACTACTGTATCTCCACTGGCACCAGGAACAGTGTCTGACACATAGAAGGTAAATATTTGATTGATGAACGAATGAGTAAATGGCTGACTGGATGGCTATGACCTAGCATGAGTTGGCTGCCATGTGTCATCCCTGCTGCCCCCTCTAGGCTTTTCAGCTCTGCTCTGGCCACACTAGCCTTCCTTTAATTCCTCATGCTCTCTATGCTCTGATCTACCACAGGACCTTTGTACATGCTATAGTACTCTGGCCTGGAACACTTCTTTCTTCCTATTTCATTGTTGACTCTTGTTTTTCCTTACAAGACTTGATGACTTTAAATATGGTATAGCCACAGCTTCCAGGAAGCCTCTACTCTGGGTTTTTCAAACCAAATTTATTTTAAAATAGACCTGGCAAGTATCTCAGAATTTTACAAACTTCTTTGAAATGTTATACACTTGTTGAGAAGAAAGAAGCATTTTCTTCTCTTCTTCTACCAGTGTTAAGTATTTTGAAGTAGATATTGTCCCTTATAAATTACCTAACTGGTTGTAACATACAAAGCAGCCTGGAGAGAGGAGACAGCCATAAAATGCCGCCTCTTCCTCTGTGAACTGCTGAACTTTTCCTTTAGACCAGAGGTGCCTTATGCTCACATTTCTTTCATGGTAATCCAGCTCCCAGAGAAGTGGAGTAAAAGTATGACCAAATTATATTTTGCATATGTCCTTTTATGAGTCATATGCTAATGTATGTATTATCCAATTACACATGCATAGTACTGTGTGGGGTGATATATGGAGAGCCACACCCTATTCCTCACGTCCACTAAGGAGATGTTCGAGGGTAATTTTGACTCCAGCCAATACTGAGCATACTGACAGGCTATGGACTCTGACCCATCTGTCGTAAGATGTGACTTTGCTGTGATAATGTTGACCTCCTTAGCTAATTCATTAAATACAGCTTTGGATTCTTGAGTGGACTGTGCTATCCAACAGCAGTACTAATATTTTTGAAGCAAGATTCTCACTTAACACATCTATAACGTAGGATCGATAGGATAGGATTTAATAAGATTTTCAAAGAGAGTGTATGTTTTTCTCTCATGGACAAAGTTAAACTTACTTTGGCAAAATTAAATAATATCACATAACTTTAAAAAAAAACCATGAAGATGTATGTAAGTATAGCCAGGGACCTCATTTGTAGGCTCCCTAGGTGCTGTTCAAATGATGTTCTATGGCAGGGAACACAGAAGTCTTTTGCCAGATTTATACATACAGAGCACATCAAGGACTTGAGTGGATTGTACTGCCCTAAAAGGTCACCCCCAAAGATAGATAATGGCTACTGTACTTTGTTTTCTTTGCGGCATTCCTCTTATTTCATTCACTGTTGTTCTATAGGCAACAAGAGTTGAAGAATCAATAGGTGTCAGTTGAGCCTGACTTGATGTTTCACCTTGAGCTTCATCACTTTGATTGCAGACATCGTCATATTTTCTTTTAAAATTCCCTCTCTTCAACCAGCAGTCCATTTCTTTTTTTAAAGGAAATGATTTCACTTCATCTAAAATAAATAATATGTTTAAATATTAAAATTTAGCTAAGAACACCTACAACTTAGTTCTGCCTTGTCAAGAGCTGATTCCAAGCAGCTGTCGCTGAGCAGTTGCTGGTGTGTCACTGGGCCCAGTGAATATTTTCTCTGGCGATGTACTTGATTATGGATTTTCATGTGAGCAGACATAAATGGGCTTTACTCTCTGAAAAATAATTAGCACTTTCTTAACTAAAAACATGTTTTGGGTAGTTCTTAAATCCGCACAGGCAGGGAAGCTTTATTCTGAAGTCAAGGAAAAGAAGAATTAGCACAAGGTATTGGTAGTCTCGGATGTATTTGAATGAGGGATATTAAAGGTGTAGTGGAGAATGGTCTTTTAAATAGTTAAAACAGATTGGATCAAATGCTTGGAGAACCCCTGATGTACCTCTTGGAAACTTCCAGGTTCTTGGAACACAGTTTGAAAACTTCCAATCCAGTCCAATATCTTCATTTTATTGTTGATTAGATAAATGTCAAAATTGGTTAATGGATTTGCCTGGGAGCCCACAGCCGAGTGGGATGTGTAGCCGGGGGAGCTGGTATTATGACCAAAGCTGCGATCACAAGAGGCCAAGCTACGCCGCAGTACCAAGACACCATATGATTTCAGTGGCTGAACACAACAGAAATTTATCTCTTGCTCCTGTTGCATGTCCACTGAGTTTCAGTGTGTGTGTGGGTCCTGTCCCATGTCTTCCTTACTCAGAGATTTAGCTGATGGAGTTGTCATCATCTGGAAATTGCTGGTGACTGCAGCAGGAGGAAGGCTTTAACATGCTTCTTCCCAAAAGAACGTGTGTTCATATTTTATTGACTAGAAAAAGACATGTGGGAATGCTGACCTGGAATATGGTGGGGAAATGTCATCTTCTCCTGTACGCCAAAGTAGAGAGGAAACACATACTGGTGAACAATAGCATCCATCACACTTAAAAGCTTGACTCCCAAAGGAGCTGCCCTCTTTGTTAATACATTTGCCCTCACTGTCCTTTCTCCTTTACTCTCCCAAAGCACCACTAACACAAAGCTCTTCTGCACCTCAGACTCTTAATCAAAGGACTGGGCATATCAGAAGGTAATTATAGTGTAAGACTATAAACAACTTTTAAAATCAGTGTCAGATGTCAGTGATTCTCAAAATTTATTGATCATTCACCATTACAGGGAGTTTCTCACTGGCTGTTTCTTTCTATGAGCCACTGTTCTTTACTGTATTCTTGTCTTGATGCTCCTGACTCTCTTTCCATCTCCCATTATTTTCCCACTGCTGATTTTTGGCAACTTTCTCTGCAGGGCAATTTATCATTTTTTTTTTTTTTTATCATCCTCTCCCACATCATGATTTGTGAAATTTGACAAAGGAGGCAGGAACTCACTTTTCACATTTTAAAGGACCCTTCAAAAAATTTCTTAGACCAAGGCCAGGTGCAGTGGCTCACACCTATAATCCCAGCACTCTGGGAGGCCGAGGTGGGTGGATCACTTGAGGCCAGGAGTTTGAGACCAGCCTGACCAACATGGTGAAACCCTGTCTCTACTGAAAATACAAAGATTAGCCAGGCATAGTGGCACACACCTGTACTCCCAGCTACTTAGGAGGTTGAGGTGGGAGAATCACTTGAACCCAGGAGGCAGAGGTTGCAGTGAGCTGTGATTGTGCCAGTGCACTCCAGCCTGGGCAACAGAGTGAGACCCTGTCTCAATAAAATAAATAAATAAAAATAAAAAATTTCTTAGACAAAAAAAAAAAAAAGCAAACAAACAAACGAACAAAAAACCCACAAAAAACAAGACAACAAAAACTCTGCCATGTCCCTGAGGATAAATGATGCTTCTCCTAGAATGAAGAAATTGTTAGCTGAGGTGTTTTGTTTTTAACTAGCATTTTACTCTGTTCTGCATACTTGCAGTGAAATTGCTTACTGTAATGTAATTTTTGCCACCCAAATCTATTAGGTTTCTGAGTTTGTATTGTGAGATTGTGGATAGTGAGGAGGGATACCTTTAAGTCTAATTACTCAACTGATTCAGGTTTCTGGTGTTCTCCTATCCTCTTTTTTAAGCATCTTTGTCACGGACTGAAAAGCATATTAAGGTAATCCATTATTATTATGATCCTGTTATTTTCTTACTGATTCTCAACAGTTTTTGCTTTACATATATAGCCCAGTGCTATGTTATTTAGTGCATAAATAGTTCAATATGATCGTTTCATTATGGGATTTACTTTTTTCAAATATAAAAATATTTTGAATCATTTAGAGCTTTTAACCTTGACTTTTATTGTCTCTGATATAAATATCATAAACCATAGTTTGTTTATTTTTTTCCTGGGGCATATTTATTGAGCTAATGATTTTATTATTTATTTATTTTAGTTTTTTTTTTTTTAACTTTTATTTTCGGTTCAGGGGTACATGTGCAGGTTCGCGACATAGGTAAAGTTGTTTCATGGAGATTTATTGTGCAGATTATTCCACCACCTAGGTACTAGACCTAGTATGCAATAGTTATTTTTTTTGATCTCTCCCTTCTCCCACTGTCCACCCTCAAGTAGGCCCCAGTGTTTGTTGTTCCTTTCTTTGTGTCTATGTGTTCTCATCATTTAGCTCCCACTTATAAGTGAGAACATGCAGTATTTGGTTTTCTGTTCCTGTATTAGTTTGCTAAGGATAATGGCCTCCAGCTTCATCCATGTCCCTGTGAAGGATGTGAGCTCATTCTTTTTCATGGCTACATAGTATTCCATGGTGTATATATGCCACATTTTCTTTGTCCAATCTGCCATTGATGGGGATTTAGGTCTTTGCTATTGTGAAAAGTGCTGCAATGAACATATGTGTGCATGTGTCTTTACGGTAGAATGATTTGTGTTCCTTTGGGTACATACCAGTAATGAGATTGCTGGGTCAAATGGTAGTTCTGCTTTTAGTTCTTTGAGGAATCACCACACTGCTTTCCACAATGGTTGGACAAATTTACACTTCCACCAACACTGTATAAGTGTTTTTTTTTTTTTTTTTTCTGCAACCTTGCCAGTATCTGTAATTTTTTGACTTTTTAATAATAACCATTCTGACCTGGTGTGAGATGGTATCTCATTGTGGTTTTGATTTGCATCTCTCTAATGATCCGTAATATTGAGCTTTTTTTCATATGCTTGTTGGCCACATGTATGTTTTCTTTTTAAAAGTGTCTTCATGTTCTTTGCTCACCTTTTAATGTTTTTTTTTTCTTGTAAATTTGTTTAAGTTTCTTATAGATGCTGGATATTAGACCTTTGTCAGATACACTGTTTGCAAATATTTCTGCCCATTCTGTAGGTTGTCTGTTTACTCTCCTAATAGTTTTTTTGGTTGTGCAGAAGCTCTTAAGTTTAATTAGATCCCATTTGTCAATTTTTGCTTTTGTTGCAATTGCTCTTGGTGCCTTTGTCATGAAATCTTTGCCCATTCCTATGTCCAGCATGGTATTACCTAGGTCGTCTTCCAGGGTTTTTTTTTAATAGTTTTGGGTTTTACATTAAAGTCTTTAATGCATCTTGAGTTGATTTTTGTATATGGCATAAGGAAGGGGTCCAGTTTCAATCTTCTGCTTATGGCTCAGCTAATTATTTTAAGTAATATTTTATGACTTCATCATAGATATATCTCTTTACAAGTAGCCTAGAGGTGGATTTTGTCTGACTCCCACACCCATCCTGTCACAGGCACTTTTTATGTGTCTCTCCAAATCTCTGGCTGCAATACAGCATTGGAATCCACATCTGTCACTGGCCATGTTGCATGACCAGCGCTGCGGTCCTGGTATAGATTAAGCATGAGGCAATACGTGTGTGAAATGGCTCTGGCCTCTCAAGGAGTAGCTTCCATATCACAGTGGGAAGGTTGCTCAGTTTTCTGGTGGGTACAGACCCTGAGCTAGCAGGCAGGCAATAAGGGTGGAATAAAGCTTTATTATCTTTGAGCTGATTAGCTTTCTCTCCTCCAAGTAGCAAAGACAAGTGCCTATATCAATCCCTCTTCATGCTTCTCTTTTCAATCTCATTGGTCTCGATGAGTAAATGATCATCCATCATTTTGGTCCTAGGCTAATTGTCAGTCTTCATTTTTGTAGTTCTTATGGGTTATGATCTAATTTTGTGTGTGAACTGACACTAGTTTTTAGTGAAAAGTTAGGCGAGGTTGACTCACGGATCACTAACCAGACAGCATCCTAAACAGGAATTTCTTAGGATATTTGTAATCATTTGAACATTCTGTTCTTCCCTTATTGGATTTTTGTTTTGTTTATAGATATGTCTCCCAAGTAGTGTTTAATTTATTTTAAAAATTAAACAAGCTGCAGAAACAACAGGAGACCTCATAGTGTACTGGGCTTTGGAATCAGATGAACCCAGATCCAGTGTTCAGCTCTGTCACTTATTGGCTGTATGCTCCTGAGCAAGTTGCTGAAACTCACTGGGTCTCAGTTTGCTTTTCTATAAGAGGGGGATAGTAATTTCCACTCTAAAGAGTGGTAGTGAAGATCAGAGGCAGGCTGTAGTGTTTTACCCAGGACTTGCACTCCTTTGGGCTCATGTGAATGTGAGAAGCTGAATCACAATCAGAAGAATTTTTCGGGGGATGGAATCAGGACAGGGGGACTTGGATGAATTGAATGTTTCAAAACGGTATCAAGCCTTTTTATAATAGATGCTCCCTCCTTCTCTCCTGGACTAATGATTCTGCTTACCTCCAGGCTCATATTATTTGAGCATTCATTCAACTTAAAAAAAAAAAAAACAACACAGCAACACAGTGGGGAGAAATAGATTCACATTATGTCCAATACAGTGTGAGGAAAAATAGATTTATCTTCAGAAACCATTACTAAGATTTTCTGAACTAGGCAGCTTCTTGAAAAATATATGAAAAGTTCTAGAAGTTATATAGTAAGCTAAATAACTTATCTCAGCACATAGCACTGTGTCCTGTGTCATGTCTTACTTGGTTTAGAAATTTCAACTGAATGTTGTTGCAGACTTCAGGGGACTCTCATGCTTATACCATGAAACCTGGAGGGTCATTTTGCAAAAATACTTAAAAATTCTAAGTCAGTACAGGTGAGGAGCTATCATAAGTTTTCTGTCTACTCAATAGGAACAGAACCAGTTTAAATGTCACCACCATGTGAGGAGTCATATCCAGAAATCCAAGTTAACCGGTGCTGTGTTTCTCCTTTATGCTGATGACATTTTAACACTACTTGATGATTAGGACTCCAGGCATCTGCCCGGCTGGCTCAGCCCTGAATCCAGTGCCAATCCAACTAGTACCTCTTTGACTCTCTCGTTTATACCATCATACCTGTCCAATTCTCCTTTGTGACATAGTCTTTATGTGATGGGAGACAAATCATACCGTCTATCTGATTGTCCTCAGCCTTTCTGCCCCCCTGGCAGTTAGAGACTCTGGTTTTGAGTATAGGGCTTCTTCCCTTGCCCTGTCGTGCCCTCCTGATGGGGGAAAGGCACGACTGCCTGGTCAGGCTTGTGCGATGGAAAGTGGGGGAATATGAGCTGGGTGTGGCGGCTCATGCCTGTAATCCCAGCACTTTGGGAGGCCAGTGTGGGCAGATTATGTGAGGTCAGGAGTTCAAAACCAGCCTGGCCAACATGGTAAAACCCCATCTCTACTAAAA
>NW_012115599.1:3083763-3119894 GCF_000951035.1 Colobus angolensis palliatus
AGAGAGAGAGAGAGAGAGAGAAAGAAAGAAAGAAAGAAAGAAAGAGGGCTAATAGAGACTGGGCTTGGAAGGAGAGGTGAGTAGGGGCGTGGGGATCAAAGAAGGATATCTGGAATGAGGTTTTACATTTGCACAATGACACTGAGTTTGTTGGGAAAGGGAGGAGGGAAAGAAGGCAGAGCAAGTAGGCTAGGGCAGAGGAAATTTTAGGGGTGGGGAGGTCGATGTTTGAGGAAAAAGTCATGGAGGTAGCTGTGTATGTGGGTGCAGCAAATCAGAGAGGAAAAGGGAAAATTTTAAAAGTTCCTCTGGGGACTCTGTTCTTCACAGTGTTTGAGAAATTCTAGAAAACGTTTGAGATATTTTAAATTTGGGTTGTGTGAACTGTGCCCCCCATGCCTGTGATATCCCTCCAGGGCCGACCCAGGTGTGTGATGGAATTTTGATATGCTAATACACTGTCAGGTTAACATCTAATCCGAGTGGCTGAGAAGTCATTTTCTTTTCAGTTAATCATTATGCAAATCTCTGCCCCCAAACATCCTGTGTGTTCTCAGGGTTTCATTCAGAGGGCACTCTTTTGTTTTCCCTTCTTTTCTCTGTTTGGGTGTCTCACTGTACCTCTCCTGTGCTGACAAGAAATGATCACCATCATCATTAATAATAATAAGGCAATCATAATAACTGCGACAGTTGGAAAAAGCACTAGGAGAAGTAAAAATCGAACTAATATTGTTTGAAATTTTAGAGATAACAGTTTAATATTTTTTTCTATTTTTTTTTTTTTGGGGGGGGAAGGATGTTTAATGAGCAGGGGACCATACAAAAGAGCAGCCTTCTCAGTGGGAAAAGGCAGGAGCACCTGGCGCTGGGCTTGCTGGGGGAGGGAGCAGCTTCTCAGTTGGTTGGGGGATGGGGAGGTATGTTTCCTGGGCCTTCGGAGGGGAGTGGGGGCCTCAGCATTGGGGCATGGGAGTTGGGGGGTGTACCCCAGGATTTGAGGGGTGAACTCCAGGAGGCTGAGGGTGGACCCCAGGAGCTGATGGATGGACCCCAGGAGGTTGGGGGTGGACTCCCGGGGCCTGAGGGTGCATCCCTGGGGCTGGTGGGTGCACCCCTGGGGCCTGAGGGTGAACGGCAGGGGCTGCTGGGTGTACCCCTGGGGCCTGGGGATGAACCCCCGCTGATGGGGGAGGATGGACCCCCGGGGCTGGTGGATGAACCCCAGGGGCTGGTGGGTGGACTCCAGGGGCTGGTGGGTGAACCCCGGGGGCTGGTGGGTGAACCCCGGGGGCTGGAGGGTGGACTCCGGGAGCTGGGGGATGGACCCCAGAGGCTGGTGGGTGGACTCCAGGGGCTGGGGGATGGACGCCAGGAGCTGGGGAATGGACCCCAGGAGCTGGGGGATGGACGCCAGATGCGGGGGGATGTACCACTGGGGCCGGGGGGTGGACCCCTGGAGCTGGCGGGGGTAGCTGGGGTGGTCCCGGGGGCCCTGAGGGTGCAGGCCCCTTGGGGGGCATGGGTGGCAGAGGTAGGCCTCCTGGCGGTGGTGGTGGCAAAGACTCGGGCAGCGGTGGCCGAGGGGGCAGACCGTTCATCAGCGGGGGTGGAGGCCGCTTCACCCCAGGAAATTCTGAACCCTTTCTGTAGGTGATTTCACAGTGTCTAAAATAAGGATTCACTCATGAAGACAAATCCTCACTAGCCCCTAGTACATGCAGATTCTTCCAGGGCTATGGGAAATAGAAAGATGGGTCAGAACTTGATCTTTCAGGGCTCTTGGTTTAAAAAGACAGATAACACACTTACTCAAATGGGTGCAATGCAAGCTAGATGCTGCTAAATTCAGAAAGGGTACAGACATGGTTGGCTTGGGGAATTCAGAGAATTAAGCACATGGTTGCTTCCTGGGTAAGACTGTCCTGAATGGGTATCATGTCCGAGCTCTCTTTAATTTTGTACCCACCCTCTTCCACAGAGCATATCCCCGAAGATACTGGTCATCCCTTTCTCCTCTCCTGCCAGTGGCTGGTTCACTCCTCTGTCTTTCTGTTTCCTTTCCATTTCAGTTTTCCCTTCCTTGGTAGTAGTGACATTGGTGTCCTCTCTTCCCTCCTTCCAGACCAGTGTGCTACCCCTGACTCTCTAAGTGCCCTGACCTGGGAGCATTTTACCAACACCTTTTACCCCAAAAGGCTTCCCTGGGGCAGTCCAGAGTGCCAGGTCTGGTCCATTGGTGATGCCAGTGGGCTACCTGTGTCATCTAGAGCAACGTGTGTGTGAGGGGGTGAGGAGAGGGGGTAGATGCTTTAGAGGGAGAAAGTGCTGGGCCAGCACTGAGTGGCCACTCCTGCTTCCCTAAGCCATTCCATATAACATGGCTCAATCACTTGGTGTTTGTCCTAGATCCTTGCCAATTGTCCTTTCCTTTTCTATGTAGATAAACTCATTTTTCCCCCCTGTGTCTGTTTATCTGGCCTGTGCACCCACCCGATGGTTGATTTGAGCTGCTAATAGAGCCCCCGACTCCAGTGATGTGCTAGAGATTTTGCTAGAGAAAGGGTCTTCAGTGTCCCCCGGGAGAGGGGGTGGGAGATAGCAGTCCCGGCAGGAGAAGTGGGTGGAAGGCACTGCTGAGGCCAGACCCAGGCTTTCTAATTCTAGAGCTAAGAACAGACTGGTTTCCTTGACAACAGAGATGAAGTCTGCTCATCTGCTGCCGGGGGTGGGCTTTTGTGTGTCTGTGGAAAGCACTGGGACTTGGGGACAAGAAAGGCAATCCTTTCTTTATCAGTACAGCAAGCCATTTCTGAAAACTCGCCAGCTCTTACTGTATTATTGACAATATTAAAACCCTCCCAGGTGGCACAGTGACATCAGTTATGTAATCTGCAAATTGGGAATCCAGATATAGAATCTTCCGTTCCCTTCTACCACATTGCCTCTGATCCTTGATATATTTTACCAGACCCAGAACACCTTTTTGATAACATGTTTTGTTAGCCAACATGGACTCAGCCAAATCTGCATTCACCCTTACCACTTTCAATGGCTACATCAAAAGCATTCCTTCCTTCCTTCCTCAACAGGCAATGATTTGTGTGGCCTGGCTGCTGCGAGGAAATTAAACTCAGCACTTGATAAGCTGATGTTGGCTCAAACCTGCACTTGTCAGATGGCATCTTCAGGAAAGGCTCTGCAATCCAAACCCTCATGCTCGGTGCAAACCAGAAAACTTCTTCTAAAAACTGGCCCATTTTCTTTAACCACCAGGCCTGATTTCAAGGCAGCATGTCCTGGTAGTGGTATGGTGTTTTATGCATGCACTGCCTTTCCTTCCTATGCATTATTAAAGCCTCCTTAAAAAGCAGCCGAGGGATCACTGGGGAGAAGACGAGCCAGCAGTGATTTCGCATCTCTCTGTAAGAGGCAACATCTGCCACCAGAAAAACTCAGGGAAAACATTCTGCAAAATTGTAGCCTATGCCAAATCTAATAGAGATGGCCCTTGGACGCTGGGCTTATAAAAGTAGCTAATTTGCTCAAATGTGGCTAATTTTTGTAGCATGTAATCCTTGAATGCTAAATAACCTAGATGGGAAACTGTGAGAGAGACTTATGAGCCAAGAGTGGCTGTGATGAGATGGGAATTAATTAGCAGGGTAAGGCGGATCAGACAGATGTATGAACAGACAGATGGAGGCCAGAACCCTACGCTGTTTCCCCCAGGCGTTTCGGCAACTCTTTCCCCTTGTGAAGTTCACAGCACTTGGGGCTCAAATTAGGTCCTGCACACCCCCCTCCCCCAATAACCAGCGGTGAGCTGTGGCATTCTAAAACCCTCCAAACAGTTCCTTTGTCTCCCTCATCTCCGCAAAGGAAAGACACTGACTTCCCCAGGCAAGCAGTGGGCTTGGTTCAGATGAAACATTCGCTGGCCGAGTTCTTTGTGTAGAGGCAAAAACCTCCCAGCCCCCGGGGACCCTACTGCTTTGGCTCTAGACAGACAGGATCCTTGTCTCCATGCCCACCTCTGACATCCTTGAAGGCCATCTGAGGATGGCTCAGGGAGATCTGGGACCAGACCCTGGTCTCGTAGTCTGTCCAGTGCTTTTCCCTCATGATGCAGTGCCCAGAATGCCAGCTTAGTGCTTTGCCTTCTCTGTATAGTGCAGGGGTCAAGTCCATACCCGGGAATTGGGAGAAGCTTTCTATTTCACATATATGTGATCTCAATTGGTCCAGATATCATTGCATTGAAATGTTTCTCAATTGGACAGGAATTAGTTGATGACTTACTGTAAGCTCAGCATTCAGCAAGGTGCGTACATCTGGATCTGTGTAGATGAACTTTAAGAAGGAGTGTCGCTGGCTACATCCAGAGCTGTTTTTGGTTGATTGACAAAATGGTTTTACAAACTGTGAAGACCCAAAGGCTTCATACTATATATTTTCGTACAACTTCATGCCTTGGTTCCAGCCCATTCACTTTGTCCTGCCTTCCTTCAGAATCATGACTGGGTTCTCCCCTGCTGCCTGTGCCTCTTCATCCTCTCAACTCAATGAGAAGGGAGGGGAAAATTGAAAATATGACCATAAACATTACCTTGGGGCATTAGGTCCCACAGAATATCAGCGGTTTCATTTTTCTTGTGGTGCCTCAAAAATGAAAGGTGGGAGGTACCCTGAAGAATTTCTGTTTGTTGTCTTCTGGTGCAGAGACTGTCACTCACTGGAAGATTTGGTTAAGGGAAACTTAAGGCTGGTTGGTGCAGTGTCTACCTCCTCTTGTGGGACTGCCTGACATGATACATATGGGCTGGCCATATAGCAGGTGCTGCCTAATGAAGGCAGTGTCCCTGGGGAACAGCAGAACTCAGCAGTGCATCTCTGTGGGGTCTGTAGAGGGATTTGTCTTTTCTCAAGCAGCCCATTTATAACTCCAGCAAGAGACCGTGCAGCCACACATGGTCACTGGGCCTTGAGAAATGAGGGGATTAGAAGGGTCTTGAGGTGTCCTCTGCTTGCACTCTGGTGTGTACCATCTCATGCGCTGAACCAGTTCCCGCTGAGAGCACCTCTTAATGAACGCTATTCTGGGTGCTGGGGATATGGTGGTGTGCAAAATCAGACAAGGCTCTGTCTGCTTAAAACTTTCAGTCTAGTGACAGGTGAAAGCACAGTCTAGTTCTTTGCTATTTTTAGGATTTCAATAAAGAAGTTTCCACAGTGAACTTTCTCCTAATCGCACATAGTCTTTGCCATTACCTTTGTCCTCTACTTTAGTGTCAGCCTTCTGCTCACGTCTCCTTTACCCTAAAGAGGAAGCAATCCTGAGACAGTAGTAGGTGTGGACAGTGGCATCCTGTCCAGGCAAGGTAGTCCTGGGCAGAGCCTGGGTAAGCAGACATTTCTTCCTCCTTTTCTCTTTGGTGCCCCATCAATTTCTAAGTACCCCTTTTCCCCACTTGCCCAGGTGTCCAGGACCCCCCATTACAATAAAGCAAGGCAGCCTGCATCCTCCTGGTATATTCCCCTAAGCACTCCATATTTTCTTTGGGTTCTCCAACCTGTCAGCCCCTGATCTCTGCAAACCACCAGGAAGAAAGCTGTCTCATTCGGCCACATTGATGTATGAAGGATTAAAAATTAATCACATGTTGCTTAATGACAGGACTGTGTTCTGAGAAATGCCTTGTGAGGTGATTTCATCATTGTGGGAAAATCAGAGAGTGTATTACACAAACCTAGCCTGCTACACACCTAGGCAATATGGTCTAGCCTATTGCTCCTAGGCTGCAAACCTTGCAGCGTGTGACCGTACTGAATACTGTAGGCAGTTACAACACAATGGTAAGTATTTGTGTATCTAGACATAGAAAAAGTACAGTAAAAATATAGTGTTATAATCTTATGGGACCACCATCATATATGTGGTCTGTCATTGACCAAATCATGCAGCATGTGACTGTATCTGATCAACTCTTCCAGGAGCACTGACTTTTAAAAAGAGGAGACATATTAGTCAAATCAATCTTTAAATGATTGAACTTCAGGCAAAGAGGAGTAGGGGAGGATATGTAAGTGGCCTGGTGAGATTTGGGGCAGTGAGGCCAGCCTCACTTCATGCCCGTACGTTAGCTTGCCTTGCCTCTCAGGCTCACGTAGACTGTGGCTATTTTGTCCTGCAAACACAGGATACAACAGGTGTGTGTAAATGTGTGCATGTGTATCCATGTCTTCTTGTTAGGTCGCTGTTTAACTTGCATGCATCTGTGTAACTAATTTTGGCCCATAAGCCCATGATGGGCGGAGGAGATCTGCCTTTTGAAGAACCTCTGTGTGCAGAGGCCCGATGTGGTATCACGTTCACATGTTCCCAGCATCCAACTCCAGAGCAGTCACTTTCATCTTCTCACCCCTCCATTAACACAATGGGGAATGGCTGAGATATCTCACGTAAACCCTCCCAGGGCTGCAATTTGGGAGCAAAATAGGATTCATTTTCTTGACACTATATTTCACCATTTACAAATGGTAACTATTGCCTGTGGGACTCTTGAGAAATCATGAAGTGTTAATTAGCAGAAGCACTGTGTATTTAAAATATATGGCACGCTTAAATAACTATTACTTTAAACCTACTTTGCAGAGTTGAGAAACCATCTGGTCCAAAAATGTGTGGACTTGAATTTTGCTGCACATTTTAAAAGAAAATTTTAAATGCTTTTAGAAATGGTCATTTTGTATTATTTTACTTTCCTTAAGTATGGAAATGGAGGCTGGAAACGGAAGCGTGGAAGCGGGCAGTGACCTGGCTGTGGTCACTGTCGGGGGGCTACTCTAGTTGACGTCTCCATCTCTCAGAAACAAGGTTTAAATAGCTCCTGATAGTCCAAGGGGGTATTTAGAAAGTGAAAGGACTGTAACTGCAACTGTGGTTGTTCCTTAGAAGCCACACATTTCAAAACTGTTGACCCCAATGACTCTGGATTCTTTTGGATTAAAACCAGAAAGGAAGCATGTCCTGCATATTTTGCAGAGGTGTGGAGTACAGAAACCAAAACCCAGGCCAGTCAGTGACAACTAAGTGTCCATGAGTCTTTTTTGGACAAAGCATACCACTCTTGGCCTTGGTTTCTTCATAAGTTCAATGAAGGGGTCGGGAAGAGGTTGGGCTATGTTTCAGTCAGGGTCTAACAAGGTAAATAGAAATTTCTTCAAGTGTTTCAACAGAGGGAATTTAATGCAGAAAATTTACACAGGTAATGAAGGAACTGAAAACCAACCAACCAACAAACAAGGCTTGGGGAGGTGGCCCAGAGACTTACCCTGAGGCAGAGGGAGGAAGGAGATAGTGTTATTCCAGCCCAAGGGCCAGGGTCACCCTGCAGAAACTGGGAGAAACATGGTGGGCCTCTGGCAGAAGCTGGGACCATGGAGGAGATATTTCTTGAGACAGTGCGTGAGGGAAGGAATGCCCTGGCATCTTCTCTCGTCTTCAGGCAGTGCCTCTAATTGCCCCCAACCCAGCATGGAGCCAGCTGCCGTGGGAGCCTGCAGGGGTCAGCAGGAAAGGCTGAGGAATGGGTAGGCCAGTGAAGGCCCAGCCCAGGCTGCCTTCGAAGTCCCTGTAACTCTGATATTCAATGAGAGCTGGAAGCTCAGCTTATCTTTCAGAGTTTGCCAATGGAAAACCATGCCGACAGGCCCGAGTGATCTTCAGTGAGGCTTCCCTACTTCCCCACCATCAAAAATAAACATTGCCAAGGTGCCTTTTCTGCACTGGACTTGCCTATGTGGGAGTAAGACAAGGCAAGTCCTCAAGGAAGGTCTCTGTGTGTGGGTAGGAGGAGGATGAGAAGGAGGAGATAGAAGAGGATTTATGCCTGTGGGTGGAAAGGGACACATGAAACCAGACCCAAAGGCACAGACACCAAAGGGCTTCTCCCATGAGCGGGGATGGTTACTGTCTGTGCAAAAAGTATATATCCCATCATAAAATAACTCACAAAAGGGAAATGTCCATAGCATGTTTTTCTAGAACATTTAATGTATTTTCACACAGTACCTTTTTCAGAGAGTGTCTTCAATCAACACCTGTCAAACTGGATTGATTTGGTATCCACTCACCTAATGCACCTCTTCTCGAAGGAGGACAAGTGGCAGGCACACTCTGACATCAGCCCAGGACTGACTCCTCACACATGTATCTCAGCCGTGGTGAAATTTGAGGTGCAGACTGACCCCCACTGTGGGCTTCAGGTTCTTTATCTGTAAAGCGAGGGAGTTGGGTATATGCTAAGGGCCTTCTCGACTCTGTCACACTAGAGCCCAGCCCAGAAACCCTGGCAGACAGATACTGGAAATGGCCCTTTAAGGCACCGGGAAAGAGAGCACATACAGGCCGTGGCCTATGAGGTCCAGACAGAGGGCACTGCAGTGGCCTCAGGGACAGACAAGGGTGACTAGCAGAAGCTCCAGGCATTTACTTGCCTTTCTTGAATATGACATGGGAAGAATGCAGAGCACAGCAGTGTTTCTCTGAATTTGCTTTTCTCTGCTATGCCCTTGCCCTTGAACCTCACAAAGCTTCTCCTCTCTCAACAAAAGGCCCCTACAGATCCACGGACGTCCTCGAAGGTCCCATCCTCCTGTTCTTATCCTGTCTCCCTTGCCTGAGAATTCTGCATTCTCTAGAGATAGAGTCTCCCTCTGTCGCCCAGGCTGGAGTGCAGCGGCACGATCTCGGCTCGCTGCAACCTCCGCCTCCTGGGTTCAAGCAATTCTCCTGCTTCAGCCTCCCGAGTAGCTGGGATTACAGGCATGCATCACCACACCCAGCTAACTTTTGTATATTTTAGTAGACAGGGTTTCACCATGTTGGCCAGGCTGGTCTTGAACTCCTGACTGCAAGTGATCTGCCCACCTCAGCGTCCCAAAGTGCGGGGATTATAGGCATGCATGAGCCACCACGCCTGGCCATTTCTGCATTCTAAAGATCCCAGGAGCCAGTGAATCAAGGCAGGCTTTTCTGGGAGTTCAGGGAAGAAAATGGTCTGAGGGAGTGGAAAATCTGGGAATACTCATGCAGGAGTCATTTTTGTCCTGACTCATCTACAGAGATGAGTAATAGCAGGAAAAGAAGGCAGTTTAGTGATGAATGGGAGGCACTGGAGCCCAGGAGAGGGAGAGGGAATTAGGCGTTGGGGATTGGAGGGATGGATGAGGAAGGGGAAAGTTCTGGTGGACCCCAGCCACAGAGGCAGGATCACATATTGGGGAGTATTGGGGCTGGTGTGGGCTTTGTCTGGAGTGAGCGTTTCATGTAAAAGAGTGGGAGATGATTTAATGGTAGCTCAAGGAGCTTGAAAGCCACAAGATAACTTTATCCTATTGTCCTGAAAGAAATGGCACAGTCCCAGTCTTCCTGCTCTGAGTCTATGGCAGACACTGGAAATCAATCCTAGCATTCTTCCCACAGAGTGAAGAAGGACTGAAGCGCTTCAAAGGTAGCCACTACTGGTTGATCAGAGCCTGTACGTGGTATAAAGCTCTGTGACCATTTGGCTGTGGACCACAAGAAGTCATGGATGGTTTTTCTGGAGCATTTTGAAATATAACCCTGTGTGTGGATGCATTGTGGGGTGGGGGCTGGAGAGAGAGCAGTGGGAGAATCCAGTGAGAATGTAGGCGAAGGGCCGTCTGGATCTCCTACCGATTCCTGTGTTGGGTTTGGTAGACCAGCTTTTTAAAAATGTTGACATAGGCTCTTTTAGTGGGTAAAGCTACCTCCCCCATCCTGGGGCATGCATGCCAGGGGCCTCTCCTCTCTTGTCTACCAAAATGAGCTGCTCAGTACCCAGTCACAGAAGAGCACAGGCTACATTAGAGGTGAGCTCTTGTCTTCTTTTTGGATCAAGTGTTTTTTGCCCATAAAAGCATTAACACAAAAGTCTTGATTTATACATTTCCATCAAGTTCATTGAAATTAGGAAACTGGAATTCTGTCACCAACATTTCCATTCTCCCAGGAATTATTCTGGGTCCTCCATAAGGCAGGGATCATAAAACCTTCCCCCCCACCGCCAGCAAAAAGGATGCGACTACTTCTTGGTTGACCCTGTTAGGGAGTGATGAACTGGAGCAGTCAAAACCCATTAGCATTGCCCGGGTGAGCTGCTATTCAATTCAGAAGCATTGATTGAGCCCAGGGACAAATGCCACTAAAGGTCAATGGCTTGCTTCCACTCTTTATCCCACAGCTGAAAGCTGGGCTCTCATATGCTGTCACCGGGGCCCAGCATTGTTGTGGCTGACTGGATCTACAACCTCTGTCCCTTTGTTTCCAGTGGTTTCCTTTGTCATCATGGTACTGCTGATGACAGTACATTCTTAAACCTTGCTACTCAAAGTGTGGTTTGTGGACCAGCAACATTGGCATCACTGGGGGCCTTTGAGACACGCAAACTCTCAGCCCTCATCCCAGACCTGCTGAATCCAAATCTGCAGGTTAGCAAAATCCTCAGGTGGTTTGTATGTACATCGTGGTTGGAGAAGTGCCATGACAGTTTTGGAGGCCAGAAGTCCAAAATTATGGTGTCAGCAGGGCTGTGCTACATCCAGAAGTTCTAGGGGGGAATCTTGCCATGCCTCTCCCAGCTTCTGATGGCTCCTGGTGTCCCTTGGCTTGTGGCTGCCTCACTCCATTCTCTACCTCCATCTTCACATGGCCATCTCCTCTGTGTCTGTGTCTTATAAGGACACTTGTGAAGGGATTTAGGGCTTACCTGGATGATCCAGGATGATTTCATCTTGAGATGCTTAACTTTATTACATCTGTGAAGATCCATTTTCTAAATAAGATCACATTCACAGGTTCTGGGAGTTAGGACACACACACACATATATAAATTTTTGGCAGGGAGTTGGGGAGGAATATTCAACCTAATACAGATTCCCTTGGAACATTCCCAGACAACATTTTTCCTAGGTCCTCACTTGTACTCACCTTCTTCAGCTAGTGTAGCTGAGTTTTCTGATTTACCCACACTGACTGTAAACTGTCAGATAAGACCAGCATTATTGAATGCTTCTTCTGTGACAGGCATTATCCTAAGTGTTGTACATGGATGAACCCATTTAATTGCAACAGCCTCTTGGGGTGGCTACCATAATTACCACTCTACTTTACAGATGAGGAAACTGAGGTACAGGGTGGTTCAGTAACCCTTGAAGCTTGGAAAAGTACACCCAAAATATAAACTAGGCAGACTGCAGGTAACTGAGGTACAGGGTGGTTCGGTAATGCTTGCAGCTTGTGAAAGTACATCCAAGATATAAACTAGGCAGACTGCACCGTCTTTGTTCTTCACCCTTATGGGATAATGCTTCTGAAATTACGAAGGGTTTAAAAGGTTATCTTCCCAACAGAAAGAAGAGGCAATAGAGGAGAGAGATGACATCAGGGCACTTTGTTCCACTTTCTGGAGAGACTTGGGCACAAAGAAAGCCAAGATATAGTGTGGCCATCTGTCCTGTCCACACCCAACACTGCATAAAGTTTGGGGCCCCCCAGCTGTTGGCACGTGGAGGATGTAGAGCACATCTCCCTCACCACTGAGTGGCTGGCACCTAGTACAGTGCCTCGCCTCTGTGTCAGAGGAGCACAAGCATGGCTGTGGCCGGCAGCAACCCTGAGTCCTGCAGCCTTAAGGGGGGCCCAAGTCAAGGAGACCCCAAAGCAAAAGCAGAGAGCCTGGCAGGGGGGCCAAGAGCCACAAGAGAGATGACAGCAGGCCTCCTTGTGGGGAGCTTGGGGGAGCAGCCCAGGGAACCATGCAACCTGGTCTGAGCTCCGGAAAACCCACATGCATGGTGTGTGGCGGGGAGCAGTGTGGGGCTGGGTGAGGGCAGAGACATACCTGCCCTGGGCAGGTGCACTGCTTCATTAGGAAGCTGGCAGCTGAGCCAAGTTCTGAAGCCCTCATGAAGAGGCTACCCAGAAATGCAGGGGGAACATTTTTATGGCAGAGGTACTGCAATGGCCACCATTTAGAAATGAGCACACAGTGGTGGAGGGGCTCACCCAAGGCCACACAGCTGCTGAGGCCCTCACTCCGCAGCACGGGTGGGCCCTGGAATGACAGGCGCATGGCAGAACAGTGCCTGGCACAGTGCTTGGACAGAGAAGGCACTTGAAAGTATGTATATTGAGTCTACCCCAACACCTTTTTCACTTAACACCACGAAGGTACATGTTTCCACAAGACAGCTTTTAATGCCTATGCCATGTGTACATCAGGCAAGGAGGTCGTTAGATGGATATTCACTGTGGCCTCATCACTGGGCATTTTTGGTCCATACGCTGCCTTGGGCTAATACATTCCATTTGTTTGCTAACCAGTATATGAAGCCTCATTGAATGTGCTTGAAATGCCTTAAGTGGTGAGAGGTGGGGTCTCCCCTTGCATTTACCCTCCTTATACCATTCACGATTTTTGGCCTTTGTTTGTAGCCCTTTGCCATTTTTTTTTCCTCCAGGCCAAAAATCTGACCCCATTCTTTGAGTTCCAAGCTCAAAGAAGATCCTCCTGAGGTGCAAGTGTGTCAGGAGACGGCTGGGCACAGCATTTTGTGCTTGTAATTAATGGCCGTGTCAAGGGGGTCAGGGAATTAGCTGAAAAAACCTGTAACCCAGTCCAGACATTCTCACCAGGCATGCAAGCAGTGTTGTCACTAACACCGGGTGCTGCAGATTACCTGCTCAGACGGAAAAGCGGAGCCCACCATTTAGAGTGCGTATCAGCTAAAAATCTACCTATGTCTTGTAGTGCAGAAATTCAGCAGCAAACATAACCTGCCTGATTTTATTCAGCTCGTTTCAGATTCATTGATGTTCCCTTGAGAACATTTGATGGAGCAGTCAGCCCAGATGTGTGCTTGCTGACTAGATAAAATCCAGACTGTGATAAAAAAAAAAAAAATTCAGTTGTTGCAGTGTTGAGAATCCATATGAGGAATGATTTAATAGTAGCACCTAACATTTATGGAGTCCTTAGTATTTGTCAGACCCCGTGCAAAGCCTGTGCTTTCATATATTATCTTATATAATCCTCTGAGGAGGGACTGTTCTTCTCCACATTGGACAAAGAACCTGGGGTTTAGAAAAATTAAGCAACTTGTTCAAGGTCACAGAACTAGAAAGAGGCAGAGCTGGGATTCATTCCTAGGCCCTTCATGCCATTCAGAGCCTGGATTTGTAGCCATGGTGTGTATGGTGGAACCAATTCCCTGGGTCCTTCATGTGGAGAAATAGTTTGGGGCCTCTATGGAGTTATTTACCCCCTCCCCACCATAGTTCTTAATTTTCTCTCTACTCCCAACTTTGGGAAAACACAGGGCAGAATCAAATGGCAGATTTGGGAGTGTTCTTGTAGAGAGAATATAGGGGATGGGAACTAGCATTGATTGAGCACCTACTATGTGCTATGTCCCTCTGGAGAACAAAAGCCCTTGTGGTTTTCATGGGCTGAGCCTGATCAGAAATATAGGTGGTGGGTCAATTTCCATTTTTATGTCATCTTGTTGCTTCTCATCTTAGTCTGGTCTTGCCTTATGACATTAAGCTCTTATTTCACAGTAGAAGAAGATGCTTCCTCAGCAGATGTACTGAGATATACACTAAGTGAAAACCTGTTTAGGGGCCATGCACATCAGTCTGCCTTGTTGTAACTCTCAGGACACTGTACCGGGCAGAAGCATGGATTGACAGCCAACAAATTTGGTCTACTGATAAGCCCTGAATCCATGTGTCAAGGGGCTCTCCCAAGGCCCTCATGGCCTGTTTCTCTTGTCTCATCCTTCAGCTCCCTGACCCAGTAGATGATATGCCATCCACCATGTAAAAGGCAGTCCCAAAGTAGTGACACCAATTTCTAAGTTGAGTTCCTTACTTCGTTGATTCTAAGACACACATTTTCCCCCGCATTTCAACATCTTTGAAGTTGGGATGTGTCCCCCAATCAATGATGACTTATAATTATAGTTAGCAATGTTTTTTTTCTTTCTCAGTAATATTTAAAATAATTGGTGTGCCAATCAATCAAGGATGTCTTAGAATTGAAGAATACAGTCATGCCAATGCTCATTTTATTTTTACCCCTCTATCAAATCAACACCTGGGCTTCGATCTCTCAGCCTTCACTTCTGAGACCTACATCAAAGAAAGGTGTTCTGTGTGACTCACCTCCCATGCCATTCCTTTAAGCAGGAGATGTCCTAGAAGTGAGGCTGGCCTGGGTGTCCAGGATCTGATAGTCCTGTTATCAAATTGTTATCATGATGTGTATTTTTCATTCCCTCCTTCCTCTATCTTATTAATAGTTTTATGGCATTACAGGAAATTGCAAAGTGGGGGGTCATATTTTAAGATTTGTGGGCTCACTTAAGTATTTATTTCCTTGAGTCTGATGTTAGTCACCAATCACTCCACCATCCAGAAATGAGTTTGATTGAATTTTAAGTTTTCTGTAAATGGACTACCCATTTTAAAAATCTGCATGTGGGATTGGGCTGGTTTCCTTGATAATTGTCCTTTTGTATCTCTAATTTTAATTGGACTAATCATTAAGGTAATTTCTTTGTTCATGTTAGTACAGAAATTGCCTGGACATATTAAAAGTCACTATTAATTATGTGTGCACCACACTTGATTTCCAGAAAACATGTGGCTTTCTCATCACATTTTGCTGGAAGCTATTTTCCCTGAAGGTTGTATCTTAGGGGACTTGATTTCACCTTATTTGAGAATAAAGGAAAACAATTAGAAATATCTTGAGAAAATACATTTCAGGGGAAGATAAATTATCTGGAGGACTCAAAAGGAGCATTTACCTCTGATAATAACCTGCTATAGGAACCAGAAGAATGTCAGAAAGCTGGTATCCTTAGTATATATGGCTCAAAAAGACATGGTTTCTAAGAAATAGAGTCATGGGGGGAGAATAGACTAAGATGAAAGATTTGAGGTGAAAATGGAGATAAAGTAAGGATAGTTTGCAGAATGATAAAATGTTTAATATCAGCATTAAAATCCACATGAATTTTGCTCAATTAAAATCAGTGAAGTGGGAAATACTGACAAACTGTCAGAATGTAAGGAAAATGTCAACAACAGAATCAGTGAGACGATAACAATAGATTTAGAGAGCAGAGATCCAACATATGGATAACTGGTGATCCTGCAGGAGACACTAGAATAAGACTATTCTGACCTAAAGACAGGTGGGAATGTGTTTTTCAGGGTAGGTGACCTGCCATAACAACAGCCTCAGAAACTCCAATCAAATAGATGCTCAGTGGGCTGCTTGCAGTGACTTCCCGTTTTCTTCCATTTGGTGGCTGCGTCATTTCCTAGAGCCTGGAAGTTTCCACTGCATCCTCTGCCTCCAGCAGGGAGGCAAGGGAGGAGTAAGGGAGTGAAGGTACCTCTGCTCTTAATTGCTTTGGCTGCTGGGGATGACATTATTTCTGCTTACTTTCCACTGGCTTACATTCCCTAGGGTCCTGTCCAGACAGAAGCGGGGCTGGAAAACATGGGCTCCCAGGAAGAAGAGGAAATGGGTTTGGGGAGCACATAGCATTGTCTCTGACACATTGATATGCAAACATACACACAGAAATATACAGAAGGTAAAATAGCTCTTTCCTTAATATCCCCATAATAAAATCCAATAAATGAAGTGGAAAATACTGACAAACTGTCAGAATGTAAGGAAAATGTCAACAACAGAATCAGTGAGATGATAATAGATTTAGAGAACAGAGATCCAACATATGGATAACTGGTGATCCTGCAGGAGACACTTAGAATACAGAATCATCGGAGAGAGGAGTGAACAGTCAAACAACATCTCTCCTATTTTTGCTGTCCTAGGAATGGACAGTCAAACAACATCTCTCCTATTTTTGCCATCCTATTCTTAACACCCTATCATGGCCTGAGCCTCACTGCTCAGGCTTTTGAGATGTCTCCACATGGATGTTCCAGAGCCCCATGTGAGCCTTTCGACCTCCTACCCTTAACATACTCCCTCTGCTTCCCACCATCTCCTCTGTCTGGGCCTACTAACTTTCCTCCTTCCCCTCCTCCACACCAGCACTCCCAAGTCTCATTTCAGTTTTGAATGTTCACAGCTTCCCCAGTCTGGAGAGGGGAGGGATAGTGCAGGATTACCCTCCAGTTTACATGCAGAATGTTCCTATTTTCTCTTATACCCAAACAGTGGGGGGAAATGCCCAATAAAAAGAACCCACAAAACAACTTCAACCTTAATGTGCCAAATGAGCATTTATTCCCACCTCTTATGGCTTAGGATATGGCTTATTCTATTAGACAAAAAAGGATACATATCCAATAGCTGTTTCCTGGATTTCTTGACAGGGGATGGTTGGGGATGGGGACAAGACAATCCTGTCACATGATCCAATGGGTTACACTTTACCTTCCTATTGAAGGACAGATGGTCTCAGATTGGGCCAAGGAGCGGAATCAACTGTTTCATGTTTGAATTTGATTGAGGTGAAACTTTTCAAAATATAGCTCCATTGACTTGCCTGAAGGCAAAAGGCAGGCAAGGTGACTGCTTAAAAGTATCTGTGACTGGATTCCAGGACAGCCTGAGGTGCAACAGTAAATCAGGACAGTCAGCTCAATTAGACAGCCTTTTTGATGGGCTTTTATCTGCATAGTCTCCCAGTTTGACCTTTTTACTGAAGGCACTGAGTGTGGGAAGACTGAGCCCAGCCATCCTGCTAGCTCAGCACTGTCTCTGCATCACCAGGGCTTCCCCAACAACCTTTTCTTTCCTTTCACGAAGGCATGAGGTCCACATGGTTTTGTGATCAGTGGCAGAGGCTGCTGATGAGTGGGTTAAAGCCCAGTGCTGGAGCCTCGAGGTTAGGACCCCCTGGTCACTTTCATGAACCTCCACCAGATCACTGTGCCCCAGTCTTGTAATCATCTCTCTGTGAGCCACCCCCCACGTCCCTGTCCTGGGCCTTTTGAGAAATGGGATTGCAGTTGCATCCCTTTGTGTCCCCAGTGGTGAGCCAGGTCCTGACCATGGCAGATCTTTTAGTGGAAGGATTGTATTGAGTCCATATGAAGCAAGTCTCATAGGTGGCTGTACCCACACTGCAGTGACTGGCAGCCCTGGAAGTGCAGGTGGGTGACCCACCACCAGCTGTCACCACTGCAGCCCACCTGTCCTCTTGAGGGGCCAGCGGATCTTCTATACCTAAAAGCTCAGATCACTTTGTCAGAGCGAGTCCCAGAGGTGCCCACTCTCTCCCTTGCCTCCTAATCTGCATTTCTGTGCTGGGAAGGAGCTTGGTTCTGAGCCCTGCATGCCAGAAACAGGAAGTAGAATCATCCTTTCTGGTGCTGGCCAAGTCCTCAGGGCTTCCACTAGGAATATAGAACTTGGGCTCTGGCCATTTGCTGATGTCCATTCCCCTCCCCGCCCCACTTCCTACCAGGCCCCTGGCATCTGCTCACCTTTGTTTGAATGAGGGGCAGAAAGTGTGGTGAAGTAAAAGGAGAACAGGCTCTGGAACTAGAGGGGTTCAAACCCAAGCTCTGTTGTTCACCAACTCTGCAGCCTGAATCAAGTCACCCAGGTTCCTGCAGTCTCACTTTCCTCTCCCGAAAAACCAGGATGCTGGGTCCTTCACTGCAGGGCTGGGCATAGCACTGGGCACTTATTGGAGTTTCACAGCTTTTGTAGATGGAATAATGTCTTTCTTCAGGATCTAACTCAGGACTTTGGTCCTCATAATGTGCACCCAAGGTTTCCAGTCTCCCTTTCCAAAAAGCGTTGAACACATTCATTTCTGATCATCTCGGCATTCATTGTTGGGGCCCTGTAGTGTGTTGGCCTTAATAGTTAATTACATATCTGCGTATATGTGCATGTATCTATGCATATTTCATTTACATGCATGTTTTTCATGAATACAAACATGACTGTGGGCCTCTAGCAGGCAAGGCCATGTCTCGTTTCTCCCAGCCATCTTCCTTGTCACATCAATTCCAGTTCTTGCTCACTCCTGAGCACCAACAGATACTTGACAGATTAACTGTTGATTTAGTTAGCGGGTATGGGAATGATTCCAAGTCCGTAAGAAAGAATACTCAGTCCATTCATTTCCCAACAGTCTAATTCCGGGATAGAAGAACAGAAAAACATTGCCTACCAATGATTAGGTTTGAGGCTGTTTGCTGGAGGGCTTTTAAAATTCACTGGACTTCACTAGGAATGCTTGCACCAGGGATGCCCAGAAATAAGTAACTTATGGGGCCTGCAGCAGTGAAGGGGTTAAAGGATTCTTCCAACTAAGATGGACATAGACTTTATCATCACTGTCCTGCCTCTTTCTCTCTTTCTTCTTTTCAACTATTTTTGGCTTAAATGATCACAGCAGTTAATACATAATCTAGAACTTTGTAAAATTCAGAAGTATTTGAAGAAATGATGATAAGCTTTCCCCATAATCCCACTGGCCAGAGGCATGAGCTTTCTCTTTATCTGAACACATCAGGCAGGGTGTGGTCCAGTCCCTTATTCAACTGTCTTCATTTATTCTGCGAAAGTAGCAGCAGCTCAGCCCTGACCGTCTCCTCTCTCACTTGTGGGAGTCTCATTCAGGGATCGGTGAGTCTGGCTTCTGACTTCAAGCCTAAGTCCTGGAGCAAATGCTACACTGTCCTTGTTGGGAGCTGACCCGTGGGACCAGGGCCTGGGGCTTTCAGAGGCCAGGACTGCTGATGGACCCATGGCCATGGCTGTTGGGGAGCACCTGGGAAGTGGCAGTTTGCGTCTTTCCACTTTGGGCTCTGGGTGCTGAGCCACACAGACTGCCTGTTCCTGTCTGGAGACTCCCCCACTGAAGTGGCAGGAGATGGCGCCTGCCTCTCTGCTCAGGGCACATGAAGCTTAAGTTGATTTTAACAAAAAGTCAGACAACTCGGGCATCTGTTACTCCCCTTATAGACCTTTGTTTCTCTTATAGCCATGAGGAACGATCCATAGAAATGCGATTTCATACTCCAGTGGTTACATGTACTTGGTCTTCAGTGGGACAGGGAAGAAGATGCTTGGTGACAGGAAGCGTGTCTCGTGATGTGTAGTCTCCAGCTGCCATCTTACCAGGGTGAATCCCAGCAGGGACCCTGCTGAGGGGCTGCAGAGGTGTGAGGAAGTGAGCTGGCTGGGCTGAGAGGGAGCTCCTGGACCTCCTCTGTGAAGAAAGGAGGGTCCCAGGTGAGAGAGATGAGGGGGTGCTCAAGGGAGGAGGTGAGAGAGAGAGAGAGAGAAGAGGGCAGGGCTGAACATGGGAGAGCCAGGGGGGTTGCTGTGTGTGTTGTGTGGTATGTAATATTACCTTCTTCTCTGTCTTCCCATAATTAATGTCAGATTTGTTAATGTAAGAGTTGCAATCTGTTGCTGGGTTCTGCCTCAAGTTAGGCAAGAAGGAGTGGCTGAGGGGCCAGCCACTGGGTTATATACCAAGACAAGAGGTGATTTGGGCACTGAGGCACCTGCCATGCACTCCTCTATGAACACTCAGCACCTTAGCCTTCAGGGTCTATCTCCTCACACTATCATGAGCTCCCCTCAGGCCTCACTTGCCGCTGGGACCTCAGGGCTGGACAGGGCTGCATTGTTAAGCGGGCCCAGCTCTTCCCAATTTACCTTCAACTAACATTTGTTCAGCACGTAACTGGCACCAGGCTCTGTTGCAATAGGGAGGATAGAGAAATGCAGAGACACAGGCCGCCTGCCAGGAGCTCATGGTAATAGATTGTTGCTGCCGGGCTGCAAGTGGAATGGAAGAGGCAAGTAACAGTGATGTGAGAGCCCAGGGCGGGGGTGTAGGGGGCAGGCTTCCAGAGGAGAGGACACCTGAGCTGCAGGGAGGAGGTGAAGAGAGGAGGGTGTTCCTGGCAGACTCCAGCCCCAACCAAGAATCTGCTTTGTGCCTCTTGGGTCCTGGGAATAGCCCCTGGAGAGCGAGGCAAATGCAGAGAGGTCAGGGGGCTGGGAGTAGAGGTGTCACGTGAGTCTCAGCCTCATTCTACAGGGTCGCTGTCCTCAAGGAGAAGGGGCCGGGCAGAGGGAAAAATGCACAGCTCCCAGCTGGGCATCAATGGGCTTGGATTGTTAACATGGGGTGTGCATTTGGTTTGACAAAGCCCGTTCAGATTTAACATTTGATATTTGGAAAATGTGAAAAGTATACCTGCCATTTTGGTAATAAAGGCTAAATTTGATTAGGTTTTGGTTGGAAAAGCAGGGCTTTAAAGAAAAAAAAAAAAAGTTTAGGAACACTGCCCCTGGCGACAGAGATGGAGTTTTAGCAGGGCAGTGTCAGGCATGGGCCGGGAAGGACTGTGGACCAGAGATCATTAAATGATGGAGAGATGGAGGCATGATTCAGGGCCTGGCACTGCGGGTGGAGAGATATTTAGGACATAAAACCAGAGACCTCAGTGACCAATTAAATGTGCAGGGCAAATTGAGGGAGTCAAGGTGGGATCCCATGGTGGGATGCCTGGTTGGTAGGGGGCAGAGAGGAGGGGGCTGGGGAGGCTGTGGTGTGGGGTGGGCAGGAGTGATGGTCCGTTTGCAGGTTGACTTTTAAAGAGGCTGTGGGACACAGGAGTAGGCAAAGTTCCCTGAGTGTTTTAATGTCCGGGCTCACAGTCCAGAGCAGCCAACAAGGACTAGAATGCACTGCCCTAACTCCTGCCGCCTCACAGCCCAGCTTGACTGCGCACCAAGAGCAAGGGGCCGGTGGCTCTGAGGGGCTGTGCCTCTGGTGCTCTCTGAACCACCCAGGGGATGTCAGGCATCTGTTTTCACTACATGGGGCGCCGTGGCTCACACTGTCCCTTGCATCTCCGCTCTGCCTGAGGGATGTGGGGGCTGGAAGCTGGAGAGAGCTAGGTTCTCAAAGCATGTGCTGGGAAGCTGAAGGCTGCACAAGGGGTGATGCTGTGCTTGGTACAGCAGCTTCAGCAGGCTCAGAGGGTTCTGTCTGGCCAGGATTATCTAAACTCCCCCAGGACAGCAGCTGGGGCCTCACTAGAGCAGCCCTGGCATTAGGCCTCTTTCTCTTCCTTCTCTCATTAAAGCTTGCTGATCTGGTGCCTGTCCTGCCTGCTCAGCCCAACTCCACGATCAGAGGTTTGACAGTTTCATTGCCACAGGACAATGGTTTCTAGATAATACACTTGCCTCAAATACCTCTCAGGACTATTTTCGTTTTAATCAGGGCATAACACCATAACCCAAGGAATGTGCTCTGATGGGGAATTTCAGCAGCAGTGGGGGTTGGGGTGGGAATTATTTTGTTCACTGTATATTTACATTGGGGATAAATGTTTGCTTTCTTACAAGAATGGTGCAGACTACTTCTGGGGGCAAAGGATTAATTCTATTAGTAAACACAAAAAATAGCTGAGATTCTGAAAATTCAAATCTTAGCAGGTTATGGCCACAGGGCAGCCTCAGACCTTCTGGGGAAGGGGAGGAAGCTGGTGCTTAAGGCTGCAAGATTGGTCCTTAAGGAGGGCAGTGGAGATACATCAGCAAAGCCCACCATTGGAGAGAGGCAGCATCAAGTGGTGGCTGGGACCCTGTTCTAGTTAAAAATAGAACCTCCGAGAGAAAGACCTCAGTCGGCACTGGATGTGCAGCGCGCAGAGTCTCGCTCTTAGAAGCAACTTACAAGTTCCTAAGTAGAATCGTGAGCATCAGGACTGGGCTCAGGGACCATCCAGGCACTGAAACACTGAGCCCCAGGCCCCCTGGCTGAATTGAGGAGGAGGCTGAGCATTAGTGGGTATGCAGGTGTCCTGGATTCCCACAGGCACATTGTACCTACCAAGATGAGTTTTCCTTGTCCCTCTTTGGTGGGACGAGTCTCTCCGAATGACTCCACTCTGGACAGCACTGGGTCAGGGATGGACCTGAGCTGCCAGTGAGCCAGAGCCATGGGCAGGCGGCGGTAGGGTGGGGGTGGTCAGGGATGCTGCCAGCCCTGGATGAGACAGCCCCCAGCAGCTCTGGGTCAGAACAACAGGATGTCCAAGTGAAAATGGAAAACGATCACTTGTCATCGCTTGTCTTTATTTTTAAACATTTTGACAATTAATGCTTTGAAGACCTTGATTCCTAGGAGTTTTGGACTAGTAACTCACCCTAGTTTGTAAGGTATTAACAACTTTATATTCCTCCTTAGTAGTACTTTAGGATCTATTATCCAGGTATTCGCTGGGGCCTTTCTTCCCCTGGAACTCTAGGTGAAATGGCCTTGAATTCACCCATGGACAGCCTGTGCAAATCTAAAACTCTCCCATTTTCCTGGGATGCAGTATTCTTCAGGCTGCCTCTGCGTCTTGGGCTGCATCCAAACATCACTCACATTAGCATCTGTGAGTTTAGCAGCTGTTAGTGAAGTGTTTTGGGGGTCTCAGGAATGGAGATCCTCCCAGCTCAGCAACTAGCAACCCCGTCTGGGCTCGTGCAGGAGTTCCACATTCTGCACCCTCCACTAGTCCAGGGCAACTGCTTTCCCTGGAGGCCTTGCCAGCCAGGACTCAGCAAAGAGATTATCCAATTCTTCTCTTTAAAAGGAATTTTTATCCCAATTGTAAAGATAATGCAGCTTTCTTTACCTTTTTTTTGAGACAGAGTCTCACTCTGTCCCCCAGGCTGGAGTGCAGTGGCGCGATCTCGGCTCACTGCAACCTCCACCTCCCGGGTTCAAGCAATTCTCCTGCCTCAGCCTCCTGAGTAGCTGGGAGTATAGGCACCCACCACCATGCCCGGCTAATTTTTGTATTTTTGGTAGAACGGGGTTTCACCATGTTGGCCAGGATGGTCCCGATCTCTTGACCTCATGATCCCCCCACCTCGGCCTCCCAAAGTGCTGGGATTACAGACATGAGCTACTGCACCCGGCCTCTTTACCTTTTTAAAGGCATAATTTGCTTTTAAAATAAAAATTCATTTCAAGTTCATTTTAAGGAATTTCCCAGAAGCTCTTATAAATCAGGTGAAGAGTCATGGTGGTGCAGGCAAGGCCCTGACACTTGTCGTGTTTGTGTTTTGCAGTTTCCACCTGGATGTTTGAGGTTGTGTAGATGTGGCCGGCACCCTTGAGAGTGGAGCTGGGGGGTGCAGACTGAGCACTGAACGGAAGGAGACTTGGACAGGGCTGGGTCAGCCTCCCGGTAAGTAAGCAGCAGTTTCTGGCGGTGATGGGGGTGACACACACTTTTTGGTTGGGCCCATCACATGAGGTGCAGACAAGGCCCTTCGCATAAGGATGAGCTTCCAGACACTCAGGTCATTGCCATGAACTCCCCTTATCCTGCTGACTCAAGACCTACCACAGAACCTGAAGGACCTTAGAAGTCACTAGTCCTCCCCCTGCCTGTGACTCAGCAAGGACAGAAGCCCCTTTACAGCATCCTGTGCTCACTCTGACTCCCAGCAGAGACAGCTCCCCACCTGACAAGACAGCCTGTTCCACCTTCCCATTACTGAGCAGCTCCTGTCCTTAGGAAGTTCTCCCCTGTGCCCTCAGCTGCAATCTGCCTGTCTGTAAAAACCACCTGGTTTCCTAGTTCTGGCCTCTGAGGTTCTAGAGAACCGGCCTAATCCTTCTTCCACATGGCAGCCCAGCAGATGTTCTGGGGCAGAATGATGGAGTGGAGAAGTGCAGGATGTGGGGGCTAGAGACAAACCTGGTTGGAATCGTGACTCCACTGTTATCTGTGTGACCTTGAGCAAGTTTGTTCATCTCTTTGTGATTCAGTGTCTTTATCTTTATCTTATCTTTATCTTTTTTTTTTTTTTTTGAGACAGGGTCTCCCTCTTTCACCTAGGCTGGAGTGCAGTGGTGTGATCTCAGCTCATTGCAACCTCTGCCTCCCAGGTTCTCCTGCCTCAGCCTCCTGAGTAGCTGGGACTACAGATGCACGCCACCATGCCCAGCTAATTTTTGTATTTTTAATGGAGACGGGTTTTCACCATGTTGGCCAGGCTGGTCTCACACTCCTGACCTCAGGTGATCCACCCGCCTCAGCCTCCCAAAATGCTGGGATTACAGACATGAGCCACTGCGCCTGGCCTATCTTTATTTTGTTTAAGTAAAACTGGTACAACAATATCGACCTCATAGATTGGTCCTGGGGGCGAAAATACATCACGAATAAAAGTTGCTTGGTAATATGTCACCGATTCCCTGTCATCAGCTGGCTGTCCTACAATTCAGTTCAATTCTGGCATGCACTACCCCGAGTTGAAGGGCACACAAGCTAACTACTACAAGGTAAAGGACAAGGTCACGAATAGGACCATCCCCACCTCAGGCACCAGCCACAAGTGGGGTCCCCAGGTCACCCACACTTCCAACTGACTTGGCTATAAATTTAGGAGTTCCCATGACCCCTCTTCAGGTTCAATAATTCATTAGAATGAGTCACAGAACTCACCGAAAGCATGGTACTTGCAATCATATTTCAAAGGGTCCAACTCTGGAACACCCACATGGAAGAGATGCATCCATAGGTCAGGGTGTAAGGTGAGGCGCACAGAGCTGCTGTGCTCTCTCCTGTGGAATCCAGGCACACCACTTGCCCAGCACATCAATGTGTTCACCAACCGGGAAGTTCCCCAACACCTTGGAGTCCAGAGTTTTTTTAAAAAATCAAGGGGCATTTGTTACAGAGGCATGAGTGGTTAAATCATTTGCCACTTGTCTGGACTCAATCTCTAGCCCCTCTTGTAATTGAATCACAAGCCTCTCATTACTTGAATTCCTAATGCTAAGATGACTTCAGCCCTGAAATCACACATAATAAGAGTAAATAGTTAATAGCACTTGCTATATGTATCAAGCCCTGTTTTAAATCACACATAATAAGAGTTTTAAATCACACATAATAAGAGTAAATATTTAATAGCACTTGCTATATGTATCAAGCCCTGTTTTAATACTCTCACTGCTTTGGAAGCGGTGGGGTGGGGGGGGCAGTGGGGGTGGAGCTGATGCTACAGGCTTCTAATCATGTGCTTGGATTTTCTGAGGTGGCTAGACACTTCCTTGAAACTAAGGGCCTATTGTACGTCACCTTATTAGTATAAACTCAGGTTCAGTTGAAAGGCGCTCGTGATGAATAACAAAAGACATTCCTACTGTCTTTTGGGCATTTTAGGAATTCCAAAGGTTTTTGAAACTCTGTGTCAGGAACCAGGGACAAAGACCAGATATAGTCTTTCTTATATCACACCTGGCTCATCACACACTGGTCTCTGATCTCCAGCATCCTGCTTAGCTTCTTTTTTGTGATACCGAGGTTGACCTGTTCCCACTATCTGGTTGGGAAACTGGACATTCTCAGTCTTTTTCTGAATGTTCTTCTTTTTGTCAATATAGCTCAAGATTGAATTAGTTTTTTAGACTAAAACACATAATTACAGTTATTTAGTGTGCACCTGTTTATAATTGAATCACAAGCCTCTCATTACTTGAATTCCTAATGCTAAGATGACTTCAGCCCTGAAATCACACATAATCAGAGTAAATAGTTAATAGCACTTGCTATATGTATCAAGCCCTGTTTTAAATACTCTACATACATTAACTTCACTAATCCTCACAAGTACCTCTCAAGGTAGTTAATTTACTGCAGTCCCCATTTTATATGTGGAGAAATGGAGGCACAGAGCAGTTAAGTAACTAGCTCAAGATTACACAGATAATCAGTGGCACAGCTGAGATTTGAACCCAGATGGTCTTGTTCCAGAGTCTGTGCTTTTAATTGCTAAGCCATTCTGCACATAACTTTTTGGAGACAGAAGGAAGGAGCACAAGAGGATGCCTCTGATTCACAAAGCCAAAGGCTTGACCCAGGCCCCTGTTGTGATGGTGATGGAGTCAGGGCTTCCATGTCGTACACCACCCCCATCGGAGTACCTCTGGAGCAACCCTCTGGGGCTGGGCTCTAAGAAGGGAAGGCAGGCCCTGGGGCATAGTGGTGTGAGCTCCTGTCCATCAGGCCCAGAGCTTCTTGGTTCTTTGCACTTCAGGGAGGGCAGAGCTACTTCATAGCCTTCACAGACCAGTTGCTGGGAAATGGAACCACTCCATGGGGAAGGGGCGATGGTCAACCTTTTCCTGCCTGGATGAAAAAGGGTTTATGCCAGGAAAGCTCAGTATAAGGCCGTGCTGGCCAAAATGATCCCAGTCCCAGAGAAGCTGAGAGTTCAGTTGGCTTGGAGCCTGGAGTCCTAGGGAGCACAGGGGGCTCACATGCCTATGCTCATATCCAGTGTACTCGCTGGGGAAGGAGAGTTGCTTGTTGCTGTTTTGAAAATAACATCAAAGGTTCAGGGCTTTGAAAGCGCCAGAGAGAATTAATTTACTATGATGAGTCACTAAACAGAGAAGGAATGGGGTTCGATGAAGTGATGTCTCTGGGAGAGTTTTGTTCTGCAGTGCTGCCTGCCCAGAAGAATCTGGGTGGGGGCCACATGTCTGTGTGGCTCCGATGCAGTCCCATTATGTTTGGCTTTGTCATCTCTTCTTATCTTTAAGGTCCAGGGATGAGGTTGGGTGTGAGCATGATAGAGGTGAAATATTCTTAACTAACCCCATGCACATGGGATTGACTGGAATCCACAAAGCCAATGTGTGTTCTTTGCAGATGTTTCTCTTTTGGCATCTGACTTGTGGGAGAGGCTCTGGGGGAAAGCAGGAAGGTCTCTTGCTCCAGGAAACCCAGATCCTCCATCCTTCTGCCTTTATTGCATGAATGTATCTGTCTCCAACTCAGATAAATCATAGTGTCAGAGCTGGAAGGGACCCCAGAGGTCATTCGGTTCATTTTCTCATTTAGAGCTGGGCAAAGTGAGACCCAGAGAGAGGCAATGACTTGCCTCAGCCCATGCAGCTACTGAGTGACACATAGGGGCAAGACTGTGGGTCCCTGGACTTCTAGTCTAGAGCTCAGTCCACCAGCAACATCCCTGACTGAATCACTCTTTTTCCATTCAGATGAAAGGAAAGGATCTGGATTTAAATGATGCTAAGTATGACCACAACTCTTCTACCAGCCTGCCAAATCTGTTCCAAAATCTTTCTTTACAGAATCCTTTTTTTTTCTTTGGCTGCCACTCCCAGCAGACCCCTTCCCCTACCTCCAACCCTTCATCTCCATCTCCTATTACTAAATATTTTGTCAACACTGCTGGTAAGTGTGGTGCTGGTTGGGGGAGATCAGGTAAGGGCTTTCATAAGAAGATGACTAACTAGTGGAATGATTAAGATCGTAGGTCCTGGTTTGGCAGCTTTGCAGAAGCGGGCCATGGTGGCATTTGGAGCACTCCCACTGCTTGTTAAAAGAAAAATTTTAGGCAAATTAAACCTAACAGTTTGAGCAAAGCATGATTCAGGAACTGGGGAGCCCTCAGAACCAGAATGGTTTCTGAGTGACTCTGAGAGTGCCACATGATTGGATACATTTATGGACAGAAAAAGGAAAGTGACCTATAGAAAATGGAAGTGAGATACAGACACGGCTTGATTGGTTCAGACATGGCTGGATTGGTTGCGGCTCTGTGTTTGCTTTATTGGAACAGTGTTTGAATAGCTGGCTACCTGTGATTGGTAGAAACTCAGCTGCTGTGGTTGGCTGAGACTCAGCTGCTTGTCACAAGGGTAGGTTACAGTCTATTACACATCAGTTTATTATACGTGGAAAAGCCCTTAGGCTACACTTAAAATATGTAAGGAGGCAGCTTTAGGCCAAACTTAATGTACCATGTTCCAGGCCAAGTGTATGATGGGAGGTGGTGGTTGGAATGAGAGGAGGGGCCAAGACAGCTATGGGAAGTGGCCTGTGGTGTGGCAGTCAGACATGTGAGGTTTTGTGCCATCTTACGTCAGACTGGCTAGAAATGGCCAACACCTGGAATGGACACCTTCCATTACATTGTTGCAACCATTAACATCTAAACTGTAGCTATTTCAACCCTGGCTGCTCATTAGGGATTAGGGAGCTTCTGAAAATCCTGATGTCCAGGTCATACCTCAGACTAATTATATTAGAATATCTGGTATCAATAGTTTTTAAAGTTCCCCAGGTGATGCTATTGTGCACCCTAGGTTGAGAACCACTGCTCTAGGCTGAGAGCTCAGGCCATCAGCTGATCCTTGAGGAACTCTGTCCATGTGCCTTCCCTTGAATGAACTGTTTGCCTTTTCCCTAAAGGAAGAATGCAAACAAGAACAACAGGAAACCATCTGTGTATTCTGGGCTGATGGAATGGCCTCCCACTGTCCTCCAAGCTTATCTATGGCATCATTCTCCCCTCACCCCACCCAGAGAGATTGCAAGGGTAGAGGGTGGAGTTCTGATAGAATGTGGAAGAAGAGGTTACGGGCAGCTCAGGGACAACAAGAATATGCTTTACTGGACATCAGCAAAGCCTCCTTTGTAATGAGTTTCTGACCAGAATCAAGGGTAGGCTGGGGCCAATAGGACTGCTGGAGCAAGGCTGGAGGGAGTCAGGACTGGCCAGCCACAGGCAAAGGGCAGATCAGGAGCTGGGAGGCCAGGAGCCTTCTCCCAAAGAACAAGAGAGCACTCCATCTCCTCATGGAATGGGAGCCCATGGAGGTAAAGCAAGGGAGTGGCAGGTTATGGATGAGAACCCAGGTGTCCTGGTCCCTTGTAATGCTCTTTTATTTGTATCTTCACATGTATGTTAAAAAACTAATTATTGTTCAGCCAAAGTACATGCTGCCTTCTGCTGAGAAGAGAATCAGCCAGCAGGGAGAAGGCCAACGCTCTATAAGGCCACCCTGTGTGTTGAAGGGGCAGAGCACTGACTTAAAGGCCTTGCAGTGCTGACACAGGAAGGGAGATGAGCTTGACCAAACTCCCACAGATGGGAAGTGAAGCCTGGAACTGCAGGCTTACTCTTCAGAAGGGCTCCAAGATCCTAGCAACAGAAAACATTTCTTCATTCATCATTCACACATTTTAAAAACCATGCTTGATTAGAAAAAAATCCACAGCTTTCCCCCAGCTTGACTCTCCAGAGGCTGTCATGGTCCATGCTCCAGGGAGTAGGTTTACACACAGCATGTGGGGATCTGGCAGCCGGGCAGCATGGCACCCTGCAAACCTTAGTTGTTTCTCAACATGAGTTGAGTGGGATTAAAGAGAAAATAATTTTCCATTAATAAAGTTGCATACCTCTTTTTAAACTTGAAATGAGAATCTGATTCTGCATTAAGACAAGTTTCACAGAAACAGATTCACCAATAAATTCCTTTCCAGGGGCCAGAGCGAAGTTTAATTTGTAAAGAAAAGCACTGGGCGAAGTGCTTCCCACGTTTTAGTAGTTCCCATGCTCTTGTAGTAGTAGTCTCAGTAGGCCCTGTTTAATAGTAATGTTCTTTTGTGAATTTCCCACCATAACTTTTTTTTCTTTTTAGTTCTGGGGTACGTGTGCAGGATGTGCAGGTTTGATACATAGGTAAATGTGTGCCACGGTGGTTTGCTGCGCCTGTCAACCCATCACCTAGGTATTAAGCCCAGCATGCAGTAGCTATTTCCACCATAATTTTTGAGGGGCCTTATTAGAGGGTTTCCATTTTAGATGAAGTACTAATTTCCAGTAAGTGGCTTACCACTACATAGGCATGCATCATAGAAATGCTCAACAAGGTCTGCAGGTCATGTTTGCATTCGGGGAACTCTCTACTCCAAGCCAAGTGGGACCATTTAAGTGCTGGCTAGTTGGGCAAGGGAGTAGATACCTGAACCCATGCTTTTACTTAGTCTCATGGCACAGCAGCGCTCCTATAGATGGATATATGGGGCCGCTGCCGGCGTCCTGCCCTCCTCCCCAGGCTCTGCCTCTACCATCCTAGGAATAGCTGCACCCCACTGAGAATCCAACTGAACCCAGTCCTGTTCTCTGGGAAGCGGGTACCCCAATGGGGAGCACCAACCAACTGCATACCCTCTCCGCTTCTCTGTAGGGTTCCAGGAGCGAATTGCAAACCCACCGGGAAAATGAGCGAAGAGACGGTCCCCGAGGCTGCCTCGCCGCCGCCCCCGCAGGGGCAGCCTTACTTTGACCGCTTCTCAGAGGACGACCCCGAGTACATGCGTCTTCGCAACCAGGCAGCGGACCTGCGGCAGGACTTCAACCTAATGGAGCAGAAGAAGCGCGTAACCATGATCCTGCAGAGTCCTGTGAGTGGGGCTGACCCAGACGGGAGAGGGCACAGGGGGCGCTGGCTCTTCAGGGCGTATACCCACGCGAAAGATGAGTAACTCCTCTTCCCCTTGCTCAGGGTCAGTAGAAATGTAAGCCCACTGAGCAAGACGGATCTGGTCACCAGGGGCCTTGACTCTCCCTTGTAGCTGGTGGATGACAGAAACTGGCTTGTATGGGGCAGTTTGGCTGTGTGCGGAGGTGGGGAGGTGGGACGGAGACAGAAGTCCCCCTCAGTTTCCTGTACCCCTTCGGAGCCTCAGTTCCCAGTCTTCCCTCCTCACCGAAAGCTATGACAGTGAACGGACAAATCCATGTAAATTGGAGACCAGCAGGGTACCAGGAGGAGGGGTTGGGGCTCCCTTTACTGAACACCAAAAAGTAAGAACTTTCTGTCGGGACAAATGAAGCTTTGACATGAATGGGATGGGGCTGAGGAGGGCCTGGAAGTCCCAGGAGGTGGGGAGAGTGGAGGACTCAGCAGGGCTATGGGATGCGGTGTGGGAAGGGAAGGCAAGTTGGGATCACTCGCATCCCTCCTTACTTGGGGCCGGTTGATTCCTGCCTGGCGTGGACCCAGAGCTCCTCCTTGAGGCAGGTAGTGCCTTTGAGTAGGCCAAAGCATGGGCCCTGTGGACCACTGAAGACAGAGGGAGATCAGTGTGGAGGAGGCAAGAGGGATCTGACTGTGTAGAGCTTGGGGGTCCTCAGGAATCAGCCCATGATCCTAAGGATCGGGAAGCCCAGGGACAGAGTTGGCGTCTCCAGTTGCTTGCCAGGATGGGCTCAGGAGGTGGGAGCTGCTCTGTCTTGGCCTTCTGGGCTCCAGAGAGCCAGGGCCTGTGCAGGGGCTATGTGAGGCCCTGGCTGGGAGCCATGATGCATACTCAGGCTTCACAGAGCAGCTCCAGGGAATGGACCCAGGTCTGGGCGATATTGTGTTGGGGAGCCTGGAGGAATATGGCAGATGCTGAAAGCACTGGGGTGAGGAGCCCCTGGGAAGACCCCAGAGTGTGGCTAGGAGGGGTGACAAGGGGGTTAGGAGAGGTGGCAGAGTTAGCACCAGTCCAGATTTCAGGGCTCAGGCAGGAAATAGGGATTGGAGGAGGGTCTGCTCCCTTCTGTCCTTTTATAGGTTGGCCAACACACCTAAGTGGCCCCCCATTTTCTCTTAAGTGTTTTCTCCTGCCACCTGGTGGGCATGATTCCTTGCTTATGGCCCCATGGTCTGAAAAGCCAGGCTTAGAGTTGGACATCAGGAGTGGAAGCGATCTCAGAGGTCATCAAATTCTCCTGTTCTGCCTCCTACCCTTTCATTAAGCACATGAGGAAACTGAGGCCCAAAAGAATCACAGGCATCGCTAATGGAGAGGGATGGTGGCTCTCTCCATTCAGTTCTGCCTAAAAAAATGTCCTTCATTACTAAAGTGAAGTCCTACCATGTCTGATGGTGGGGAGGGGTCTTGGCCCTCATTTAGACACAGAAAGGATCTGGAATCTGGATTACTGCCCAGAGGGCAAGGGAACACAAGATCCATTCCTAGCATTTGTTGCTTCCCATACAGCAATTCCTGAGGTCCTAGTGGAACTGCTCAGTGTCCCTTGTGGCCAGGGATCCTGAGCATGGCCCTGACCTAGCTGACCCGGGGCAAGGGTGGGCATTTGGAAGAGCTCGTTGTTCAGCCGCTGTGTGAGAAACTATGGGGAGACCAGCACCTCGGGGCCTGCTTTAGTCTTTCAGGGAGGAGCTCGAAGGCCTCATCCAGGAGCAGATGAAGAAGGGGAACAACTCCTCCAACATCTGGGCCCTGCGGCAGATCGCGGACTTCATGGCCAGCACCTCCCACGCAGTCTTCCCAACATCTTCCATGAGTATGTGGTGTCTGGGGAGCTGCCAGGAGCACAGGTGGAGGGGAGGGTGGGGTGGGAAAGAGAGGGAGGAGCAGCAAGAAGCATCTGATTGCCAGGCAATGGAGCAAGCAGCCTATTGTGTTATCAGGCCTTGGGGAGCTCAGCAGCAGCCAGAGAGGTACCTGGCTCTGCTTCTGATGTTGATGCAAATTAAACATCCACAGAAGAATTACCCCTGATGCCAGGAATGAGAGGGTGGAGGTGACTTCAGCGCATGGGAGGAGACCACTGAAGCGTGTGTTTCCATGCCCCACTAGACAGGCCCACCTGACTCCACAGATGAGGGCTGAGAGGAGCCAGCCAGGGCTATGCAGGAAGCCACCCTCCTGGGCTGTTATGGTCTGCCCATAACGTTTAAAACACAAGCATCAAAAAATACCCCCCCTCAATAAGATATTGCAGGATTATGGCTGAAAACTGAAAATAACCAAGAAAGGGAAACAGAAATCATTCTACTGTGTTCTTAAAGCCCTCAAATTACTCTTCTTAATATTTTGGTGAACATATATCCTTCCAGTCCTTTTTTTCTTAACATATGTAGATTATGCAAACACAAATGTAATTACATAAAATATGGTTCTATAATATAATTTTTGGTGGATACATGCTATTTAATCAATTTCCCATTGTTGGACTTTTAGGTTATTTCCAACTTTTTCTATTAGGAACAACAATGCAATAAACATCCTTGTAAATAAACCTGAGATTATATCCATGATTATTTTCTTAAGATAAATTACTAGTAGAATTGCTGAATTGAAGTACATGCATGCATGTTTTAAAGATTTTAATGCATAATGGCAGATTACATCCTTTCTCCAAATGGATCCAATTTACGTTCCCAACAGCAATTCAGTAGAGTGCCCATTTCCTCTACCCTGGTCCATAGTGTATATCACCATTTGTTTCATCCTCCCGATTCAGTAGGTGACAAATAATACCTTATTTGTGTTTTAATGTGCATTTATTTGACTACTGATGAGGTTGGATATGTTATGTATTTTCACATACATATTGGACATAATTTTCTTTCCTTCCTTCCTTCCTTCCTTCCTTCCTTCCTTCCTTCCTTCCTTCCTTCCTTCCTTCCTTCCTTCCCTCCTTCCCTCTTTCCTTCCTTCCTTCATTCCTTCTTTCCTCTTTCTCTCTTTCCTTTTCTCCTTCCTTTCCTTTCCCTTTTCTTTTCTTCTTCCTTTCCTTTTCCTTTTTTTCCCTTTTCCTTTTTTCTCTTTCTTTCTCACAGAATCTCACTCTGTTGCCTAGGCTAGAGTGCAATGGTGCAATCTCAGCCCACTGCAACCTTCCAGGCTCAAGCGATCCTCCCACTTCAGCCTGCCAAGTAGCTGGGACCACAGGCACGCACCACATGCCCGGCTAATTTTTGTATTTTTTGTGGAGACAGAGTTTCACCATGTTGCCCAGGCTAGTTTGGAACTTCTGGGTTCAAGTGATCCGCCCACCTTGGCCTCCCATAGTGTTAGCATTACAGACGTGAGCCACTGTGCCCAGCCCTGACTTTCTTTTTATAGTAAATTGCCTTTTTACATCTTTTGCCTGTTTTCCTATTAGTGTATTATTTTCTTATAGATTTTTACATTTTTGTAAAGTAAAGCTATTTCTCTATTATAGTCAAATATATTGCATTTTTTTTTCCAGTTTCTCCTTTGTCTTTTAGTTTTGTTCATGGCATTTTTTTTTTTTGTCTTATATAATTCTTTAGTTTCTGTGTAGTGGAAACCATTGTAATTTTCCTTTGTGTGTTCTGCATTTGATTGCATGCTTAGAAATACCTTTCCCATGTTTTATCATCCGATGGAACAAATACACTTAATTATGCATTTGCCAATTTTTCTCAACTGTTTGTACAAGTTTATTCTTTACAATAACTTTAGGCCAGGCACAATGGTTCATGCCTGTAATTTCAACATTTTGGGAGGCCAAAACAGGTGAATCACCTGAGGTCAGGAGTTTGAGACCAGCCGGGCCAACATGGTGAAACCCTGGCTCTACTAAAAATACAAAAATTAGCCAGGCATGGTGGTGCAAGCCTGTAATCCCAACTACTTGGGAGGCTGAGGCGGGAGAATTGTTTGAACCCCAGAGGTGGAGGTTGCAGTAAGCCAAGATCGCACCACTGCACTCCAGCCTGAGTGATAGAGCAAGATTCCATCTCAAATAAGCAAAAACAAAAATCAAACAAACTTTAGAATTATTTTGTCAAGTCCCCCCATTGACCTAAAAATTCCTTTTGGGATTTTGATTGGGATTACATTAAATGAATAAGTTGATTTGGTGAAGAATTTATAAATTTATAATTTTATATTAGAATGTAAGCTCTGTAGGGGAAATTTGTATGTTTGGTTCACCACTATATCCTTTGATTTAGAATGTATCTGGCACATAGTAGGTACTTAAAAATATTTACATGAGTGAATTGTAAATCTTTTCAGAAATGAGATATGTCTTTTATTTATTTAAATCTTCTTACATATTCATCAGAAAAGTTTAGTAATTAGTTTCATGTAGTTCTTACTAATTTCTTATGAAGTTTATTCTGGAATTTTTAAATAACTTTGTTATTTTAAAGGAATCTTTATCCATTCTATTTTCTTTCTGGTTATAGTTCTCATTTAAGATAAATTGTTAGATATATATATATACATAAAAGTGTGTGTGTGCGTGTGTATGTATACACTAGCCCCTTACTGAACTCTTATTTAAATTTTAATATCTCAGTTAATTCTTTTGGGTGTTGTATATACAAAAATCACATAATCTGCAAATCATAATCATTTTGTTTCCTTCATTTTAGCATTTACCCATTGGTTTATTTTTCTAGTTTTCTCTTTGAATCTGTTAAAACTTTCAGAACAATGTTTAATAATAGATTATAGTTATCCTCGTCTTATTTCTGACTTTAATGGAAGTTGTTTTGCCACAAGAGTTTGAGATAATTATTTTTTGTCATGTTGAGGAAGTATTTTTTTATTCTAGTTCACTACGAGTTTTTCTCAGGAATGGATGTTGAATGTCATAAAATACATTTTGGCCATTTATTGATTTTTTTTCCTTGAACTATTGAGGTGATGAGTTATAGTAACAGATTTCTGAATATTGAACTCCTTTTTCATTACTGAAATAAATCATTCCTGGTCTTGATGCATTCTTTTAAAAATACCCTTCTGGATTTGATTTTCCAGAATTTTATTAAAGATTTTTGCATTCATATTCACACATGAGATTGGTTGGCAGTTCACTTTTTGGGCAGTCTTTACCTAGTATTGACATTATGGCTATAATTTCATAACATGAATCAAGGTGATTTCACTCTCTTTTTTACCCTGATGTAGTTTAAATAAGATATGAAATCTCTGTTCCTTGAGATTTATTATTCACTTAGAAAGTCATCTAGATCTGGAGTATTTTTAGGGATTTTTGATGTTTTTGTCCTCAGTTTCATCTGGAGTTTTAAAATTTATTTTGCTGCTTCTTGGTTAAATTTTGGTCATATATTTTGTGTAAAATAATACATTTCATGGAGCTTTTCAAAATTATTAGAGTCATTTACAATATTATTTTTATCATTTAAATTTCCTGCTAAAGTAGATGAGATAACATCCCATTCTCATTCCTGGTGCTATGTAAATTTTTACTTTCTCTTTATTGACCAATCTAGGTATTTGTTTATTCATTGATCTTCTCATATAAGCCAATTCTTGGATTTACTTATTGGTCCTGTTATTCTTTCTGCTTCTTGATTCATTACTTTTGTTTCTATATTCATTAGAATTTTCCATAATTCTGTTTATTTTGTTGTTTATGTATTTTCTTTTCTTTTTTTTTTTTTTT
>NW_012115599.1:3120349-3134900 GCF_000951035.1 Colobus angolensis palliatus
GCCAGGATGGTCTCGATCTCCTGACCTTGTGATCCGCCCGTCTCGGCCTCCCAAAGTGCTGGGATTACAGGCTTGAGCCACCGCGCCCAGCCAAGATTGATTTTTTTTAAATTAATTCAATAATAAAGCCATTTAAGGCTATACATTTTTTTCTATGAGTATGTGTTTGGCCTTATCTCAGGAACGTGACACATAGTGTTTCTTTTATTGTTAATTCCTAAATAGCTTGCAGTTGCTGTTTGGACTTTATTTTTCTTCTAAGAGCTATCTGGGAGTGTTTTCTCATTTCCAAGTGGTCGAATGCTTAGTCTTTTACAGGTTTGCTAATAGCATCAGATTTTATTGCATTATGTTTAGAAAATGTAGCCTATTTAATTTCTGTGTTGGAGATTTATTGAGATATTCTTTGTGGCCTAATAATATCATTTTAGAATGATAATGGGTATACACCATCTCTGTAGCATGGTATTTAATCTATATTTTTGTTTTAATTTGATTTTGTCAAAAATTTTCTCCCATTATATTTGATTTCTATTCATTTCTCTGGGTATTTGTGATAGTTTTTGCTTTCTCTATCTTGAAATATTCACAGCATAAGCATGACTGATAGTTATAGCTTCACTATTGATTGTACGTTTAATTCATATAAAATGACCTACAAAATAGCTTCTTTGTATAAGAGAATATTGTTTTGCCCAACTTCTATTTTGATAACAATGTGATGACCTCTGCTTAGTTTTTGTTTATATTTGCCTGGTGTACTTTTGAACTTCCTTTTATTTTTACCTCTTTTGGGCCACTTTATTTTAGTGGGGTTTTTTTTGTTTGTTTGTTTTGTTTTTGAGACAGGGCCTTGCTCTGTCTCCTAGGCTGGACAGCAATGGTGCAAACACAGCTCACTGCAGCCTCAACCTCCTGGGCTCAATGATCTTCCTAACTCAGCCTCCCAAGTAGCTGGGACTACAGGCATGTGCCACCACGCCTGGGCAATTTTTAAATTTTTTATAGAGACGAGGTCTCACTGTGTTGCCCAGGCTGGTCTCAAACTCCTAGGCTCAGGCAATTTTTCTGCATTAGCTTCCCAGAGTGCTGGGATTACAATTGTGAGCCACTGTGCCTGGCCTGTTTTTATTTTTTGTAAACCTCCTATAGCATTGCCATCTGACATTCTGTGGCTATAACAGAGAAATCAGATAGCCAATTTTTTTGGTTCCTTTTTAGGTAGCCAAACATTTTTTTTTTTTCTAGATGCTTATGGATATTTTCCCCTTATCCCTGTATTTCAGAAATGTTACCAAGAAGCATATAATTGTAGGTTTTTTTCTTTATATGAACTTTTCCCATAATCAGTGAGTACTCGCATGCACAGGTCTTTTTTTTTTTTTTCAGTTTAGAAAATGTTTCTTCTACTATATTCATACTGCTTATCTATAGCCTTGCTCTTTGGTTTTTGTCTCCCAAATCTGTCATATTCTCTACCATCCTTTCCATGTCTGTCCTTATACTTTTCCTCCTGAGAAAGGAATAGGGCTGACCAGCATTCCCATTGCCTCACCAATCAGCATCTGTCAGGAAGACAGATGGATGCCTGGAAATCTGCTTAGTACACATCCGGGATATCTGAGTCTGGGATGTGGAGAGGGGAAGTTTCAAGTATCACGAGTTCAAGCCCAGATAGGTTGTTATCTGTCTAACTCCATTTGCCTTAGAAATTGGGGTTTTGCACATCAGTGTGCCCTTAAGTCTTAGCTTTCAGGGACTGTGGTGAGTTTTCATCTTTTTCTGTGTTTTCTTAGTTACTTTGACTTAATGGCTCAGTTAGATCTGATTTATAAATGTGACGTTTAGCCATCCTAACTTTCGTGAGGCCAATTAGAATAAGCTTTTAAAAACTTGTTGTAATATTATTTTATTTTTAAAATGGATACATAATAGTTGTACATATTTATGGGGTACATGTGACTTTTTATATATAAATATAATGTAATGATCAAATCAGGGTGATTGGAATAACCATCACCTCAAACACTTATTTCTTTATTTGGGAACATTCCACATCTTTTCTTCTAGCTGTTTTGAAATGTACTACGAATTCTTGTTAACTATAGTTGCCCTATTGTACTTCCAAATTCCAGAATTTCTTCAGTCTGTTTGTGTTTTTGTACTCATTAATCAACCTCTCTTCATCCCCCTTCTCTTGAGACATGGAGCAGGGGATCGGGAACTCCTTTTGAGCCCTCCTGTTCTCTTCTTCTTCTGCCCCTTGTACCTGTGGGTGAGGTAATCCTCTTAGTTGAACCTCCAAGGGGTTGGGGAGGGAGACTTTCTCTGATACAGACACAGAGGATGTGATGGGGTGAGTGTTTTCAGACCTATTCTGGCCCCCTGGCCATCACTGGGGCCCCATGGTTATTTGTGGGAGAAGTATTCAAAGAACTGTGGTATAGACCTCCCAACATCAGCCCCACCTGCCCGCCTTTGCCTGGGGCCCTGTGCTTTTGACATGCCCTTGCTGCTAGGCATGAAGCAGAGAGGTAATTTCTTGTCTGGGGAACCCACAGAGGGGAGGAGGCAATCCCAGACTGGTCAATTTGAATTAGAAATCCTTAACTTTGGAAGTTTGTTGTTGTCCTTGGCAGTTAACTAGGCTTTTGGACCACTGCTGTCCCTGCTATCTGTGTTTGCAGGGCACCTGCCCTGGAGGTGTATCACCTCTGGTTGGCGCAGGCCCTTGTGTGCGTTTCCTGACATGGATGATTCAAGGCCTGCTCTGCTCGCTGGATGTTGGCCCAGCACCCAGTCTACCCTCACTTTTGTAGACCACGTCATCACTTCCACTAATGGCACACTTGATGCAGGACATATATTGTACCGCAGCAAGGTTCACAGAGGTGGTAAAAGCTTCCAAAGAGCATCCTGATCCATTAAAATCTTTGGTGGGAGCTGGGAGAGGCAGCATCAGGAGGCTCCCAGCCAGAAACCATTTTAAGCCAGAACCTTTCCTATTGATTCTCTTATTGGTTCCCAGACGCTGATTCAGGCGCTGGAGTTCAGATGCCCTCTGCTCCCTTCCTGAGACATGTAGGCAGTGGTCACCATAGTTAACGGGATAGACTGGATGTCATCTCCTATACCCTTGCATGCCCAGAGGACAAGACTATCAAACCCTCTAGGCCCATTTCCAGATCCCTTCCACATCCCCCCAAATTCCCAGAAAGAACCACCGTATAGCTAAGGGACTGCATGCCCAGAGAGGAGCCTAGGTACCCTGCCTGAGCCAGCCTTTCAGCCAGCCACAGCTGCACTCACTTCCAGAAGTTTATGACTTGTTAGAAAAACTTGAGGAAGTTACCTCCAGGCTGATCTGGCTTTCTATTTTTTTTTTTGAGATGGAGTCTCACTCTGTCCCCAGGCTGGTGTGCAGTGGTGCACTGCAACTTCCACCTCCCAGGTTCAAGTGATTCTCCTGCCTCAGCCTCTTGAGTAGCTGGGATTACAGGCATGTGCCACCACGCCTAGCTAATTTTTGTATTTTTAGTAGAGACGGGGTTTGACTGTGTTGGCCAGGATGGTCTCGATCTCTTGACCTTGTGATCTGCCGGCCTTGACCTCCCAAAATGCTGGGAGCCACCGCACCCAGCCCTGATCTGGCTTTCTATTTTCCCTGTTTCTAAATCACAGAAAATGTTATTACCTGGTGTCGTTAAAAACAATGTAATAGCTGGTTTAATGACCAGTAACTTCTTCATTAATAATAACTGATGAAATATACCCCTGTTTCCACTCAGAGATTTATTCTTGCTTTGATTCAGTGCCCATCTTCAGAGTTTATGGTAAGCTTGGCATTACCACAACCTGTGTGGCATTCCCAGAACCCTTCATTCTGCATCCTTGAGATTTGCCATGATTTTTGAGCAAAAGCTTATCTGAATGAGCAGACTTTATTGGGCACAAATGTCAATTTTGTGGACTCCTTCCCCAGGTAAGGGTCAAAGAATGTTTAATTCCCTGCCTGGGGAAGTCTCCTGTGCAGGTTTAGTGCCAGTGAGAATTTGGAGAACACTGGAGCAAGGAAGGGGAGGGCAGATTGGCCCTGGCCCTGAGAGAACTGCACTGTCCCTGCAGATGTCTCCATGATGACACCCATTAATGACCTCCACACGGCTGACTCCCTGAACCTGGCCAAAGGGGAGCGGCTCATGCGGTGCAAGATCAGCAGTGTCTACCGACTCCTGGACCTCTATGGCTGGGCCCAGCTGAGCGACACCTATGTCACGGTGAGCAGAAGAGTTGGGTGGGGCACCGCGTGTGGTCCCACAAAACTCAAAGGGAGAACTCCTGACCCTTGGCATGGCCATGGCACTGCTGGTGACCTTTGGTCAAAATGCACTGAGCCCTGCCAAGGTTTTTAACCACTGTGGTCATTGATAAGGCAGCCTGCCCAGCGGGCACTTCTTTGGATGGGAAGGAACTCCTGGATCCTATCCTAGAGTTACCCTTGAACATAGTGAGTTTCCTTTTGTAGCTCCCTTTCCCTGCTCCAAATAAAGGCTGAGTCCTTTTTATCTCTCATGGCTGGGGGGAGAGATAAGAGTTCATTAGAGGAAGACTTGGGTGCAGTGGATTCAGGAGAAGAGGGGATTCAAGCACAGTGTCCTTGGAAATGCCCCCTCTCCCTCTTTCCCTCCTGAGAATGTGTGTCTTTCCTCCAGTTGAGAGTCAGCAAGGAGCAGGACCACTTCTTGATCAGCCCTAAGGGAGTTTCTTGCAGTGAAGTCACAGCGTCCAGCCTGGTGAGTACAATCCAGCATCACTGCCCACTCCTTATTGAAATGACAGCACTTTCTCTGTTCCCACAGTGTTAGGTCATCTCCAAATTGGTCACTGTTGCACTGTGGAGCTCACAATCTGGTAGGGCGGAGAAGACACATGGAACAAACTAAGTGTCCAGAGCATGATGCGACCAAGAGACCAATTGCCAGGAGGAGGCGGCAAGTGCAGTGAGAGGGAGGAGGGAGCAGAGATGGGCCTGGCATCCTCTCAGCAGACTCATGGGATGGCTATGCCTGGGATTAGACCATGATGGTTGGGAGTAGGGGACCTTTCTGGATAGGGGGTACATTAGAATAAGAACCAAAGCAGCACGAGATTTGTCCAGCACTGGTACCATTAGAGATGCTTCTGGGTTCCCTTTCAGTGTTGCTGCTTTTAGATGAGGTAGAGGCTTTCAAAAGTTACTGTAGTTCAGGAAATATTTCTGGATGGGAGGAGGAAAGCGTAGAAAGGACTGTCTTAGAAGCAGAAAAGGCCCAATCCTTCTCAGATACATGGGCTGCGGCTGCTGTGCCGTGTACCTCAGAGAGGAGGATACCACCTTGGGGACCTCTGCCAGGCTTGAGACATGCTTAGGTGTAGAGTCCAGCTACTCAGTCAAAAGCTCAGGCTCAGCAAGTCATAGAATATCTAGGCAGGGCAGGACTTCTACCATGGCCAAGGCCACTTGAGAGGCAGGAAAGGAAACTGGTGCCCAGGGAGGGTAAGCAACTTGCACAAGGCTACCCAAGGAGGTGATGGCCAAGTCAGAGCTGGAACCACAGAGACAAGGATGACACAGGCTCTGTCTGTAAGGTGTTCATGGTCTGGTTGGAGGAGAGAGGCGAGGTAATCAGCTATTTAAGCTCAGGGTAGAGAGTGTTCCAGTAAAGGTGAAGGAAGCTTGGGGAGCCTGGAAAGGGGCATCCTACCTCACCAGGAGCTGTAGGAAGAGGAGGGAATGAGGGAGGAGGCTTCTAGCTGAAACCATGGTGCAGGAGTGGAGTCAGTGGGATGTGAACCAGTGGGGTAAGCAGACTTAGACCATGGTGGCAAGGAGAGGTTTGGCGGAGGTGACTCTGTCCTCAGCAGGAGTGCAGCATGCATCAAGCCCAGATGTATACAAGAGCCCTGTGCGTGCATTTGGGAGGACAGGTGAGTGGCCGAGTCTGACTCAAGTGTTCAGTATCTGGAGGTGACCTTGGAAGGGGATAGGGTCCAAGTGATAAATGGCATAGAAGATCTTGTTATGGTGTTTTGGCTTTATTCTGCTGGACACGCAGAGCCACTGAAGTGCAAGCAGGAGAGTAATGCAAGCAGGTTTCTATTGTAGAAAGATCACTTGGAAAGCTGTGTGGAGGCCAACTGACACCTAGGTGGGGTTATTACAGCAAGCTGGGAAGGAAATTCCGGGCCTCTGTGCTTAGTAGGCCTGGTGATCAGTTGGGTTGGGAGTATGGGATTGAATTTGAGGAGCTGGTGGGACATTCAAGAGATGTCAGTTGGCATTCGGTTATTCTAGGTTCAGAAGAGATGCAGGCTAGAGATACAGGTTTGAGTCATGGGCATGAGATGTTTATGGAGTGTGTGTAGACATAGGGCTGCTGTGTGTGGTTGTACAGTTTGTGTACTGCCCAAGGGAGCCTGGCTAATAAGGAAGAGAATAGAGAGTGAAATCCAACCTGTACTCCTCTCACTAAGTGTGTCCTAGCATTGGGCTTCTGTTTTGAATTTGCACAAAGGCAATACCCACACGTCAAGCCCTATGTCCCTGGGCTGTCCTCAAGAAGGAGTACCTGCTTTCCCATTTGTTCAAAGGCACTATATGGGAGGGTGGCTGTTGTATTAGGCTGTGGAGGTTCTTGAGTGACAACAGATCACACATCCAATGATGAGATATAAAATATGTAGGATCAGAGAGAGATCATCTGAGAGAGGGAATTCTAAACAGGCCACATGTCCAAGGAAGTGGGAAAGCTGGGCTGAGGGAAACTGGAGGCCAGCACTCCATACTCAGGTTTAAAGTACCTGAGGTGGGAGAGTTGCTGCAGCTTTTAGGGGTCACGCTGCCTTGACATCTGTGAAATTCACTTAAAATAGGATATTGTAAGTGGAGGTTTGTTGAACATCTTCCTGATGCTTCTATATAAGCAAACGCCAGCAGCACATCCCTCCGCCCACATTAGTGTCGGTCTCCCTGCTTTGATGCCCATCTTGTCTGCCTGGGCTTTCTGGAGTGGGAGTGATGAGCAATTTGAGGAACTGCTCTGTGTGCCACATTCGGGATGTCATGGGTGCCTCAGTTTTAAGGGCTAAATTTGTGGTGAGTTTTAGAGACTATCATCTGGCTTGTTAACGTCCAGGAAACAACTGCAGTCAGTGAAGTTAGGTTAACTCCCACCTGCCGGGAGATTGCACTCCGGGAAGCCGGGGAGGTGTTCGGTGCGAGTGCACTGGGAGGGGCTGGCTTTAGGATTTGGATTTGTGCTGGGTGGTTTGAGAGAGAGTTCTGTTTACCTTGGATTGTAGGCTTTCAGGACACGGGAAATTCTGTGATTGAATATTTTACTGCTTTTTATCCAGGAGGCAGGGGAGTGGGGGCGCAGAGTGAGGCTAGAGCTGTCACTGGTAAAGCAGCCGCAGCCTCTTTGCGCCTCATTGAGAAAGGGCTCAGTGTGGACATTACTCCCCCTGGAAGGCCTCTCAGATGCTCCTTTTCTGCTGAGATGAAAGACTCCCCCGTCTCTGTCTAGAGAATTCTGTGCATGGCTCTTTTCTAGCACTTTGCTACCACGTGTGTGGTCTGTGGATCACTTGAGAACTTGTTAGAAATGCAGGCTCTCAGGCCCCCCTCAGCCTCTGAATCAGAACCTGCATTTGATTGGGCTTCGGGTGATTCTCATGCATAGTCAAGTCTGAGAAACTGTGCTCTTGCATTTCTCCTGCTGAATTATAATCGTCTGTGCTCCTGTTAGGCTGTGCGCTCACTGAGGGCAGGAACTGATTTGTTTTCTTCCAACACCAAGTCAGTCATTGCTCACAGTGTCTGGAATGTGTGAATATAGGTGAGTGGCACATGCTGGGCCCACCAGCTGGGAGAGGAATGAGAGGCCTCCACCACCCTGTTGCCATAAGTCTCTCTTCTTCCCTGGCGCAGATCAAGGTGAACATTCTAGGAGAGGTGGTGGAGAAGGGCAGCAGCTGCTTCCCAGTGGACACCACGGGCTTCTGTCTGCACTCGGCCATCTATGCAGCTAGGCCCGATGTGCGCTGCATCATCCACCTGCACACACCGGCCACAGCAGCGGTGAGTGGGCTCCTTCTCAACCAGCCAGGGAAAGACATAAGGCAGCCGAGGTTGTAGCAATCTCGTCACTTTAAACAGTCTGGAAAGATCTAGAACTCAGGCCAAGGTGAAGCGAGAGACCTCCCAACGTGGAAGTGCCCAGCCTCTCCACCTTTCTGACTACTAAAGTCATAGCATAACATGAAGACGTGGAACGTCTGTTCCATTGTGTCCCCCACCCTGCTGCATACACAAGCTGGGACCCCTTGCCCAGGGGACAGTGCCTTCTAAGTTTCTACTCAGGTCAGTCCTGTTGGACCAAGGGGTGGGGCCTGCACCCACGAAGCCAGGCTCTGGTGAGGAGATATATTGACAGAGGACAACCAGTTGGTGGGAACCTGGACTGTGTCCACTTTCCTATAGCTCAGCGTAGGCTGAGAGTAGGGGACATTGCAAACAAAACTGAGAGGGAATAGAAAGAAGAGCCTCAAGGAGCAGGTTGTCCCCCCCTGGGGGGGGACACGTGTGCCTAAGGCACTGCAATGTCACTTAGAAAGACGGCAGACAACCAGTTCTGGGCACTCCCCCCGAACCCCACCCTATCCTGCTGACCCCTAGGCCACACACCTACAGGGACAGAGTAGGCTGACTTGTTATCAGCCTGTTTTCTCAGCAAAGTACACTGGTTATGAACACTCAGACCTTCCAGAATTTGGACTAAGATGTGAAGATGTATTTGTGCCGAGTATGCATCTTTGCAGAGCTCAGGGCTAAGTCAGGGCAGAATGAGTGAAGGAGGGCAAGGGTTCTTCTAAACCCATCCATGCTCCTTGCTTAAAAAAAAAATATTGCACACTCTGTCCACCATGAGCAGCTCACTTTTAATAAGTGATGGGGCAATGGGTTATAACCTGTGTTTCAACCCTGGGATAACACAAGTGCTGGTCCAGCACTTGTATTATCCCAGTCCCAGGGGCAAGAGATTGCTTTTGAGGTGGGACCTTTGTATTGGGTAGCTAATAATTTCATTCCTTTTAACATGGGACTTTTCAGTGGGCCTCTCTCTTTGTCAAAAGTCATGACCTTGTCTGCACTGAAACCAAAGCTGAGGGTCTCCAGCCTACCTCAAGAGATCTGGACTCTGCTTACCCTAGCCTGGTGCAAACTCCACCACAGCCTGCCTCTTCCCAGAGTTATATGACAAAAGCAAAGCTGTGTGAGGCGGGGGGAGTGGGAGGGGCAGCAATAGGTCTCTGGAGTGCATTCTTTCTAGCAATTCTAAAAGGTGATATGTTGACGTGGCTGCTGTGAAAGCAGTAATGGAAAGACGCTAGAGCAAGCCACGTGACAGCACACCCAAGCCAGGTGGTGGAGGAGCCCAGACCTTTCTTGTGCCTGCTCCCCACCCTCACCCCTCACCAGCCCCCAGAGTGGAGCTGGACTGTGCTGCTCTGAGGAAACGGCTGGGAGGGCTGCAGGTGCTAACCACGCCATTGTCTCTCTAAGGTGTCGGCCATGAAGTGGGGCCTCCTGCCTGTCTCCCACAACGCCCTGCTGGTGGGGGACATGGCCTATTATGACTTCAATGGGGAAATGGAGCAGGAAGCTGATCGGATCAACCTGCAGAAGTGCCTTGGACCCACCTGCAAGGTTAGCTTAGCTCTTCTGGGACAATAATCTGGAGTGGCATTATTAAAAGCCATCATCACAAAAATGACATGTGTTCATTGGACAGTAAGGGAGGAAGAGAGGAGAAAAAAAAGAGAAAGGTCTCCCTATCCCACTACCCTGAGATTTTGCTGTGCACCCCAAATATATTCAAATTTATATTTGCAAAACTAGGACCATAAAATAAGTTGTTTTTCCCTCAGCAATATATAGTAATTATCTGTGTATGTTATTAAATATTTTATCTATCACCATTTTAAAATTATTAAATTTAATTAAATTATAGTACAACTACTCACAGACTTCATTATGTGAATAGTTGTGCTATACTTTACCTGAATATTCTTCTGTGATTGAACATTAGAAGGTATTTTTCAGCTGGGTGCCGGGCTCACACCTGTAATCCCAACACTTTGGGAGGCCAAGGCGGGTGGATCACCTGAGCCCAGGAGTTCAAGACCAGCCTGGGCAACACGGCCAAACCCTGTCTCAACAAAAAATACAAAAATGAGTGAGGCTTGGTGGTATATACCTGTGGTCCCAGCCACTTAGGAGGCCGAGGTGGGAGGATTGATTGACCCCAGAAGCTGAAGGCTGCAGTGAGCTGTGATCACACTGCTATACTCCAGCCTTGGCAACAGAATTAGACCCTGTCTCAAAAAAAAAAAAAGATTTTTTTCTTTCTGAGTTTTTTCTTTATAAAAACAACACATTGATGAAAATCCTCTCAGCTAAATCTTTGTGTGAGCTCGGGATGAGTTTCTTAGGACAAGTTCGTAGGGCTGCACGGGCTAGAACTGTCACTTCATGTCGCCAAATCGCCTCACATGGTTTGTTCACTGGCCCACCCCGTGTCTAGGATATGAGAGTGCCACTTCCCTGCAGTCTCCCCAAACTTGAGTGTTGTCGCCTTTATTTTTCCGCCAACTTGCAAGAGAAAAATGGAATCTTCTTGTTGCTTGACTGAACTCTTGAGCCCAGTTTTATAACAGCACATAATTGGGGGTGGTTAGCTCAGTATGGCACAGCCATGGAGCTAGTCTGGGTTGATGGGCGCTTTGCCACTGTCCTGGCAAGGAATGCACTGCCCGAGTCATTTCCCACGAGTCCCTGTCTTCTCTAACACAGTGAGGTATCCCGCCTCTGTATTCTGATGTCCTCCAGAGCGTTATTTAGAGTGTGGGGAGAGGGATGAAATGTTCACATCTACGAAGTGCTACAGGAATTTGAGAGATGGGGTATTCATTGTTTGTAGTACTTTTTGTGGGCCACAGTCATCGTCTCTTTCTGTTTCTCTGGCACTTCAGAGGAAAAACTACCAGCTGTTTTCAACAAGAGAGGATGTGATGTTGAGAGCCACGAGGCTTCAGCCCAGGCTCTGCCTGGAGACAGATCTGACACATGGATCTGTGTCCCAGCTCCCGGGCTGGTGTCATCTCATTCCAGAGAGTTCTTCAGAGTAAAATCAATGAAGAAAAGTTTCTGGCAGGGAAGATACAGTTGGACTCTAGGGAGTTGTGCTCTTGGTACAAATTCAGTTTGGGTTCCCCGACTTTTACCCACCTTTCCCTGACTGAGTCTAAAACATTGCACTAATAGTGAGAACCCCTGGCTTCTAGTTCAGATGCTTCCCCTAATTAGCTAAGAGACTTTCAGTTTTTGTGGTTTTTTTTTTGAGATGGAGTTTTGCTCTGTCACCGACTAGGGTGCAAATGGTGCGATCTTGGCTCACTGCAGCCTCTACCTCCCAGGTTCAAGTGATCCTCCCACCTCACCCTCCCGAGTAGCTGAGACTACAGGCAGGCATCATCACACCCAGCTAATTTTTAAATTTTTGTATTTTTAGTAGAGATGGGGTTTCACCATGTTGGCCAGGCTGGTCTCGAACTCCTGACCTCAAGTGATCCGCCCACCTTAGACTCCCAAAGTGCTAGGATTACAGGTGTGACCCACCACACCCGCCTGAGACTTTTAGTCTTTTCAGGCTTTTATTTTCTTCTCTGAAAAACCCATGAGTTAGATTAGAAGGTCACTGTGGCCTCTTTCTAGAGCTGTGAGCTCTCAGAGCTGATAGGGCCCCCTCATTGAGTTTATGGTGCAGAAACCTAAGGCCCAGAGTGGTGATGTGGCTCACCTGTTTCTGCAGGGCCACCGCTCAGAGAACCGCCCCCTGGGGCTTTGACTCCCACATTGACTAAGTCACAGGAGCAAGAGATGGCTTTTGAGGTGGGAACTTTGTATTGGACAGCAAATAATTTTATTCACTTTAATATGCACACCAGTTTTTCAAACTTCTAAGCTTTCTAAGGCCTAAAAACCCAAGCATTGCCTAAAGAAATGACCAAGCTATTTAGTCTGTTTTAAAATGCCTTTTCAATTTCAATTTTTAAAATGCCTAAAAACCCAGGCATTGCCTAAAGAAATTGATCAAGCTATTTAGTCCCAGTTTTAAAATGCCTTTTCAATTTCTTAGGGTAGATGCTTTGAGTTAAAATCCCATGTCAGGTAGCTTTCGGGTATTTGATTAGAGAACATAAACAAGGAGTTGGGAGAAGGGGCCCTGGGATTGGTTGTGGAAGTTGATCTAAATAAAATGAAAAACCTCTCCCTCTTAACTAAAGTTTAGAAGACTTAAGGTTTTAATTGACTATTTATTCCTCTACAGATCCTGGTGCTAAGAAACCATGGAGTGGTTGCTCTGGGTGACACCGTAGAGGAAGCATTTTACAAGGTCTTCCACCTGCAGGCTGCATGTGAGATACAGGTGAGCACATTCTCCTGGGAAGTGGGCCCAGGATTGAGCTCTGACAGGGGCCTGCGGGCAAATGTGGTGACCCTGTTGGCTGTGATTCAGGGAGTCTTTTGATCCCAGCCTTCTAAAGGCCTTGCCCTATTTCTCTGCCTGGGCACCATCTTATCCTGAAGTTTCACACTTAGGATTAGTTCTGTGGCTTTGAAAAATGTATCAGCATTGCCCAACAACCAATAAATACCCACTTCTTGGGAGTCAGTGCCCAGTCTGGGGAGCTGCCTGGGCTCATCAACTGGACAGTGAGAGAAACTGTAATAAGGCATAGAAATTTTTTACCATGCTCATATGTTACATGGGGTATACCTGTTTGCACCTATGCCCAACGGACACACAGGTAGGTTTTTTTTTTTTTTTTTTTGAGGGGAGGGGGTTGGTTCGCAAAGGCCAGGAACATGGTCAAGTCCAGAAAGAGAAGCAGAAAGCAGGCCAATTGGAGTGTTGATGTGGCAGCCTTAATAGCCAGGGCAACCCCAAGTGATGTCCAGGAAGCTGTCATGGAATCCCTAACTGGGAAGGGATGGAGATGACAGGAGTGTCAGTGATCAGGGAACCCCCTAGAGGAGTTGGTGGAGAAGCAGTAGGAAAACAGACAAACCTGTAGTTTTTTTGTTTTTGTTTTTGTTTTTTTGAGACGTAGTCTCGCTCTGTCGCCCAGGCTGGAGTGCAGTGGCGTGATCTCGGCTCACTGCAAGCTCTACCTCCCGGGTTCATGCCGTTCTTCTGCCTCAGCCTCCCTAGTAGCTGGGACTACAGGCACCCGCCACCAGGTCCGGCTAATTTTTTGTATTTTTAGTAGAGACGGGGTTTCACCATGTTAGCCAGGATGGTCTTGATCTCCTGACCTTGTGATCCACCCACCTCGGCCTCCCAAAGTGCTGGGATTACAGGCATGAGCCACCGCGCCCGGTCACAAACCTGTAGTTGTATAGACAACAAGGTGGTGTTGGATAAGCCAAGCACACACTTTTCAATGTGGCAAGTTGGTCAGGAGCAGGTAGCAGGCCTTGCACAACCCTGAAAAGACCTTGGTAACCAGACCAGGCTGACCAGGCTCCATTCTCCCCACTCTGGGCTGTGTGCCCTTGGGTAGAGGACTTGCCTTGCTTGAGCCTCTGTCTCCTCAACCGTAGACGTGGGGCCCAGTGGGTCGCTGTGAGGACGCAAAGAGGGGTGTTGCTGATGATATTTTTAGGACTCAACTGACATATAGAGGCCCGTTGCTCCTGGATGAGTCAGCTCTTTGCCCAGCCCCTTGGTGTCCCGTCCGCCCTCTCCTGGCCGGCCTAGGCAGAGCACCACCCAGCAGAAGAGGTCTTTCTCTTGGAGGTACTCTGGGGAGATTGAGATCTGCCTGGAAACATCACTGGTGGAGGCTCTGCCGTGGGACCTTTTCCATCATTTTTAGAGGATATGTGGTGAGGACAGCTGTGAAGATAATGATGAGGAAGTGTTAGAGGCAGTGGTCAGAACAGGAGCAGGTGGACACAGACCCAGCTGGTGCCTTTCTGATGTGATGTGGTGCCCCCCCCACTACTGCCCAACCAAAGATTCTGGCCCTGAGCTCTGACCACTGACTGGTGGAAGAATCTGGTGGAGCCTCTGGGATACAGGGAAGCTACTCTCCCTTTCCCACATCTGAACTCTTAAGAGCTCCCTATCTTCCTTCTGGAGAAGAGTCTTCGATAAGAAAATATCTCCTGTAAAAACGTCATCTCTGCAAAGACAGCTCAGCCCTAAAAATGAATGGAGAGGGATGCCCACGTGTCACACGGCCCCATATGGTGAAGTACGCCTCTCCCAGGATGCAGGCCCCCAGAAACAGTTTCTGGACAGTGTAAAGGGCAGAGCTGCGGGTTTCTGCGCCTGACAGCCCCACTCCCCCAGTTGCTGTCACTTTCTTTTCAGGACTGGTTTGTTGAGACCTTGTTATAGGACCTCAGGCAATGCAGACAGATAACCCTGGGAAAGCTCCA
>NW_012115599.1:3134950-3139771 GCF_000951035.1 Colobus angolensis palliatus
CCCCCCCCCCCCCCCCCAGCTGGTAGAGCAGAGAGGCTTCTAGAGGCGGGAATAGAGCTGGAAGATGTGAAAGAAAAAAGCAGGAAAACCTAGAGGAGGCGTGGGCGGATCAGGGCATGAAGAGCCTAGGTAACAGCGACTGCAGGTGCCGCTGGGAGCACAACCCTGGCCAGGTCATTTTTGGGTGAAGCAGCCAGCACTGAAGCTCTGTTTCCATTGCGGGCCAAGTTTTCTCCCTTGGTGACCTTGGCAAACAAGCGAATGTGGCTATGGTCATGTTAGGAGTTCAAGGCTGAGAGCCTATTTATTTCTCCTGGGGATGGTGTTCTCTCTGCTCCCCATCAATTTGGGGTTCCAGGAAACTAGGTCGTCCCCCACTGAGAGAGGCAGCTCCCTGCTCTGCCGACAGGCAGATGGGAAGAAGCTCAGGCAGTTCTTCTCCATCTGCTACCCATCACCATGGAAACCGGGGGAGGAAGAGGGAGGTGGGAGGAGGCAGCTCTTACAAGGTTGTGGGCAGTCTCTCCCTCTCTTCTTCTCCGTTAAGTATGGGCCCCCAGGGAATAGCGCTTCTCAAAATTCATTCATCAGAACATATATACGGCACCCCATATGTCCCAGGTGCTACACTAAGTGCTTTATTACCTTAAAGACTTCTCACAAGGTAGGTACTGCTATTTTCATTTTAGAGGAAACTGAGGCACACAGATGGTAAATAGCTGCTAAAAGTCACATAGTTGGTAAGTGGCAGAGCCAGGATTCAAACCCAGGCAGCCTGGTGCCTAGATCTGTGCCCTTAAACATTACCTGGAGAAGCGCTGCCTCACCAGGGCTGTGAGGGGCAGTGGGAGAGGTCTGTCTGTCCTCTGCTAGACGCATGGCTTGGATGAGATAGGCGTAGATAATATTCTTGCTTTCTTCTCTTCACAGGGTGACAGGGGTCACATGGGAGGGCTGCCTGGCTGACCTCAGAGAAGTATCACAGGGGCATTTGTTAAATGATGAATTTAACACACTCTAAGGTCTGTCCCTGATCCTCTTGGGTTCATAGACCTGTATTTGTCAGCAGGTTAAACTGGATTTTTTCATTTCCAGTAAAAAGTAACTGTCATAAAAGTACTGAAAGTTTGTGTAATTAAAGCAGTTTCCCATAACAAGCAGGCTAACATGGGATATCATATTTTATTCGGAATGCTAACATAATAATGTGCAGTGCAAAACACCTGGCTCACCACCTGGAATATTCACAAGCCATTGTCCCTTTATGTAGCTGGATTTATCATCCAGGAAGCCAAACCCTAACCAATTATATCTGAGTGGTAGATACATGAGGGTAAATAGAATGTACCATTAGATGAGCATGGAATTAAAAAAAAAGAGGATTTGTTAGATTAATGAGTGTTTTTTAGGATCATTCTAAAATTGCCTACTGTATACACACACCTCTTATCCTAATACTCAGAGTCCATTGCCTACAACCACTTCCATTGCCCTCCCCATGTAGCCTTGACAATGGGACAAACAATCTAAGTCCATGAGTGAGAACTCTCACCCCTGCACAGTGCTTGGCTGTAGGCATTTTATCTGTCTCCTTTTTCTGGGCTTCCTTGACTGACTAACCCTATTGTGGAGAATGTATTCTTCCTTTGGACCTGTGAATTCATCCCATGAGGTTACAAATAAATTTCATTGGCTTGGGAGCCAGCCTATTTCTTTCAAGTGACTTTTAAAAAAATATAGGAGAGGTCAGCCATAGTGGTTCATGGCTGTAATCCCAGCACATTGGGAGGCCAAGGCAGGTGGATTGCTTGAGCCCAGGGGTTCGAGACCAGCCTGGGCAACAGGGCAAGACCCCATCTCTACTAAAAATACAAAAATTAGCTGGGTGCAATGGTGCACATCTGTAGTCCCAGCTACTCAGGAGGCTGAGGTGAGAGGATAGCTTAAGCCTGGGAGGTTAAGGCTGCAGTGACCTGAGATTGTGACACTGCCCTCCAGCCTGGGCAACAGAGACCCTGTCTCAAAATAAAAATAAAAAACATCTGAGATATTTCAAACATACAGAAAAATGCAGAGACTAACATAATAGACACCTATACTTACCACTCAGATCAAACATATTCATAACCTCTGGCTTCAAATCTTGAAGAAACAAAATATTACAGACAAGAACTGAAGTCCCCTTTGAAGTCCTTTCCAGTCTCATCTTCCCTCCCTCCCTAGATATAATCACAATTCTAGGTTAATCTGTATCCCAGGTAACTTTCAGTCCTCTGTTTTGTTTGAGTCTTAAGGTTTAACGCTTGCTATTTCCTTCTTTATAATCTCTAAGAACTGGCATCAGGAAATAAACTAATAGCTCTTTTCTTGGAAATGGGTGCATGCCTATCAAGTGTGGATGGCTCTTTCTCAGTTTGGCCTCTAAGTTCTCCTCTATGACTCCCCACTCTCTCATCACATGTAGGAGCATACATAAGTGCAGGGTACTCGTGTGCACATGGGCTGAGGGCTCTCTGCTCTTTGCTACAGGTGTCGGCTCTGTCCAGTGCCGGGGGAGTGGAGAACCTCATCCTCCTGGAGCAGGAGAAGCACCGGCCCCACGAGGTGGGCTCTGTGCAGTGGGCCGGGAGCACCTTTGGGCCTATGCAGAAGAGCCGGCTGGGGGAGCACGAGTTTGAGGCCCTCATGAGGATGCTGGACAACCTGGTGAGTCTGCTGACATTGCCCTTCCAGGCCAGTCCATTGAGGCTTAGCCCCCTGGAACCAGGAATTACAAGGCATCGGGTGGGCACAAGAACTGCCAGCATCACAGTTAGGTTGTTGAAGCCTTGTTGATGGGAAATTTCATTTAGAATGTGTGGTTATTCTAATAGTGGTTGAATTTTTGTAAACTGTGGACTTTGCCATCACCAACTAAGTGTTGTGGATGTTGTCATATCTGCAGAGTCCTCTATGAAAAGTTGTAGTCTAGGCCGGGCGCAGTGGCTTACACCTGTAATCCCAGCACTTTGGGAGGCCAAGGCAGGCAGATCACGAGGTCAGGAGATTGAGACTAGCCTGACTAATGCAGTGAAACCCTGGCTCTACTAAAAAAAAAAAAAAAATACAAAAAATTAGCTGGGCTTGGTGGCACACGCTTGTAGTCCCAGCTGCTCGGGAGGCTGAGGCAGGAGAATTGCTTGAACCCAGGAGGCGGAGGTTGCAGTGAGCTGAGATTGTGCCACTGCACTCTAGCCTGGGTGACAGAGTGAGACTCCATCTCAAAAAACAAAAAAGGTCATAGTCCAGTAAAAATCAGGACACAGAGCCTATCTTATACTAGGGCTTTGCTCATATCTTTTGTATAGTTAATTTTGTCTTTCTGTCCATTTCATGACTTTTAATGCAGAAAACACATAATACTACTAATTTTCTTAATCCTAGGCAGCACCTTTGTAACAATATCCTATTGTAGTGAATAAATGGACTAATCAATTATGTAACGAATTAAACTAGCATGTGTCTAGGAGTGGGCTGGCTCTTCAAAGGATACCAAAAAAATTTTAAGACATACTTTCGTCTTCTAAGGGCTAACAATTTAGCTGATAATATGGGATATAAACAGGTGACAATTCAGGAACAAAAGGAAAGCATATGCAGTGAGGAGCTAATTGCATAAGAGGCTGTAACTTCTTAGATTGCTCAGAGAAGTGAAAGATGAACTCTGTTTATAACGTTCCGTCTGATTCATTTTTCTCATTCTCACTGCTACCATCTTGGGCCTTCTTTATCATGTCAAGGTTATTGCAGTAATGAATACATTTCTCCCTGCCTTCGGTTCCTCCTAATCATCTCTACTTTGTTACTAGGCTGACCATGAGGGCCACTTTATAATAATGAAAGGTACAATCCACAGTGAAAATACAACTCCCATTAACATTTGTATGCTGAGTAATCTCTGCCTAAAGAAAGCACCACGACTAGATGGTTTCATACAAGAATTCTTTCCAACCTTTAAGACACAGATAATTCTGTTATTTAAACTGTTTCAGAGAGGAGTGAAAAAAGAATACTAAGCCATAATGATTGTAACATAATTAGACCAATTTTTCTTTGAACGTTGATGAAAAATGCTGCATGAAAACTAGTAAATAGTATCAAGCCTAATAGTAGAATAATAATATACAATAACTGGTGGCTCATTCTTAGAATTCAGTGATGGCTTAATAATACCAATCTATAAATCTTTTAAATGTATTTCATGATATTGAAGCATCAAAGGATAAAAACTTTTGATCTGTCCAGTATGGTGGCTCACTCCTGTAATCTCAGCACCTTGGGAGGCCGAGACAGGTGGATTGCTTGAGCCCAGGAGTTCAAGACCAGCCTGGGCAACATAGCAAGACTCTGTCTCTACAAAAAATACAAAACATAGCCAGGCATGGTGGCATGTGCCTATTAAACTTTTAAACAAAACAATTATTCTTGGTCATAGCACTATTATTTAATACTATTCTAGAAGAATACTGGAATTCAATCCAAGGCAATGAAGTATAAGAGGTATAAATATTTTCACGCCTGTAATCCCAGCACTTTGGGAGGCTGAGGCAGGTGGATCATGAGGTCAGGAGATCGAGACCATACTGGCTAACACGGTGAAACCCTGTCTCTACTAAAAATACAAAAAATTAGCCAGGCGTGGTGGCGGGCACCTGTAGTCCTAGCTACACGGGAGGCTGAGGCAGGAGAATGGTGTGAACCCGGGAGGCAGAGCTTGCAGTGAGCCGAGATCACATCACTGCACTCCAGCCTGGGCAGCAGAGCGAGACTCTGTCTCAAAAA
>NW_012115599.1:3139826-3144832 GCF_000951035.1 Colobus angolensis palliatus
AACTGAAAAAAATATTAGAAATAATGAGAATACTTTTATAACCACCTGATGGGTTCTTCCTGCCCATTACACAAGCAAAATCATTTCACAGAGACCATGGCATTACAGTAAAGAAAGAGTTTAACTGATGCGAGCCTGGCCACACCATGTGGGAGACAGACTCAAATCAATCTCACTGAAGCCTCAGAGGTTAGGAATTTTTCAAAGGGGGTTTTTCAAAGATTCCTGGTCTTAAACTCTTGGGCTCAAGTGACCCATCTGTCTCAGCCTCCCAAGGTGCTGAAATTACAGGTGTGAGCCACTGTGCCAGGAAGATTCAAAGATAGTTTGGTGGGTAGAGGGCTAAGGTAAGGGTGCTGCTGATTGGTTGGGGATACAGTCATAGGAGTGTGGAATATGGTACTTGTGCACTGAGTCTGCCTATGGGTGGGGCCACAGGACTGACCGAGTCCCAGGGCCACCCAGTTGTCAGAAATGCAAAAGCCTGAAAAGATATCTCCAAAGGCCAATCTTAGGTTCTACGATAGTGATATTATTTACAGGAGTAACTGGGGAAGTTGTAAATCGTGTGACTTCTGGAATAATGGCTGGTAATTATTTAACTATGCCTACATCTTAGAAAATTCAGGCCCCTTTCCTCTTCCTAACTTGGTGGTCTTTCATTAGTTTTATAAGGGCAGTTTAGTTTTTGGGAAGGGCTGTCATCATTTACACTATAAACTAAATTTCTCCTGAAGTTAGCTTGGCTCACATCCAGGAATGAGCAAAGCCAGCCAGCTTGTGAGGCTAGAAGCAAGACAGAGTCAGCCATGTCATATCTTACTTATCTTACTGTCATAATTTTGCAAAGGTGATTTCAGTTTAAGGTGGTCAATTATGCAAATATATACAAAAATTAGAAGTTTTTGTGTTTTAACATTAACTACTTTGAAAATGTAATAATGGGAGAAAATAATCCTGTTTGCAAATGGAGTACAATCATAAAATATTAAAAAGCAGAATCCATTTTTTAAAACCATAAAACTTTATTAATAGACATCAGAGAAAACCCGAAGTCAGTGAAGAGCTATAATTTATTCTTGGTTAGAAAGTTTCAATAGGGTAAAGACGTTACTTTCCCAAAATTAATCAGTAAACTCAATGGATTTTTTTCAAAAATGGGGGAAGGTACAAGGACTTGACAAAATGCCCTTCCATGTGAAATTCAGGATGGCTAGGACAATGTTACAAAAATAAAAGTAATTAGGAATACTAATTCCACCATGACAAAGTGTGGTAAAACTTTAGCAACTAAAGGCATGGCACTAGCAGAATGGACGTGCAAAACAACGCAACAGCTCAGAGAATCCAGAAATAGATCCAAAATATATGAGAATTTAACACAGGAAAAACAGGCACTTTATAAATCAGTGGGGGAAAGATAGACTATTTGCCATCTGGGAAAGAAAACTGAGGCAGATTGCTACTTCATTTATTTCAACAAGATAAATTCCTGGTTTATCAAAATGGTAAACATAAAAAGTGAACTCATAGGGGTATTAAAAAACATAGATTTATGTTTTTGATACCCTTGTGTTAGGGAAGACCTATCAAGCATGGCAGAAAAGTCTGCAATCATGACAAATATTGATAGATATGATATTAAACAATTCAAAACGTGCATTTCTATAAACCACTCCCCCACCATAAACAAGGTAAAAGACAAAGTATGGAGGCAAATATTTTCACCATCTATGATAGTGAAAAAATTAATATTCTTAATTTACAGAGCTTACAAATCAATGTGAAAAAGAGAAACATCAATAGAAAAAATGGGCTGAGGCTGGGCGTGGTGGCTCAAGCCTGTAATCCCAGCACTTTGGGAGATGAAGACCATCCTGGCTAACACGGCGAAACCCCGTCTCCACTAAAAAAAAAATACAAAAAAACTAGCCGGGTGAGGTGGCGGGCCCCACCTACTCAGGAGGCTGAGGCAGGAGAATGGTGTAAACCCGGGAGGCGGAGCTTGCAGTGAGCTGAGATCCGGCCACTGCACTCCAGTCTGGGCGACAGAGCGAGACTCCGTCTCAACAAAAAAAAAGAAAAATGGGCTGAGAACATAAACAATTTACAAAGGAAAATAGTTAAGTAGCCATTATATGTAATTGGAAATAGCCATTTTACTAGTATCAAACATACGTGGACACACATGTGTATGCATAGAGATAAGACTGGAAAGGTTTTTAGTGGTTGTCTCTGGGGTGGGAGTTTGCATAAAATTCAGTTTTTTCCTTATTTTTTAATTTTGCTTAATTTTTCTACATGGATCTGTGTTTCCTTTATAATCAGAAAAATACCTTAATGCCATTTTAATTTAAAAATAAAAGAAGACAAGGAGAGTTGAATATTGCTCCAACAGCTGCCAAGATTCCAGAATGTTTGTTCTCTCCAAGAAGCAGTCAGCTCCAGCTTTGAGGGACGTGGCCTTGCTTAGGGGACAGCAATGTTCTTGAGTCTGCTTTCAGGGTTCCTAAATTGTTAAGGAGCTTCAGAGTCAAGGAAAGGAGGGGTGACTGGTAAATCAGCTGGGAAGCTTTTAAAGATCCTGTAGCCCAGGCCACACTGTGATCTGATTCAGTGGGCAACTCTGCCTCAGGGCCCAGGTGTCAGTGTTTGTGTGAAGCTCCCCCAGTGATTCCAGTGTGTGGCCAGGGCTGGGAGCCACTGGACCAGAGGAAATCTTTGGCTCCATTTGGATGAGGAGCTCTGTCTGTCTGGTCCACAAAGGTCTAGGGATTTTCTCAGCCCAGATCAGAGGACTTGTTGGGGCAGAGAAAGAGAGGGGCTGGGGGACCAGGAGGAGGGAACAGTTCTGAAATATACCAGAAGACTGGAAAGCCTAGATTGTTTAATGGAGATTTGGGTTTACATGAAGAGTCCTTTAAGCAGATGGAAGGAAAGGTGTGTGTGCGTGTATGTGCATGTACAGGCCTTTTTTCTCACCCCATAAGTGGTTCTGTTTTTGTCCTTTTTAGGGCTACAGAACGGGCTACACGTACCGCCACCCCTTTGTTCAAGAGAAAACCAAACACAAAAGTGAGGTGGAGATTCCAGCCACAGTCACAGCCTTCGTGTTTGAGGAGGATGGTGCCCCAGTGCCCGCCCTGCGACAGCATGCCCAGAAGCAGCAGAAGGAGAAGACCCGCTGGCTCAACACGCCCAACACCTACCTGCGGGTCAATGTGGCTGATGAGGTCCAGAGGAGCATGGGCAGCCCCCGACCCAAGACCACGGTAAGGGGGAGCCCAGGATAGACCCGGGCAGAGAGGGGCAGGCTGCATTTGCAGGATGAAGCAGCTTTAAAACGGGAACAGAACAAACCTCTCCTGCCCCAGGTTAGTAGCATCCTCTTTGGGCTTCCTGTTTGGCCTCTGGGAGCAGCTGCTCAGGTCCACTGAGCCCCTGACTGCTTCCTCCTTGACCTCTGCCTGAGTTTTTGGATCTAAGGAGCAGATTTCTCCAGAAGGCAGTTGGACCAGGCACATGACCCAGAACCAGTTGGTTTCTGTTTCTTTCTCCCACATCCACAGGGGGCTTCTGGGAAATTCAAGGGAGGAGCATTTAACATTGGGACTTCAGATCTGATGCAAGTCCAGGAGGCGGGCTGTACAGTCACTTCTATGAAGTTACCTTTTCTCTCCCTCTCCCCACCCACAGGCTCTCAATTTCTCATTAACATAAAGGTAGCCAATAGCCAAACAGAATAGCTCTTCATAAAACAATATGAAGCTCTCCACGGTGGCTCATGCCTGTAATCCCAGCACTTTGGGAGGCCGAGGCAGGCAGATCACGAAGTCAGGAGATCGAGACCATCCTGGCTAACACGATGAAACCCCATCTCTACTAAAAATACAAAAAAATTAGCCTGTAGTCCCAGATACTCAGGAGACTGAGGCAGGAGAATGGCATGAACCCGGGAGGCGGAGCTTGCAGTAAGCCGAGATCGCGCCACTGCACTCCAGCCTGGGCAATAGAGGGAGACTCCGTCTCAAAAAACAAACAAACAAACAATATGAAGCTCTCCAAACTCAAATCAAGTTACCTAATACTGAAGCCCAAATGGTTGCCTGTGTGTCAAAGCTGGTTCCCAAGGTTCTGACCCCGACTCTTGGACGTTCTTTATAGCTGACCTTTGGCCTGAGGGCCTTCATTGGTAACTGGGTCATCTGTTGCCTTTCTCTGCTCCTGGAGACAGACATCAAAGATGTCCAAGAAGAGAGAGTGTCTATGAGTAGGCTTGCTGACCTTCCACGCAGGCCGTTGGGCCCACATCTCATGGGTGGACCACCAGGGAGGACGCATGGGCCTGTTCCCTCACCTCAGCCCCATGGCCTTGTGTTTGTGCAGTGGATGAAGGCTGACGAGGTGGAGAAATCCAGCAGTGGCATGCCAATTCGCATCGAAAACCCAAACCAATTTGTGCCTCTCTATACCGACCCCCAGGAAGTGCTGGAGATGAGGAACAAGGTAAGTGGAGGCCGTTTATCCCACTCTCTCTTCTCCTACATTGGGGGTCTCAAGTCCCGCAAACGGGAGCTGAGTTCCCAGGATGTGCCTGACTCGCTGACATCTCACATGCCTCACAGGAGAGGGAAACTACCATTGACTGACCATGGCCCAGGTGTCGTGCTAAGTGCTGTACTCATGTGGTCCCGTAACCCTTTACCTAGAGCGGGGCTTGGTTTACACATCCACTGTGTCTGAAGGGCCTGCCCACAAACTGAGTTTTAATGAATTTTATACCATTTTCCTTTTGGTTTATTTGCAATATTTCAAGATCACTGTGTTTGTTTCCAGACCTTTGCCTGACAGTTCACTTGCGTGTATACACAGCTTAGTCAAGTTCCCTACTGACTGTAGCCCTCCGCGGATATCACATCGATCAGAAATCATCCAGCTAAGCCCCATCAACCCCAGTCAACCCACAAAAGAACCAGTTTCCGTAATACTAGTTCTTTTTTTTTTTT
>NW_012115599.1:3145092-3181748 GCF_000951035.1 Colobus angolensis palliatus
TAATGTTACTTTAAAACTGCAGTTGTAGCAGGCACCTCTAACAGGTCAGATCACTCACAGGATAGTGTTACAGTGTGTGGGCCTGGATACCCTACAGCACTTGTTGAAAATTTAGATTCATGGGTCACCCTCCTCTACCACCCTCCTTCCCTCTCCCCTCTCCCCAGACATTCAGATTCAATGGTGGGAAGGGGTGGGTGCCTAGAATCTGTATTTAAAACAAATTCCTCATGGGCTTCTTAGGATCAACTATGCCTCATTTTACTTTTCATAGTTTACAGCTCCTTCTGGTTTCATGAAAATCTGGTGCTTTACATAAATTGCTAATTCACCCTGGAACAGACTTGGAGGCCCCCCCTTAGACTGCAAGGATTGCACTAGGATAGGAGACGGGCTCCCACACCACTGGAGGACCTTTCCAGACCCCAGGCACACCAGTATGCCCCCTCCCAAACTCCACGCTGACCCCGAACAGCCAGCTCACCCTCCCTCTCCACTTTCCACACAGATTCGAGAACAAAACCGACAAGATGTGAAGTCAGCGGGACCTCAGTCCCAGCTCCTGGCGAGTGTCATTGCCGAGAAGAGCCGAAGTCCGGTACAGCAGAGGCTGCCCCTGACTGGCGGGGAAACGTGTTTGCCTTCGGGGTCTTCTGTGCCTGGGGCTGGGCTGCAGGACCCTTGAGTCCTCATACCCATCTTCCCCTGTGATCTTGGGTGCCGGTGCTCTTGCTGCAGAATGGAGGCCCACCTCACAGGGGTGCTGTGAGGACCAGGGAGGACAATGTCTGATGGCCCTGGTGGGCACTGGGCAGGGGAGCAGCAGCCCAGCCTGCCTGCAGGAGTGATGTGGCCAGCTTCTGTACCTCCTGCCATGGAACTCCACTCTGTCCTCCCTTACTACCCCATGAAGTGGGGACTCATAGGCTTGGGGCTGGAGACTCCCAGGTGCCCCAGGTGTGCCCAGCCCTGAGTGTCTCTGACCTCTGTGCCTGGTATGATGTCATCCAGCCAGAGCTCTGGGAAAATGATCATGTACCCATAGAGAGGGGCATGTAGACAAGCCCTATGCTCCTATAGGATGGGAAGGGACAAGATTGCCCACACAAACCCACATTGAGTTAGAAAGTATTGTCATTGTTTTTGTGCTTGAGATAGAACAATGTTTTGTCTAGTGCTTAGCAAAAGGGGTAAAGTTCAGAATTCTGGCATGTGTTTGAAATCACTGCTGCTCCTTGCAAGGTAGCAATGGACATGACATTTTCCTTAGCAGTAAAACTCGGGGAACTACAGGAAATGCTCCTCTCTACAGGGCAAATTGTGATGATGCAGTGATTTCAGATCAAGACTGCAGCCCACAGGGTGGGTGCCCGTTGGCAGGAGAAGTGCGAAAGTTGCATCATCACACCTACCTCCCCCCAACCCCAACTCAGCCAAGATGCAGAATACTGAACATCCCGTAGGGTCAAGGATAGGAATAGCCATGTTCTAGGGGGAGGTGAGAGTTTAGTACAATAAGCAAAACTTAAAAAACAAACAAAAATCTCTCCTGCCATTTATACCAAGTGCTCTTCTCAGAGTCCCTCTTCTTGGGTTTTTGGTCTTGGATTCTCGGTTGACTCCATGATTCCCTACATTAAGCCTGCTGTGGCCTCCCTTTTGGAAGGGGCCCAGGGGCCAGAAGACCTGGCGGGCCAGGGCAGGGAGGACTGGCAGGCTCCAGGCTCACCTCCCTTTGGCTTCATTCTCTTTGCTCCTCAGCTTCAGAGCGCTGCATCCTCAAAGGCCAAGATGAGGATGCTGAATTAGGAAAAAGGGCTGTGGAGTCTGAATTTTAGTCCCTATCTTGGGCTAGAGGGGTCAAAGAATTCCTAAAGCTTATGCAAGGGCCGGCTGGTCAACTCCTTAGAGCCAGGGGCTCCACAGAGGTGACAAAACCCAGTGATTTTGCCAGTATCCCTGCAGGGACCTGCGGTACAGGCAGGTTGAAGATCTGAGACTCAGGAACCTTGGCCCCTTTGTCACTTACGACTGTGTGCGAAACAGGACTAACAGTTTGGACTGAGCACTGAAGCTGCTGTGTGTTGTGCATATAACTTAATGCTGTGTGTTGTGGCTTGCACTGCTGTGGGGGCGGGCGGGGAGGGCAGTGGTGGGGAATGGCTGGCATGAAGCTTGCTTGAGCCAATGCTATGCTTGCTGGGCTTTGGCTGACTGCCTTTGGGCCACCAACTGTATTTGCATAGTGATGGCTTGGAAGTGTCCATAGAAGGGATTGCAATAAAGGTGTGTCTTCCTTCTGCTCGGGAGCATCCTTTGATTTTATTTCAGGGGCAGACTGTGGACCCCCTATATTCCTCCAGCCAGTTGCAAAAATCTGGGTCTAGGGGTGAGGTAGCAATGGGGAGGAATGAACAACCCCTACCCCAAGGCCCTGAGCTATTTCCAAGGAGCTGCATGCCATGCTGTCCCTAGCAAGACCGCTTGCAGCCACATGAATCTAAAAGGAAGCTGGGGCCTGCGCCCCAACTGCGGCGTTCAGAGAGCGACACACCCTCTGTGGTTAACTTTCAGTCTACAGAGAGCCAGCTGATGTCCAAGGGCGACGAGGATACCAAAGATGATTCAGAGGAGACGGTGCCCAACCCCTTCAGCCAACTCACTGACCAGGAGTTGGAGGAGTACAAGAAAGAGGTGGAGAGGAAGAAACTAGAACTTGATGGTAAATGACCCTGAGGCACCCTTGCTTCTAAGTCCCCAGGGTGGAGGGGAGAGCTCAGGACCACCAAGAGGGGACCTTCCTGCTTATCATCAAAGAATGTATCTACCGCAGTTCCATTGATCGCAAAAATGCCCTTCATTGCTCTGTTCCTGACAGTTACTCAGTTCCTTCATGATGTCACTTGACCCTCTCATAAAGGAGTTAATACTTGTAATGTGCTTAGAGAAATGCCTAGAAATATGGCTTAGGCCAGTAAACACCAGATCAGTTTTAGCTATAATAATGATCATAGTCATCATTATTATTTCCCACCAGGTCTAGTATAAGCCTTTTAGCCAGGCAATCAAAACCCTCCACCAGCTGACACCTTTATGTCTTTTTCTCACTCCTTTATTTCAGAATCTGGAGTGAAGCCCGTCTCTCCGTGTTGACTCCCAAATATTCACTCACAGTAGCTTATGTGCCCTTGTTGCTACCTTTGTCTCTTCCTGGCATGGTTCCCCTTCTTGGCTAGCCTGGTCAGTCATCCACACTTCCGGCTTCCTCTCAAACCCCTCTCCAGCTAGGAAGGCCACCCTCTCACCCTCTCTATTCCACCTAAATTGGGCTGCCCCTTCTCTTTGCTTCCTGACCACTTGGGGTCTGAGACACATAATTCAGCTTTTGGTTGTGTCCACTGGGCTAGACTGTCACACCCTCAGGGCAGGGTCTTCCACCATCTCCCCTCCTCATCCCAAGTCAGCTACCTTCCTGGACACAAAGCAGGCACTTAAAAAAACCCTTGTTGGCCAGGCATGGCCTGTAGTCCCAGCACTTTGGGAGGCTGAGGCGGGTGGATCACTTGAGGTCAGGAGTTTGAGACCAGTCTGGCCAACATGGTGAAACCCTGTCTCTACTAAAAATACAGAAATTAGCCAGGCATGGTGGTGCGCGCCTGTAATCTCAGCCACTCAGGAGGCTGTGGCAGGAGAATTGCTTGAACCCAGATGGTGGAGGTTACAGTGAGCTGAGATCATACCCACTGCACTCCAGCCTGGGTGACAGAGGGAGTCTCCGTCTCAAACAACAACAACAAAAACCAAAAAATCCCTTGCTGGCTTGCTTGGGGCTCTAATGTGCCAACTGAAAAGCAAATAGAAGAACATGGCACTTTATATCTCTAGGGATTGCTTGGACAGAAAATGTAAATTTGATGAATTAAACAATAGTTACATGCAAAGAAATCATGGGTGTTTTTAAGGGGAGTCAGCAAAAAATAAATAAAGGGAGTTGGTGGTTGTGGGTCCACCTCTTACCTGTTGATGTGCTCTGTGCTCACAACATAAAGCTCCTGGCTGGTTCTCTTCAGAGACAGGACAGGAATGAGAGCCAGGCTCTGGTCTGGCCGTGTGCAAGTTCTCCTGCGGTATTGTCCTCCACATCTGGAGTAACATATTGGTAGGTGTGTTTCGATGAAGGAAACATGACTCCGCCCTCTCCCATTGGCCTTCCCAGGGAAGTAGCAGAAATCTAAAAAGGTTAGGGGGAGCGGCTAACTTCAGCCAGAAGGTTCATTATCAGCCAGAAGGACTGATGACCACATAGAAAACAGTAATTTTTAGAAGGCTTTATTTCCTTGCCCATCTCTTCTCTATTTGACCTCTATCCTGAGGTGGTTTTCTGTTTTTTTTCAGGAGAGAAAGAAACTGCCCCAGAAGAGCCTGGCTCACCTGCAAAGTCTGCACCTGCTTCTCCGGTGCAGAGCCCAGCGAAGGAGGCAGAGACAAAGAGCCCTTTAGTCTCTCCTTCCAAGTCTTTAGAGGGTGAGTCCAGCTGAGCAGGCTGGGAGGGAGGGAGAGGGGTGCATCTGCAGGCTGGGAAGGTGCCCTGCCTTCTGCCCGTGTTGCCCCAATCTGAAAATCTTTCCCCTCTGCTATTTCTAGGGAATCAGAAATAGGGGTTATCGAGTTTCCCGTTGTTTCACTCACAAGCTATAACACTACACCTTGCAGCTTAAACCCAGTGTAAGCAATGAAGAATAAGTGGCCCCCGGCTCCTTGCCTCAACTCAGACCTGGCTGGGGCTGTTAGGCCTTTCCAGATGCACTAGCCCCTTTCTCAGACTTTAACGTGTATAGGGACCATGTGGGGATCTTGTGAAACTGAAGATTCTGCTCATTAAGTCTGGGATGTGGCCTGAGAGGCTGAATTTCCCAGGTGAGGGTAATGATGTCATACTCAACCTTAGCGGCACATTGGAATCACCTGGAGCTTTAACAGGCTTGATCCCACTCCCAGCTTTTCTGAGTTAAGGAAAACTCAGAAAAGTCTTGAGTCAGGTGGGTTGAGGAGTACAGCCTGGAGTTTTCACATCTCTAAAGTGGGTCCAGGTTGAAAACAGCTTCAGTAGAGAGATACTAGCTTCAAGAACTGAGTTCTAGGCCCAACTGAACTGCTAACTAGTAATAACTGCTAATTTTAGCAAATCAGATAGCATCTCTGTGCCTCAGTTTCATTGACTGTCAGATAGGGCTCCTAATATATTCCCTTTTCATACATGTATAAGGGAAATGTAGGTGAAAACATACTTTGAAAGAGTAAAAGCAGGACTTAAATAATTTAAGATGCAATTACGGTTATGGTTAATAATATACATGAAGTGGATAAAAATTACAGTTCTTGGCCACCTAAATCATAAAAGTATCTTTACTGAGCTCCTGGAATCACTCCAGGGCATGAACACTCCATCCCAGGTACCCTGGAGACCCCCACCAGACAGAGCCGTCCTACTATCCAGAGAGCAGCAATATGGTGGCCTATTGGAATCTTCTCCCTCTGGGATAGAACACATGTGGATTCCAATAGAATCCCCAACCCTGAGCTCCCTCCACAAGCAAACTACTGCCTCATGTGCAGCATTGCCAGAGGAAACCCATCTGCTTGAGGCCAGAGCCCAAGCGGATGTCCCCCAACTGTTGTGTTCATTGTGTCTCACTGTGGTGTTGTCAACCTGTCTCCACAACGTCTTCCTTTCTCTTCCCATTTGTGCCTTCATCAAAGGAGTTTCCTCCGATTCTGAATACTTGTCTCTGTAGTAAGTATAGAGAGGCTGTTTACTAACTCACCGCAACCCTTGCAATGGGGGAGGGAGGATTTTTTTTTTTCTTTCAAAAGAAATAGATTTCTCCCCATGTTTTTCTTTTGCGACTCATAACTCTGCCTTTGGGAAGTTTTCTGGCTGTAAAATTCATGGCCAATTCCACATGCACTATGCATGGATTAGGCTTCTCTATGGGAGATGTGGATATACACACATAGGCCACCCACATACACAAACACACAGGCACATACGCCCAGAAGCAACAAGCTCCCAAGAGTTTGCAGGCAGTAGGGCCAGCTCTCAGGCACTCCCGGCGGTAGAGTGCTTATGGCTCTCAGGCGCTCACTCTTCCTAATGCACGGGCCCCTTGAAGGAGCCTGTTGCCTCATCTAGGTTTTGGGCTAGAGCCTGAACTGCGTTATAAGGATGCATAGAGGGCCTGGTCTGCTAGGGTCTTCAGGACATGTGTTCCAGCTGCAGGAAGGAAATCCAGGGCTGGAGAGGAGGCTCATGGAGGAGTGGGACAAGGGCCAGGAGGGGCGTGCAGTGGGTGGGATAGCTATTTACCCACTGCCTGACATTTTACACCCTATAGCAGGGTTTTTCATTCTTCCCCTGGAGGGGCCCACTGTTGAGTTGTTAGAAGAGTTGTCTTGAGGACACTTCCCATAACCCACTTCCTGTAACAGACAGAGCTAGGGAGCATGGCACCTTGGAGCAGACCCTGCATGACGAGGACACAAGCTGTAGTTGGGTGGGGAGCCTGGTGTGAAGCCTTGGCCAGGCTCCTCACAGGCTTGCCCAGCTCCTAGGCAGACAGAGCTGACCCGCCATGCAAGTCTCTGCTGTTTCACATCTCGCCCACCCATCAGATCGGGGATGGCTTTTTTCAACCATTTGCTACCATGACCTCAAATCCTCTTATGCTGAGTCACCTCAGTGTCACTCCTCATCTGTCTACCTGACTCCTACCCCATCAGCCTCTCTGAAGGCTCGCCATCAAAGAGAGCCTTTGCATCTGGCCATCTGTGCTATTACCTTCTCTTTAGCTCCTGTCGGACCTTGTCCCAGCTCACCTTATCCTCTGCTGAACCCTCAGGGCAACTGGCTATGCCCACAAAGAAATAGCCCTGTGTTTGACATCACATGATCAGCTCTGCTACTAACTAACGTAGCCATCTCAAAGAAGTCATTTAAAAACACTGCTGGACAGGAATAACATGAATCTTTGCCTTTCCTAACCTACAGCATGTTGTCAGGATAAAATGAGCTACTGAATATAAAGTACTTTGTAACATGCTTTACGTAAGTTAGTCCTTTTTATCTACCATGTTCTCCAAATTGTAAGAGCTAATACAGCACTTGATGTTTTAAGCCACTGTGATGCAGCAATAATATTTGGTTAAGTCATGGTGAAGAATAAGAAGTAGTATTGGCCGGGCGCAGTGGCTCAAGCCTGCAATCCCAGCACTTTGGGAGGCCGAGACGGGCGGATCACGAGGTCAGGAGATCAAGACCATCCTGGCTAACACGGTGAAACCCCGTCTCTACTAAAAAATACAAAAAACTAGCCAGGCGAGGTGGCGGGCGCCTGTAGTCCCAGCTACTTGGGAGGCTGAGGCAGGAGAATGGCGTAAACCTGGGAGGCGGAGCTTGCAGTGAGCTGAGATCGGCCACTGCACTCCAGCCCGGGCGACAGAGTGAGACTCCGTCTCAAAAAAAAAAAAAAGAACTAGTATTACGGAAACTGGTTCTTTTGTGGGTTGACTGGGGTTGATGGGGCTTAGCTGGATGATTTCTGATCGATGTGATATCCGCGGAGGGCTACAGTCAGTAGGGAACTTGACTAAGCTGGAACTTCCAAGATGGTGCACTTACATGCCTGGTACCTCAGCAGGGGCAGCTAGAAGGCTGGGCTCAGCTGGGACACTGAGATGGCTGGGTGTCTGTCTGTCTGTCTCTCTGTCTCTCTCTCTCTCTCTCTCTCCCTCTGTGTGGTCTCAGGACCCATCCATGTGGCCTCTCTACATGTTTTCCATCAGGGTAGTTGGACTTTATACATGTTTGGTATAAGGCTCCCAAAACTGTGAAAATAGAAGTTGCTAGGCCTTCTTAAGTCTTTGGCCTGAGGCCTGCTCTGCGGCACTTCCACTGCATTCTATTGGTTTTGCCAGCCACAGGGCCAGCCCAGATTCAGTGTGGATACCCGGAGGGATGGTTCATTAGGGTCATATGTGCACACAAGCTGTACCAGCTACTGAAAGTATATTTGGGTACTTAGAGGAACATTTATATCCCAGCTGTGGTGAGTGGATGGGAGGCACAGAGTCCACTGCATCCATTTATGAGAAGCTCTACTTTCTTTTTTATCAGTGGTACTCTCAGTTTTGGGGGGTAAGTAAAAGTCGCAGAAAACATAGCATTCTAAACTTAACATTGCTCAATGTGTGGCCAATGGGCCTTTTGTATCAGAATTACCTGGGGACTTGTTAAAAATATCTATTCCTTGGCCCACCTTCTGTTTCAGTTTTTTGTGAGGACAACACTAGGAAGCTGCATTTTCACTAGCTCTCTGGGTGATTCTTTCAGACACTGATGTTTGAGAATTTAAACCCAGACAGAAACTCTGTTGCAAACCTCTCTGCATGGCCAGCATCCAGCTCAATGGTCAGCCATGGGCAGCTCAGCTTGTTGCTCTTCTTCCTTTGTGCTCTGTTCTTTGAGCACCTTTGGGCCTTTTTGACTGTTGCTGCATGAGTGCTCAGCCTTTGTGTCAACATAGAACATGGTTTGTTTTTTTTTTCCAAGGTCTTTAATGAATCTCTCTATGACCTCTCTATGCAATGGTATGGCACTGCCGTTTCAACAGGGAAATAAAAGCAGTACATGGCAGCGACCAATTCTCCATGCATTTGGAATATAGGTCAGGATGTGTCAGAGTGACCTTGTGTTCAGAAGTGCATCAGCAAATGCTGTTTCTAGGCCCTCCACTGGTGTTTTCTCTGCTGCAAAGAGAAGACTTCTCAAAGCTGGGGGGCTTGAGGCAAGAGGTCATGTGTTTGAGCCTGAGATGTCAGCAGGCCAGGGAGGAAAGGCAGCCTTGCTCCTTCAGTTACACAAGGTCCATATTCCCTCTCCATGTCTTTACCCCAGTGCACGGCCACAGAAGAGCCCAGCTGCTGAGCTGATGCAAGGCACCCTCTGTTGAGTCTTCAATCTGGCCTCACTTGACAAACGTCAGCAGCAGTAAACATGGCTTGAACATGTTGTCACTGAGCTGCATGATGATTGTCAGAGAAGTAAAAGACAGAGTTTCTGTCATGAGCAGTGTACTTGGGTGATGAATAGACTCTCAAAAGAAAAAAAGATAAATGACACATACAAGTGTAAAATGAATATATGAGCAGTGGGTTTAGAGGAAGGCGAGCTCATTGTCCAATGTCAGGGGAGGCTGTCCAGATACAGTGTGGCTTGAGCCAGACCTTGGATAGGTACATGCTTGGAGCGGCAGAGAGGAATGGAATGGGTTGTGCAGAGGTGGTGCCTAGGGAGCTGGGGGAGCTGGCATTCCTGGAAGGGGACTGTATTAGGGTTCTCCAGAGAAACAGAACCAACAGGATATGTAGAGGGATAAGAAGAGACTCCCTAGGGGAATTGCCTCATGTGATTATGGAGGCTGAAGAGTATGTTGTCTCTAAGCTGGAGAACAGGACAGTTCAGTGGTGTAACTCAGTCTGAGCCTGAGGCCTGCGAACCAGGAGCTCCTGGCCTGAGGGCAGGAGAAGATGGGTGTCCTGGCTCAAGAACAGAGAGAATTTGCCCTTCTTCCACCTTTTTGTTCTATGTGAGAGGGCCCTAAACAGATTGGATGGTGTCCAACCATGTTGGTGAGGGCAGATCTTCTATATTCAGACTACTGATTCAAATGCTAATCCTGGACGGGCGCGGTGGCTCATGTCTGTAATCCCAGCACTTTGGGAGGCTGAGGCTGGTAGATCGCCTGAGGTCAGGAGTTTGAGATCAGCCTGGCCAACATGGTGAAACTCTGTCTGTACTAAAAATACAAAAATTTGCTGGGCGTGGTGGCATGCACCTGTAATCCCAGCTACTCGGGAGGCTGAGGAAGGAGAATCGCTTGAACCTAGGAGGTGGAGTTTGAATGAAATTCCACCCCCCCTCCAAAAAAAATGCTAATCTCTTCTAGAAGCACCCTCACAGACACACCCAGAAGTATTGTTTTACCAACTATGTGGGCATCCCTTAGCCAGTCAAGTTGACACATTAAAATTAACCACCACATGTTCATTGGTGGCCAAGAGACAGCCAGTGGTTGGAGGCTGTGGGCTAGTGAGAAATCAAGTTGGAGAGGCAGAGTGTCCAAACCAGCTCTGCGCCTCCCACAGAAGCCCCCCTCCTCTTCCAACCTCTAGAAGCCTTTTAGTCCTTTGTCTCCCAACCCACAGGGTCTGGGTGTGGGCCCTGACTTCCGAGTCTAGTCTTGCTCCTGCCACCTGTTCTCCTAATGCCTCCTGTCTCTCCCCCAGCTTTCCAGTCACCATCATTGGACACAGCCCCCATTTTCCAGCTTCTGTCCCACTCTACTCACTCCCAGAATATCCCCTATTCCCAGAGCTCCAAGTTCCCCCTATTCAGGAGACAAAGTCAGAGGTTTTTCTTAGAAGAGGCTAGAAGGTGAGTTCCCATCTGACCCTAGTTCCTGGGGCCTCTCCCAGCCTGGTCTTCAACCTGTTGACAGAGGAGGGGTCTAGGCTGTCAGAGCCTGTCCTCAGTACTTTCCAGTGGCCTAACACATGTTGATTTCTGGAGCCCTGTACCTTCTCTTGGCCAGTGGAACCCTCCAGTGGTCTCTGACTCTGTAGTTGAGGGAGTAATGACCTTAGTTAGGAACCTGGCTCCTCTAAGCCCCATTTTCCATTTGTCATGATTCCTCAAACCATGATGTGGAACCTCTCTGAATCATGGCAGATGCACTATCTGTTGCCCCCACTTTCTACATGGTGAAAAGAACCTTGAGTGTTGCTCTCCTAAACTAGACACACAACAGGGACTAAGGCTGTTGCTTAGGTTGACAGCAGGGCAGGTATGGGCAAAGGGACATGGATGAAGGGCATGGTTGAAGGATGCCATTGGAGTGAGGATACTTGTTGCTACCAGGCAGGAAATGACACTTGGACAGAAAGTGAGAGCCCCTCTTATCCATAGTTGTCTTCATGGAGCTAGAAAGCAAGTGCCCAAACCATCTCAGAGGAGAGCGCCAAGAGTGAAGCTTGAGAAATGCATCCTAATGTGTCATTCAAGTGAAGGCCCTGCAGTGAGGGTCTAGGTTGAAGTTGCAGAGCCATGGATAGCCAAGGAAGATGAGAGGGAAGACCAGAGCAGTAGGTAGAGGAGACAAAGGCCAGCACTCAAGGCTGGTGCTCATTTACATGAGTGGATCCAGTTCAGCTTAGAAGGCTCAGGCTGGGATAGACAAGAAAAGATTAGGTGATGGTATTAGCTTGGTTAGAATAAATCCATCCACATATTCATTTATTTCCTCATACCTTCAACCATTCATGGATTCCACAGACCTTTTCTCTAGTGCCTTCTGTGAGCTAGTAACATAGGTCATTAGACATAGTTTTGCCCTAATTTATTTCAGTTTAGAAGGGGGAGGAGATAGGCATAAAAAACAAGTGTGGGCTGGACGCAGTGACTCATGCGTGTAATCCCAGCACTTTGGAAGGCCGAGGTGGGCGGATCATGAGGTCAGGAGCTCGAGACCATCCTGGCCAACATGACAAAACCCCATCTTTACTAAAAATACAAAAATTAGCTGGGCGTGGTGGTGGGCGCCTGTAATCCCAGCTACTTGGGAGGCTGAGGCAGGAGAACTGCTTGAACCTGGGAGGCAGAGATTGCAGTGATCCGAGATCCCGCCATTGCACTCCAGCTCTGGGTGACAGAGCAAGACTCCGTGTCAGGGGAAAAAAAAAAAATACGTAATCGTTTTGAAGTCGCTAGGATGGAAGTTTAGAAAGCAGAGGCAGAAAGGAAGGAGTGATAAACTCTACCTGGAAGTGGGAATGAGGATCAGGAGAGACTTGAAGGAAGAAGTAACACTCAAGCTGATTCATTATATGGAGTGAAGGCTGGGGACACAGAGGAGAGAGAAGGGCCTTCCAGAGGGGAACAGGCTGGGATGATAGTGAGAGGTCCAGTGACCGGCAGCTTGATATGGCAAAAAGCAGGTGAAGTGGGAATAGGAGAGTGGACAGAGAGATGGTTGTGTCCAGCCTGGTTTATGGCACTCAAGAGTACTGCCAGGTGATGGCCACAGGATTACGTGGCAGAACGAGAGAGGAGGCTGGATGAGGATGACAGAACATGGGCTGGGCAGTGGGAAGACTGGGAGCAGTGGCCAAAGTCTTTGCTACCAAGAGGGAGCTGGTGCTCCACAGTGGTCTGGAGGTGCACTTTGACTTGCCCAGCAGTGTCAGGAGTTATGAAGACTTTGTTACAGGGAGATCTGGCCCAGGTAGTTCACTAGTCCACTCTAACTGTCCACAAGTTACCCTACTCTGTCCCATCCTCCATGTAACCATGCACTTCCCCAGACTTCACCCCTGTTAGGACCCCAGGTTTTTCCTAATACTGAGTCCTTCACTCACTGTCCCTGTAACACTGACTATACCTTCCGCATCACCCACGATCTCATACACCCCAGCACGCCAGGTTCCTTCTTGTGATGTGGCAACACACACACACTGCATTCATATGTGCCCATCACACATGCACCACGCAGGTGTGTGACACGCTCACTCACATTCACATCCTCGCATATGCTCATGTGTACTCACACACACTTGCACACACAAAGACATTTGTAGACGCTCACTCCCACACTCATATACCACTCACTGTCACACACACTGGTTTGTACATGCCCACACCACACACATCACACACTCATGCTCACTCACACACACTCATGGCAAACAAACTCACTTGCATACTCAAACTTACACACACACACCACACACAACCTGCCCACTCACACACACACACTTGCACACCCTCACACACGCTCACTCACACACTTGCACACCCTCACACACACACTTGCACACCCTCACACACGCTCACTCACACACACTCCTTTCAGTTCCCGTGGTGAGAAGAAACTGAACCGGAAGTTGGTAAGCCGAGGTATACCCACCATGGTACTGTGTTCTTCAGCCTTCTTAGCTGTACAGCGAGGAGGAGGGGCATCAGATGATATTTACCTTGCTTTCTACTTTTCAGTCTGTGGTTTTACAATCTCCCTGACTCTCACCCCATCCAGGCATCTGAAAGGCTGCGTGGAAGCAAGGTTGAGTGAGAGTGGGGAGGGGGAGAAAGGGCGGAAGGAGGGTTTGGTTTCTGGGGCCTGAGCAACTCTGGCCTTGAATATGCCAGCGATCCCGACAGATTCCCAGGTGGAATAAAGACCTGGGGGCCCCAGTGGCTGCTAGAATGGGCTGACCAGGGGTCTTCCTATTTTGACTAACATGTCTGGGAAATACGGGGTCCATGTTATATAAGAAATTCCACTCTCCCTCTGCCTACTGGGAAGATATTCTCCATATTTCTTGGAGTTCCTCACTGGTGTAGAAAATGAAATGGGTTTGAGAACATATAATTTCCATATTTTTATTGGTGAATCTGAACTGGTTACAGCAAGTCTTAGATGTCTCCACCAAGCTGTACATCTTATGCCTTCCCCTTCCTCTGTGTCTGTTTCTTCTTTCTTGCCTACAAAAACTGAGCTGGACCCCAGCTGGGCCCCCTGCCACATTCAGACATTAATATCCATCTAAATTCATAGACAAGAGCCCAGAGCTGCCGGCCTGCAAGGGGGTGTTCCCAGGACAGGTCACATGGAAGGGGGTGCAGATCAGAACGCAGTCCTTCCATCTGTCTCTGGAAGCCATCCCTCAACATCAGGCTGACCCTCCCCTCACTCTGGATTGACTTTATAGAATTCTCTAGAAATGGTTCTGTTAGCCCCAGGTGGAAGCTGTCACCTGAATGAAATCTTATGATCATATCTTCTGATTTTTTTCTAGAAGATACTAAGAAGACAGAAACAAGCAAAGCCGCCACCACAGAGCCCGAAACAACCCAGCCGGAAGGGGTAGTGGTCAACGGGAGGGAGGAGGAGCAGACGGCAGAGGAAATCCTCAGCAAAGGCCTGAGCCAGATGACCACCAGTGCTGACACGGATGTTGATACCTCTAAGGACAAAACCGAGTCGGTCACCAGCGGCCCCATGTCCCCAGAGGGCTCACCTTCCAAGTCTCCCTCAAAGAAGAAAAAGAAATTCCGAACCCCCTCCTTTCTGAAAAAGAGCAAAAAGAAGGAGAAAGTGGAGTCCTGATTCACGACACTCGTGGGCTCCCTCCTGCCTCCTCTCTCTCCTCCCCTTCCCTTCTCCCATCTCTGTCCCTGCAAGCACAGGGCCAAGGAGGGATAGAGTAGGACCCTGGACCACACTCGGAAGGGGAACTTAGAGATCGCCCGACCAACCCTTTGTTTTACAGTTGCCCCAGAGAAATCAGGTGACTTGCCAAAGGTCACACAGCTAGTTAGCGGCAGAGCCTGCACTCGAATTCAGGTCTCCTGACTTCCAGTCCAGCGCTCCTTCTGCTACACAACACTGCCTAGTTGTGGGCCACCTTTGTTTAGATGCTGCCCACCAATCTGAGCCTAGGGCAAGAAGGCCAGAAATGGGCCGTGATCTCTCACAGGCTCAGACTAAATCAGACAGGTCGAGGCTTCCCCTGAGTAAGGTCCATTTCTTCGCAGGAATCCAATCTCCTTCAGATGGAGCTATCTCTACATTTAAAAATCTCTTCTCTTTTCCACTTTGGGTCCCTGCCCTGCTGCTCAAAGCAACCAGCCAAATTGACCCCTCCAACAGAAAGTAATCTTTGTTCCCAAGGGCTGATGGCTTAGCTTGTACTTCCCCAAACATTAACCCTGAACTTTCTTCATGGAACCTCTTGAATGATGGATGGAAGAGCTATAAGAGGTGGCAGGCATAAGGGCAAGCCATGTAAGCTGAGGACTGGGGATGGTTTCATCAACATAAGAGGCCAGGAACCTGACCCCTTTGTATGGTGCGTCTTAGGCACTTCAAAACTAAAACCAAATTTAGCATAGGAAAAAGTTGTTTAATGCTCAGGGTAGAAATTTGGGGAAGTTGAAATCCTCTGTTGGCTTTGGGTTGTATAAGGAGGATCAAAACAACAGAGGGAATGCTATGACTTTCTAGCTTTGCATGACACCTGGAGCAATGCACTGTACCTGCCTCACTCCTGTCCAGCAGTAAGGTGTCCCCTGACCTTCCCTCACCCCCAGAAACACTTGCTTACAGACCGAAACTGGCATCTTACTCTTGGCACCTTGATTTGCACCCTCTGAGGTTCCAATTCTGAGTCACTCTAGGTCCAGCAGAGGAGAATCAGAAATGAGCCCTTCAGGATTAATCTTCTTGCACCAGCTCTCAGAGAAATGCTGGGTGTCCCTGTCCCTGTCCCTATCTGTCCATCCTGGGGCCTGGTAATGGCCACAGTTATCGTTTTAAATGCCACCACTGTCTTCTCATGTTCTTCCGTGGGGCATTGATTAATGAGCATTGTTGGCTCCTAAAAATTAGACAATCCATTCTCTTAAAAGCACAGTGTCTTGAAAGAATATTTTTCCTTTTCATCTGACTATTGTGAAGCTATTTTTGAGAGTTCTTAATCATGGTTTCCCACTTTTGAGCACTTACTATCTATAGACACTGTGCAGGCTTCACATACATTACATCCTTTAACCCTCACAGTAATCCTTTGAGGTGGGTAAGATCATTCCCATTTTGTGGGTGAGGAAATTGACCCCCTAAAAAGATAATTGACTTGTCCCAGCTGACTTGGCTAGAAAGATCTGGATTCTGGATTTGAATCCAGGTCAATCGGAGTCCAGAGCCTTTGCTCTTAACAACTATGGTGACCAGACAACTTTAATCCTCAGGGGTGGTGGTTTTCATCCAGGACTTGTCTTTATGACTGGTCTCCATTGCATAATGTTAGCACTTGAAGCAAAGGTAGGGAACTCCCTGTGCTCATCGTCATCAGTGCACATGAAGTTCCCGGTCAATGTGGACTGTGGTGATGCTACAGTGTGCCTCTGACAAAGGATAGGCAAGAGCCTTCTGGCTGGGGCAGGAAATACCATCCATAGTTGGCTATTTCTTGAGAAGGAAGGAAACTGACCTAGTACCAAGGTAAACCCGACACTGTGTCTCTCTAGTGCAGATTCCTAACTGCTACCCCAGGCTCCATCTGTGTTCTACTTCCTGATTGGGTCAAATTTTAGGAGGGCAACCCACTGATGCCTCAGAAAAATCTGTCATGTGGGAAATGCCTTTAAAAGCCAATCCCTTCATGCCTTCTTTTAAAAAGTATATTTCACATTCATTTATCCTCTCGTGGCATTTGTTAAGGATCCACCGAGCACCAGGCATTATGCTGACATTGAAAGAGAGCCATCGTTATGACTAGAATAATAAGTGGCAAACAATGTTGTGAGAATGGTGAACACAACCTCTGATGCAGCCTTTCCTGTGCGAGTTGTACTTCAGGGGTGATGTTGATTGCTTCTGCATTCAACACACTCTCTTTATTCCCTTGACAATGAGGCCTCACTTAGGTGAAAATGTTGGATGGAGTCTTGCTGCAGCATTATTTTTGGAATTTATGCCATGGCCCACTTTCTATTGATAGATGAAACCTATCAGTTGGTTTATTCCTCATGCATTCCAAAAACATGCATTGAGCTTGGGCCAAGGGCATGAGGATAGGCATAGTTCCTGCCCTCAAGAAGTTCATGAGCCTAGGAGGTGTGTAGACAAATTGCAAAACAGGCAAGGGTACCAAGGTGGCATAAGGAAGCAGCTATTAACTATCTTGGGTACCAGAGAAACCCTGAGAGAAGCAATGGCTGTTAGGGTTTTAAAACAAAGAGAAATTTTCCAGTAGAATGAAAGGGTTGGCAGGGCATGCCATTATGAGGGAAGAATGTGTGCAAAGGTGTGGATGCATGAAATGCCATGATGGGTTCCACTGAGCAATGTGGCATTGCCAGAGCATGACGTGGAAGCTCGGGGGTTGAGGGGTGCCTTCACAGGCAGGCAGGGCTGAATCCTAAGGAAACTGGTAGGAAGTGTGGAGGAGTTAGACTTGTCATGGAAGGGGTTTGGAGCCCCTGAAGCCTTTAAATCAGGATAGAGTCAGCATCAGAATTGCATTTTAGGAAAATCCCTTTGGTGGCTGAATGGAGACTGGATGGGCATGGGATGGTGGCTTGGGAGCTATGAGGCCTTTTTGAAATGTCAGTACTGAAACATAGTTGATGGCCTGCTGTACACAGTGTTTCCTCTACAGCAAATAGTAAGTTTCCAACACAAAATTTATTTCCATAAAAATCTTTGGATAAAGCACCTTAAGAGAGATTTTCAATAAGGAGAGGGGAGCATTCAAAGAGCTAATGTTTCCAGTTTTATTTTGTCTTGGTGCAGAATTGCTGGGAGAAGTGTCCAGCCATCCTGCCATTTCTTCCCTTGCGTAGAATGTGGCACACTTAGCTCCAGGCTTGAGAACATGCACCAAATGCTACAGACACAGACATGTGGTCCAAACAAATCTACAGGCTATTAGAAAGGAAAGGCCATTTTCTTCGGCTCTGGATAAAAGTTGGCTGAAAACTTTGACCAGTATCTGACTGGAGAAAATATATATTCAAGAACTCAGATTTGGCGGGCAGTAGGTTCATGTCTGGTTGAGCTACTGTGCCTAGATATGCCAGAGAAAAGGGTAACATTTGAACGAATGTGCTGTTCTGTGGCTGGCTGAGCTGGGAAGTGGAGAGGTTTCTGAGCTTATTTCCATCGGAAGGCAGGCAGGAGGAGAGAGGACAAGAAGGATTAGTGGTTTCACAGAGACAGGCTTGGCTCCAACGACTCCCTGCACAGTGTTGGCTGCACCCAACAGTGGCGTGGGAGAACCATCCATACCATGTGACCTTCCCCCCAAACGGCAGAAAGAGACACCTTCTAGCCCAGATCTGAACTCCCTAAGAGCCTCCTGGCCTGCATGCGATCCAAGTAACTGTCCTACTTTGGCCAATTGAACCCCCTCAACTCTCCTATAACTAAAACAGGGTTCTTCCTCTGTGAACAGATAAGTTCTTTTTAAAGGACTTGGGGGAAATTGGATGAAGAGCAGTAAGTTCTTATAGTAAGAACCCCACTGTAAAGCATTGTGCTCTGCCACTGGTGCATGTAGACTGAATTTGAATCCCATTCCCTGTGGATGACACTGTCACTTGCTTATGGTGACATGGCAAGACAGTCATTCAGATGTTTGGCATTGTTGTATCAGGGCTACTGTCCATGTGGGGGAAAATGCTATAAATTCACTTCTTTGATTGCCATGGATTTGAAAGAACCATTTCCCTAACAGCATGATTCGCCTCTGAAAGTCTAAAAATAATTTTCAATTTTTCCGTGAAGGTATGTGGAGGATAGACACACAGCCTTACCCATAGGTCTGCATGACATGTTTTTTCTTGCTTTTTTTTTTGGAGACGGAGCTTTGCTCTTTGTTGCCCAGGCTGGAGTGCAGTGGTGCAGTCTCAGCTCACTGCAACCTCTGCCTCCCGGTTTTTCAAGCAATTCTCCTGTCTCAGCCTCCTGAGTAGCTGGGATTACAGGCGCCTGCCACCACACCCAGCTGATTTTTGTATTTTTAGTAGAGACGGAGTTTCACCATGTTGGCCAGGCTGTTCTTGAACTCCTGACCTCAGGTGATCTGTCTGTCTGCCTCGGCCTCCCAAAGTGCTGGAATTACAGGTGTGAGCCACCGTGCTGGCTAACATGTTTTTTCTTATGTGTGAATTTTATGTTCTAGTTTTGGGACAAGGGTAATCAGTTCTTGACTACTGAACAAATGAGAGAACATTTGCCCCTTACTCATTTTACACATGCGGGTCAGCAGAAACTCTATAGAGTTGGTTGGTACAGTTGCAGTTGACTCTGAGCGTAGAGGAAACAGGTCTTTTTACATTCTCTCTCATCACTTGAGCTCAGTTGAACTCCCTAAGACCTTAGCACTCAAAGAGTCTGAGAAGAAATGAGGGAGAGGCTTAATTTAAGTTCTCCACTCCCACAGAAAGGACAGGGCACCCTACAATTTAAAAGCCAGTGGGGCAGCCTATCATTTGTTTCACATCTGTTCTGAAAGGGATAGTTTAATGCAAGAAGTAAGAGGCCTGTAAGTGACTCTAAACTCATGAAATGTGCACATTGGTTATCTGTGCACATTTCCACTTGCAGCATAATATAAGAAAGCATACACGGAGTGTAATTACTTCCAGAAGCCGTGTCTCACTAACCTATTCAGATGTGGCACACTTTCTGTCATCAATGAGAGACCACACAGAGCTTGGTCACCAAGGCATGCCCAACATCCCTTTACCTCTCACAGTGAGCAGCCACACCGGGAAGCAGGGTGGGGACTTCAGTGGGGCGTCCTTTAGTGGAGAACACCTTTCGTCATTTTTATAGAGACAGTTCCCTTGAGAATGTAGGCTTTTCGTCGTAGGAACAATTGGGAAGAATCTCCAGTTGGGAGTGTTCCTATATACACAGAAATAATGGGCCGCATTGGTTCATTCTTAGGTGATAATTAGGTTTGGCTATATTGATGTTTGGTGCCGCTTACCTTCTAGATTTTCCCAAAAGCTGCGTCATTGCTACGGGAAATTGTGGCCTGAAGATGGGGGAGAAATGATCACTACTGATGCAGGGGAGGGGTTCACGCAGAGCTAGAGTCCAAGGCTCAGTGTGAGAAAGCACTGGCGGTTTTCTAATAGAGTCGGGTCCTGGGCTCCTCTCCTCACCCACTGTGTCCCAAACTGAGGCCAGCTGTGATCGGCAAATTACTTATCTCTAGGTAGTTTAAAGAAAATGTAAGAGTTTGGGGGGTGGTGGGAGAATAACTGTAGAAAGACCCTAAATTCTTCTCTCCCCCAGCAAATTATCTTATATAATGTTTAAAAACCCAAAGGCCAGATCTCCCCTTTTAAAGTGAATCGGAAGGAGGACGGCAATTGGACCGGGGCAGAGGGGCCACACTTAAAACACATTATAAAATGGGAATATATTTCAGGGAACCCCACCCCCACACTTCCACTCCACCTCACACCTGTTGGTCCTGCTTTGTGGGTGATTGATTGATACCCGAGGACTGCTCCACCTTTAAATTCCTACAATTTATGCTGCAACCAACATCCCAGTGTTTGCCCTCTCTGGGAAGAGGCCAAGTGGGGGAGAACATACGTTCCAGAGCCTGAGATTGCCTGGCTGGGGTGTAGACTAGCAGGAACCCAGTCTAGATAGAGTGCAGTGTTCTCTAAAGCTATGGATGGTTTCAGTGAAATGTCTGTGTCTGACAATCGTCACTCAAGAGTACTACTTACTGTCTTCCCTTGTACATACATTGTCTGTGTTTAGCTTTTCCTAGTATTGTGAGGTTTCAAATAGGGGTTCCATGTAAATACTCTTTCTGCTACTGAAATGCCGTCCCCCTGGAGTATGCATCACCCCCACAAATGGTTTTGCCTTTCTCTATGCTAACACTTTTTGAGCCACTGACGTGCAGATTGATGGCTAGTTTCTTGGGCTTTTATTTTGCAATTTTATATATATACACATATAATATATATATATTTAAGGGTTGGTTTTGTATAGTTTTCTGTTTGAATCTCTGAGCACCAAAGCTGCCCTTTGATTTTTCACGAGAACTTTCCAAAGCCACTTCCTGAGCCCTCCTGCTGCTTTGGTGTCTGACGGTGATGCTGGGGTGGCATCTCTGCCCGTGAATTTCTGTATGTGTGTGCTGTTACCTCACCTGCAGATATGACCCGAGTAAATCTAACGTGCTTGGCTTCCCAGTGTGTGTGCCCCGTCTCTGTCGGCTCCTCAGCTCTCCTGGCTTCCAGGGGAGAAGTCAGAAAGGGGGCCCTGTGGAAACATGGACTGTGCAAGAAAATTGTACCCTTGAGGCCATTTCTTACACGTGGAAAGCTGAACATGTCTACTTGTGTTCTGATTTGGGAAGGGTGGTTATAAAATACTAGACTCCCCTGAAAAGGAAAAGGCCATGTGAATTTGAAACAGCTCTGTGGAGGAAGCTAAGTTTAGGTGGGTTAGGATAGGGGAGGAGCATTGCACAAGCACACACGTGGATGGCCCTGCAGGGCAGCAGCCGTGGCAGATCTGGAATGGAAAAGGGTGTTGAGCCAGAGTGAGAGTCTTGGAGAGGGCTAAGAAGTCACCCCAAGGGATGAAAGGGGAATACAGAGACTAGGTGGGGAGAAAGGAAGAGAGAAAAGAGGAAAGAGAGCATTTGGCTCCTCTTTATTCAAAAACTACTTTGGGAGCTCAGTATTCCTTGAGCATCCACACATACGTGGCAGGTGCTGTTTAAGTATCTCATGCATCGCACCCCACTGAACCCCCATAAAACCCAGAGGGTGATTCTGTTATTACTACTTACTTTACAGATGAAGTAAGGAGCCTTTTCTTGGCCACAGGTTAATATGTGGTGAAGCCCAAGTTCAGCTAAAGTCTTGTAGGTAGCCAGGCCCTGGCTCTTTCCACTGCTGCTCACTGCCGGGTGCCCTGAGCCCAAGAGCAGTCCCCGCCAGCACTCTGAGGCCCACTGTTCTGGGCAGGTCTGCTTTCCAGACTGCCTGGATCCAAGGGTAGAGCCCCTCTTCCTCCTCTTGCATCCAGGTATCCTGACGTTTCCAAGGCTCCTGTAAACTTGGAAACAAGGAACCCAGCCCCTCGGGTGCCCCCAAGCCATCAGTTTCTCCCTTGCTGCAGTCACCCAGGAATCCACCTGTAAGAAACATGACTTCTCTGTGCTGTCACAGCTGTGTGCATTGATCAGGTCAAGGACACTAGTCAATCTGCTGACACCACTTTATAAAGCTTGCTACAGTTTAAGATTGTCACGCCAAGACCAGCGTGACCAACATGGAGAAACACCATCTCTATTTAAAATACAAAATTAGCCGGATGTGGTGGTAGGTGCCTGTAATCCCAGCTACTTGGGAGGCTGAGGCAGGAGAATTGCTTGAACTCAGGAGGCGGAGGTTGCGGTGAGCCGAGATCGCGCTGTTCACACAAACCCACAAGTTGAACTCAAGTTTGCACTATGATTAAAGGCAAACAAACATAGGAGCAGAGTGCCCTCTATCTGCCAGAAACATTAAGAAATTTCTCCAGCTTATATACAGCAGTCCCCCCATATCTGCTGGGGATACTTTCCAAGACCCCCCGTGGGTGCCTGAAACCTTAAATAGCACTGACCCCTATACACACTATGATTTTTCCTATACATATATACCTCTGAGAAAGTTTATGAATTAGGAACAGTAAGAGATTCACAATAATAATAAATTAGAACAATTATAACAATGTGCTGTAATAAAAGTACAATAAGCATTACTTGAACACAAGCATGGTGATACTGCTACAGCCAATCTGATAACCAAGACGGCTACTGAGTGACTAAAGGGCAGGTAGTGTAGACAGCGTGAATACACTGACAAAGGGTTATTCATGCCCCAGGTGGATAGCACTGAACAAAGTGGGATGATGAGAGATTGCAACACACTACTCAGAACAAACATGCAATTTAAGGCGCGGTGGCTTATGCCTGTAATCCCAGCACTTTGGGAGGCTGAGGTGAGTGGATCACCTGAGGTCAGGAGTTCAAGACCAGCCTGACCAATATGGTGAAACCCCATCTCTACTAAAAATACAAAAATTAGCCAGGTGTGGTGGTGGGTGCTTGTAGTCTTGGGAGGTTACTCAGGAGGCTGAGGCAGGAGAATTGCTTGAACCTGGAAGGCAGAGGTTGTCATGAACTGAGATTGTGCCACTGCACTCCAGCCTGTGTGACAGAGTGAGACCCCATCTCAACAACAACAACAACAACAACAACAAAAGCTTATGAATTGTTTATTTCTGGAATTTTCCATTTAATTTTCTTGGACCCTGGTTAGCCACAGGTAACAGAAACTGCAGGAAGTGAAAACCCGCAATTCACTACATGTGAAAGGGAAGTCGGGCTGGAGAAGAAGTGGGAAGGACCCATTGCTGAGCCAGCTCCTACTTGGAGGGAGCAGTGCGGGTGGCAGAGAGACCATCAGGAAAATGTGGTGGAGGCCCCTCCTGGTTTCAAGAACAGTGAGCAAAGTGCTGGGGTTCACACTGCCAGACCCTGTTTGTAAGATCTAAGTAATGAGGAAGTGAGGAAGAGTCAGCGATATGAAGCACCAGAATCCAGATAGGATCAAGGAAGGGCTCTGTGGCCCCCCTAATCCCGGCTACCTGGATAAACATGAAAAAAGAAACTTGCAGCCAAGTTATTGTGGTTTCCACCACTGCCACCCAGATAACTAGATCTCAAATCTGGCAAAATGTAATCATAAGAAATAGAAAATGTTCCTTTTCTCTTCATTTGTGCCTTTGCACAGGGGGATGCACATCTCTGACAGGAGCCAACTCTAATCTGGATAGGGATCGAATTGTGTTAAGAGTAAGCATGGAGAAAAATCATATCACAATTTAGTAGCTTAAAAGAAGACCAAGCTGAGAAAGTAGAACACATTGTCCTCAATGCCACAGAGTTACTACAAGAAGCAGGAGAAAGGTTAAGGAAATCTCTATTAATATACCATTTATCAAAAAGATCAGTCAGTTATGAAAAGGGAGCACTTTAAGTCAAGAAATCTTTTTTATTAGTGATGAAAAACACTGCCATATGTAAACACGAGGCATAAGCCATCAATAGCAGGTTGAATGTTATTTATCACAGATGAGAACATAAAGACATGTCTAAACATGGAAGGATCCCAAGCCCACCCCTTGAAAAAAATTAGACAATCATGTGTCCAGTGGATTGGAAAATGTATGTAAGTGAATAACTCAAGAAGGAGAAAGACATGTGACTAGAATAAGGTAGCAAGCAATGAAACCAAATAAATGTATTGCTAAGTCTAATTTTTCATTAATTTAACCAACTCAATGCAAATGTTTAAGAAGTAGTTATTAGAATATATGTATATTATAAATAATAATTTGGAGCAGCAGGAAGTTAAACATGCTAAGTTTCTTGTTATTGGCAAAAGAGATTTAATAGATTATTTTTTAAATTGTTGGAAGAATATTGGCTCAATTACATATAAAACTGTTGTATTAGTTCAGGCTGCTATAACAAATGGCCAGGGATGGGGTGGGTCAGACACCAAACATTTATTTTTCATAGTTCTGGAGACTCAAAGTTCAAGATCAGGACGTCAGCGTGGTTGGGTTCTGGTGAGGGTCATTTTCCAGGCTGTAGATTACCGGTTTCTCCTTGTATCTCCACGTAGTGGAATGATAGTGAGAGAGTTCTCGCCATCTTTTGTAAGGCACTAATCCCATTCATGAGGGCTCCATGCTCATAATTTAACTTCCTCCCAAATTAGGAGGTCCCACCTCCTAATTCAATCACATTGGGGATTAGGATTTCAACATAGGAATTTGACGAGGCATAAACATTCAGTCCACAGCAATTGTGAACTTAGAGATGGTTTATAAGAATTTAAAAGATAATCTTTATTAAAAGGCTCTGTATCTTCCAAATCACTAAAGAGAAAAATAACAATAGGAATTCAGCTAAGATAGAGTAACGGACTAAATTTACCATCCTGCCTACAATAACCAAAAAATGAATAAAATATATGAAACAATGGTCTTCAAACCACTTCACATCTAGTAGTAAAGAACAATGATGCTGGAGAGTTGAGAAATCCATGAAGTGACACCTATCTATGATTGTTCCAGCTTACTGCCTTAACAGAATTTCTAGGCCATGGCACAGGAAAGGTGAATCCAGGCAGAGCCTGGCAAACTCAGTTAAGGAGATGGAGCTGAGGGTCCTGGGAGAACAAGCTAGCTAGAGTTTGCAGGATAGGGTAGCAGAAAGGAGAGACTGAACACAGATGCAGATGTGCCCCTCTGAGTGTTCAGATGAATACCAATCAGTATATGTATGTGAGGAAACTACCCAAGACTAAAAACCAAAACAAAACAAAACAGCCTACCCAAAGGATTAGAGGTAACAGTGCCTAGTGCCAACATGGGGTCAGGAATAGTGTCTGTCCCTTCCAGGCTGACTGAAAAACTTCATGATTCATGGGTCATTGGATGGAGTACACTTGAGAGAACTCAGTCTTGCCTCAGTAGTGGGAAATAATTAGCACTAGAATAAAGACTGCTCCGGTCCTGTCTAGCAAATCTTAAACACAAGACCTGAAAGGATCAAACTGTTTCTAAATAATTGCATGCCAGAACTAAGGTCAAGATTATTGACAAGAATACAGAAATATGTAGCATCCAACAGGAAAAATGTACAACATTTGGTATCTAATAAGAAATTACCAGACTTGCAAAGAGACAGAAAAACGTGACTAATAATGAAGACAAAATATATATCAATCAAAGCTGACCTAGAACTAATTCAGATGTTGGATTTGGCAGACATATTATTATAGCTGTGTTCCATATGTTCAAAAAGTTAAGTAGAGACATGGAAGATATTCAAAAAACACAAACTTCTGGAGATGAAAACTACAATATGTGAGATGAAAAATACACTCAATGGAATTAACAGCAGATTAGACATTGCAGAAGAAAAGGTCAGTGAACTTGAAGACATAGCAATACAAACTATCCAAAATGAAACACAGAGAAAGAGAATTTTAAAAAATTAACAGAGTATCATTGAGTTCTTGGACAATTTCAAGCCACATAATTTATGTGTGCTTTCAGTTTCTGAAAGAGAAAAGAAGGCAGAGAAACAAAGTGAAGAAACAATGGCCAACATTTCCCCAAATTTCATTAAAACTATAAAACTACAGATCCAGGAAGCTCAATGAATCCAAGCACAAGAAACATGAAGATAATCACACCAAGGCACGTCATTAATTAATTGCTCAAAACGGGTGATAATGAGAAAATGTCAAAAGCAATCAAAAGAAAAAAACTATGCACAGAGGAACAAATACAAAGATAAAAGTAGATTTCTTCTCAGAAACACTGCAAGTGAGAAGACAATAGAATGACACCTTTAAAGTAGTGAACAAACAAACTGTCAATGTAGAATTCCACGTCCAGTACAAATCTTTTTCAAAAGTGAAGATGATTACACAGCTGGGCTTTTAACAACAACAAAAAAGTGAAGATGAAATACTTTTTCAGATTTATAAAAGTCAAAAAAAAAAAATCCGTCATCAGAAGAAGCACCTTCAAGAAATCTTAATGTTCTTCATGTAGAAGGAAAATATTCAATGGAAATGTGAATCCGCACAAAGGAGGAAGAACATCAGAAATGGTAACTACAGGAGGAAAGATGTAAGATTTGGGGGGCTATTTACATTTCTCTCTCTCTCCTTTTTTTTCTTTTCTTTTCTTTTTTTCTTTTTTCTTTTTTTTCTTTTTTTTTTTTTTTGACAGAGTCTTACTCTGTTGCCCAGGCTGGAATGCAGTGGCACCATCATGGCTCACTGCAGCCTCAACCTCCTGGGTTCAAGCGATTCTTCCACCTCAGCCTCCTAAGTAGATGGGACTACAGGTGCACACCACTGTACCTGGCTAAATTTTGTATTTTTTTTTTGTAAGGACAGCATCCCATATGTTGCCCAAGATGTTTTTGAACTCCTTGGCTCAAGTGATCCTCCCATCTTGGCCTCCCAAAGTGTGGGGGTTACAGGTGTGAGCCACCATGCCCACTTTAAATTTGTTTAAAGAACAACTGACTATATAAACAAAAATTACACTGTGGCATGGGGTTTCTAACTTGTAAAAACAAAATACCTGAAAACAATAGTATAAATATTGGGAGAGGGAAATTGAAGTGTATTACTGCAATGTTCTGCTATACATGAAGTAATGTCAGTTGAAGGTGAAGGTATGTTGTGATAAGTTAAAGGTATAAATCCTATAAACCCTAAAATTGTCAGTAAAATTATAAAACAGTTACAGCGAAGTTTTTCATACTCAGCACTATTAATATTTTGGGCTGAATATTTCAGACTGGGAGAAAATATTTGCAAAGAATATATCTGAAAAATAACTTGTATCCAGAATGTATAATAAACTCTGAACATGGGATACTCAATTATATCACAATAAAAACCCAATTAAAATGGCAAAAGGTTTTAATATACACTTTACTAAAAGAGATAAATAGCAAATAAGCACATGAAAGGATTATCAAATGAAAATGAAAGCCACATGGGATACCACTACCCACCCATTAAAATGGCTAAACTTAAGAGCAAAGACTATACTAAGTGTTGGCAAGGATGTGGGGAAACTGGAAGTCTCATACACTGCTGTTGGTAACGTAGACAGTACAGCTTTGAAAAACACTTTACTAGTTTCTTAAAAAAAATTAAGCCTATATCTACTAAATGATCTAGCCATTCCACTTGTAGGTGTTTACGCAAGGGAAATAAAAGCATATGTTCATACAAAGACTTGTGCACAAATGTTCATAGCAGTTTTATTTGTAATAACTAAAAACTTGAAGCGACTCAAATTCCCATCAACTGGTGAATAAACTGTGATATACCTATACATTGGAATAACACTCCATAATAGAAGGAATACATTCTTGATGCATGCTACAATATAGGTGAATCTCAAAATAATAATGCTCAGAGAAAGAAGCCAAAGAAAAGTGTATACTGTATGGTTCCATTTACATAAAATCCTAGAAAATGTAGACTAATCTAGAATGACAGAAAATAGATCAGTTATGACAGGGGTGGGTGTCGTGTGGATCGGAAGGATTACTAAGGGACACACGAAAGCCTTTGGAGGTGATGGAGATGTGCGTTACCTGTGGTGATAGTTTCATGGCTGTATACATATATCAGAAATTGTTATATACATTGATATACATAAATATATGCTATTTATTGCATGTCAACTGTACCTCCATAAAGCTCTTAAAAATTAATTTATACACCAAAAGTTCAAAAAAAGGGGGGAAAGCAAGGGAACATTTTAAAAATGAAAAGCAGAATACCAAATAGAAGCATGACTAGGCTGAGCATGGTGGCTCACTCCTGTAATCCCAGTACTTTGGGAGGCCAAGGCAGGAGGATCACTTGAGGTCAGGAGTTAGAGACCAGCCTCACCAACATGATGAAATCCCATCTGTACTAAAAATACAAAATTAGCTGAGTGTGGTGGCATGCTTCTGTAATCCAAGCTACTCCGGAGGCTGAGGCAGGAGAATCACTTGAACCCAGGAGGCGGAGGTTGCAGTGAGCCAAGGTGGTGCCATCGCACAACAGCGAAACTCCGTCTTGAAAAAAAAAAAAATGAAGTATGACTAAATATATGTTTTCAGCATAAATATGAATGGACTAAACTACTATAATTTTTAAGGGAGGGTTTCAGATTGGGTCAAAAAATGAAACCCATTGTCTGCTGTACAAAAGATACATATCAAATAGCAGAAATGTAAATGATAAAGGAATGAATGTGCAAAGAAACAATTAAGCAAATGTAACGGAAGGAAGAACAAGAGATGTTTTATGATATATCAGATATCAGGGTCAAAGGTTTACGGGCCTGGTTTACACAAAAGCCCAATCCACAGTGAAGACATCACAGTAGAAAACTTTTTTGTGTGTTGAGTAACATACTGTCCACCGCAAACAGTAACACCGTATTTGGGAATGTATTTAAATGTCTAAAGCAAAAACAGCTGGGGGATTCTTAGTCTGTTTTTTCTGCTAAACAGATTACATGAGACTGGGTCATTTATAATAAACACAGATTTATTTCTCTCACGTCTGGAAGCTGGGAAGTCCAAGATCAAGGTACCAGCATTTGGTGAAGTCTTCTTTCTGCATCATCCCATGGCAGAAGATAGAAGGGCAAGAGAGGGTGAGAGAGAAAAGGGGGTCTTTCTTCACCCTTTTATAGTGAAACTATTCCCATGATAGCAGCACTAATCCATTCGAGACAATGGAGTCCTCATGGCCTAATTATCTCTTAAAGATTCCACCTCTTAGTACTGTTACAATGGCAATTAAATTTCAACATGGGTTTTGGAGGGGATATTCAAACCGTGGCAGTGTATGAAGGAAAATAGACAAATAACAATTATAGCCAAGAGATTTTAACATGTCTCCCTGCCCCCTCATAATTGACACAAGAAATACATACATATATGAATATAGACTATATATATGAATTTAGACTATATATTCATATATTTTAATATGCATGAATTTATATATGAATATAGAGGATTTGAAGAATGTAACAATAAAAACATCTTGATTTAATAGACGCATATATATCCTTTAGGCAGAATGCACATTCCTTTTAAATGGCCATGGGATAGTTACAGCATGATCATTCACCAGGACATGAGAAACCTCCTTGCCTTAACACCGTCCTCATACCTAACGCTGGTCAACTTCCTACTGCCGCTACCAACGATGCCCACCAGGGGACGACGTTTCCTTTCTCGCCTTCCTCTGCAGAAACCAGTCCAAGCGGGATGCCTTCCTTTCTCTGGCAGGCAGTCCCCAGCAGTACCATCACAAACCTTGGTCTCTTCTTGTCACCAGCAAAGGGATGAAGGATAAGTGGTGAGTCTCCTTACATTCAAGACCTTAGAACTCATTTGATTACTATGTCTGAGCAGCTGTTGACATCTATTAATAATATCTAGTGCTCGCTGCCCAACTTCCTAAGTCCTCATCTTCTGGGCATCCAGAGTGATGGCCCCAGTCCACCTGGGTCTGTTCACCAGGCCAAGAGATCATACAGAATAGTGTACAGGAGCCAGGGGCCCCAGAGCCACACTGTTTGGCGTGAACCCTGATTCCAGTTCATGAGCTCTGTGCCCTTGGGTCTCCAAGCCACTGTTTTCTCATCTGCAAAACAGGGAAATAATCAATACGGAAAAAAATCAGAATCTAGGGGATTAATTTTTGATGATTTAAGATTATTGTAATTTTGAATTTTTCAGTGGGGACATCATAAAATTTTGCACTGATTCAGACCTCTAGGCATTGGTTTCTACTGTTCTTAAAACTAATGCATGCACATACACACAAACACATGTGCACACACATACACACATAGACACACAACCACACACATCCAAATGTGCATGCACACACACACAGCCACACTCACATCACTGGCATCATTCTAAAATAAAATTCATTATCTCAGTTTACATTGTTTTACCTGTTCAAAATATCCTGACTTCAGAGTTAGGAACAGGAGTGCTTCTCTAGAGGTGGGTCTTTGCTTTGTGCAATCTCAGCATACAACAAAGATCATTTCTGACCAATACAACTGCTCTGAACCTTTGGTGGTGCAGGGTTTGCATATCATTGGAGGCTTAATACTCTAGACATTGAAGAGTTTTACACCAAGCTAAACATTTTAATTTAAGTATATTCTATCCTCCTACTTTTACAAATTCATCAAGAGCTAGAAAGCTAGGTTCAAATGTAGAGTTCAGACTTGCTGGAGCTCCCCAGAGGAAAATAGCAGTGTGGGGAGAGGACCATTATCCTTCTGTTCCCAATGCTATGTCCATCCCATGCCACAGGTGGCCTTGTGTGCTCCCATGTGGACACCCAGAGCTTCATCCATACCCCCAGGGCAAATGGCTGCTTTCTGGACACCCTGTGAGTTTCTGGGAAAATGAACTCTGGGAAGAACCTGTGTAGACCGTAGAAGTAGGCTGCAGCTGTTTGGGCAGGGAATTTGGGGTCCTAGATCACCAGGGCACAGTGTAGCATCAGGTGAGTGTGTCTCCTTGGCCCTGCTCACTCTACCCTCATGAAAGCCATGACCAAAGAAAGGGTCAGGCAGGGCCCTCTGAGGCACAGGATCCAAGCCCCTTTTATTGGGGTCTAAGGTCAGTATTGCTGCCTGAAATCCCAAGGAGAGGTCAGGAAACAGTGGTGACTCTCTGTGACGTTCATGAGAAGGCAGTGCAATATCCTCGTTCCCATTCATTAAAAAACAAAACGTGACCACAGGCTTAGGTGGGAAATGTTTTGTTATAAACAAGGCAAGACAAACGCTTGCCAAGATTTGTCGGAGACAGCTGGTTGATTTGTCAAGTTAATGAGGGCTGGAAAAAGCAAAGCCTCCTTTTGCCTTCCCCGGGGTCTAAAGGCTGCAAGAATTTCCTCACGGTGATACTGATATGCAGTGACACCAGGAACCCTCTTGTGGTGTTAAAATCTTAATGATGAGCCATAGCAAACCTCTCCCTCCCATTCTTGGGCACTGGAGCATGATACACACTGGCAGGAAGTGCGCTGGCCTATTGTTAGGTCACTGTCATTCTGGATTTCCCCCTTGTAGGGCTAGAAAACTGACTTTATCAGATCACCCAGAGGTGATCCAGCTCAGGATGACAACTTATTTTCCACAGATTGCACTTTTGGGTGGCTACTTCCTCAATGCATTTAGGGAAGTACCTTCATCGTATCTGTTAGCCATCTCCCAAACACTGCCACTCCTGGGAGAAAACCATAGGTCTTGAATCCCAGCCTCTGTGTGACACTTCTTGTCACTGTCACTAGAGGTAGCAGCATTTGCTGACCTGGCCTTTTTCTCTGGGCTTTATCCTAGCTGTATTTTCTATAAATATCACCCATAACCCACGAACCAGCTTGGGAGGCAGATGGGATCATGTCTCTTACTTTCTTTCCACTCACTGTTCCGGCTCCACACAGCCATGGTGACAGAACAGCAAGCACTTCCCTCTTGAGGCCTCCCCCAGATGCATCTAGAGTTGTGCTAATACCCAGGGTCCAAAACCCAGCTCACAGCAACCTGAGGCCAAGGTCTCTGCCACTCGCAGGCTTTGTGGCTCCCATTGTCCCAAGGGGGTGCTACCTCCATCGTCACCCCAGGGTGCTATCCCAACATCATGGTGCTGTTTCCTCTCTCAGCCCCCAGCTGTCCTTGAAGGAGACAAGACCTAGTGGCTGTTTTCCTGGACGAGAAGGCAAGCTCCTCTGAGGGGCAGGGTGCTCTTCTTCCTCCTTGTCACTGCAGTACCTAGCAAAGTGCCTTGGCTTGTGCAGGGTAGAGGCTCAGACATTTATAGGACTAATTCAGAGCTATAGAACATTACAGCTGGAAGAAGTAGTTGAGATCACATAATTTACTGCTCCTCCTCCGTTCTACAGATGAGGAGACTGAAGCACGAGGTGAAGCAGCTTACCCAAGGTCACACTGCTGCTTAGTGATAGAGCCAGGGCTAGACCGACCCCGGGGCTCCCAACTGTTACTGTTGGAGGCTCTTAACCCATTGGGATCAAGAAGGTGCCAAGAGCTAGGCTCTCTCTCCAGGAAAATGAACACAGACACAAAACCTTGCATATATGCTTCCGGGTAAAGAACCAACCTGCATTTTGGTACCACTACCTGCTGGCCTGTCCTGGGCATGTTATACTATGAGAGGGCAGTTAAGTGGAGCTCTGGAGCCAGGCTGCTTGTGTGCAAGTCCCAGCTCTGCCACTGCTAGCTGTGTGGTTATTTAATACCCTCACCTGTGGGATGCTCACGCCTGTAATCCCAGCACTTTGAGAGACCAAGGTGGGCGGATCACCTGAGGTCAGGAGTTCGAGACCAGCCTGGCCAACATTGCAAAACCCCATCTCTACTAAAAATACAAAAATTAGCTGGGCGTGGTGGCAGGCACCTGTAGTCCCAGTTACTTGGGAGGCTGAGGCAGGACAATCACTTGAACCTGGGAGGTAGAGGCTGCAGTGAGCCAAAATCGCACCACTACACTCCAGCCTGGGTGACACAGCAAGACTCTGCCTCATAAAACAAAACAAAACAAACAAACAAAAAACCACTCGTGATGCCCAGCTCTTTGGGTTGTGGTAAACGTGAAACAATTTGATCTGTTTAAAGCTCCTAGACTGGACATGGTGACCTGTAATCTCAGAATTTTGGGAGGCCAAAGTGGGAGGATTGCTGGAGCCCAGGAATCTGAGAACAGCCTGGGCAACATAGTGAAACCCCGTCTCTACAAAAAAATAAAAATAAAAATTAGTTCGGCATGATGGCGTGCACTTGTGGTTCCAACTACTCGGGAGGCTGATGTGGGAAGATGACCTGAGCCCAGAAGGTCAAGGCTGCAGTGAGCCAAGATCGCACTACTGCACTCCAGCCTGGGGGACAGAGCAAGACCCTGTCTAAAATAAATAAGTAAAGCCCCTAGAACCCAGCAGGACATGGAAGAAGTGCTCTGTGTCTGCTGTCACTATTATTATTATAACCACCAAGTGAGTCCCTAAATGAAGAACAACAAGCAGCCACAATTTGAAATAAGAAAAGGATTTTGAAATCCTGTGATGAATGTTTGATTTCATCTCCTCAAGTCCATACTCCAGCCCTGGACGGCAATCATAAAACGATGACTATCTTTTGAGGAAATCTTGCTTTATGTCTTAAATTCTCACTAGCTACATAGAATATTCAATAGACAGTGGTTTCTTTTGCAGAAAGTTGAAGAGAAAGCTTAAATATAACACATCTATGTCTTCAGGGAATTGGGTGAGGCCCAGGCATTCATGTCTGGTGAATTGGCAGCACCCTCCCAGCCTTGCTGTCCTGCCACGAGGCCTCCCGGGGGTGCTCTTCTCCAGGTTTTCTACATTCTTCTACATTCTTGCCTCAAATCCTTCTAGATTTAGCCTGGACCACATAGTGAAACCCTGTCTTAGCCAGGTGTGGTGGCCTGTACCTGTGGCTACTCGGAGGCTGAGGCAGAAAGATCACTTGAACCCAGGAGGTCAAGACCAGCCTGGCCAACATGGCAAAATCCCATCTCTACAAAAAATACTAAAATTAGCTGTGCTTGGTGGTGCACACCTGTAGTCCCAGCTACTTGGGAGGCTGAGGTGGTGGGAGGACTGCTTGAGCCAGGAAGGTCAAGGTTGCAGTGAGCCAAGATCGTGCCACTGCACTGCAGCCTGGGGAACAGAATGAGACCTTATCTCAAAAAAAAAAAAAAGAGAAAAAAAATCCTTCAAGATTGCCCATTCCTCACTGGGAACGCCACTCATTCAACATGACTTGCAAGGATACCTTTTGGATCTGGCCCTAACTATGCCTCCAGGCTCACCTGCTGGACTTAAGGACACCATCCCGTGTCCTGACCATCCTGCGTTCCTGTGCCTGCCTCACCTACTCCTCACCTGGCCCTTCAGTGCAAGTGTGGTCCCCCATGGCTCACTGCCAGCAGGGGTGGTCTCACCATCCTCCACCCAGTGAAACCGCGGTGCTCAGCCCTGTGTGCAGCGAACCTGCGTAGGGGGAGAAAGCTCTGAAGCCACAGGCACTCTGAGGGGCTGCCTTTCCTGGTGCAGAGAGCACAAGGCCCTGGAGGGCTTTCTCTCCTGGCTGGTCATTCACAGGTACTAGAGCAAGGATCAGGCCATGGTGCTGTGGAATCTTGATGGCATTAATTTAAAGTGCATCATTGTTCATTACAAAATCAATCTCCTTTTCAATAGCAAAAGGAGAAAAGACACTTCCCGTCTCCACCCCCAATTGCTTTTCCACCATCAAATAATGTTCCTCAAGCCCCGGGGAGGGGTAGAAAGCAACACCAGAGAAGAATGTTGTTAAAATTTTCTTCCCCCTCTGGTGATTGCGTTCCCAGAACTGATTAAGGCTAGAATGGTTTGGTTTTCCTAGGCTGAAGGTTTAAGAAGCCATGTGAGGGGTTTGAAAGGAACAAGACAACATTTTAGTCTAGGACATTCTATGCTGTTCCTTCTACATCATCAAGTCCCTAGAAATCTGACTAAATCTTGTACAAGCACCAGCAGCAGGGAAGTTGGCCCTGAGATGCCACAGCCTGACCTGGTGTGGAAGGCAGGATGGGCCCAGACTCTGGTCCCTCGCCTGCCTCTGACTTCTGTGTAAGGCAGAACTTTCTGAAGAACCTCCACTTATTAGACTTTCTTTTCAGCCATCAGCCCTGCCTTTGCAGCCAGCAGACTTGCATTCATACACCAGCATCTCTACTTACTGGCAAGGTCAATCACTCTCTCAAGGACTTGGCTTTTTGATCTGCAGAATGGGTTCCATGGCCACCCTGGTCTCCTGAGGTACTGTGTGGGCCTCCCAGGATAAGACAGGTGCCGTCCTCATACAAGGCCTGGAGCCAACTGCTTCCCAAAGGTTCCTGTTTATTATTATTATTTCCATTTTTTAATACAACAAGACCAAAACTCAGGTTAAGGAATTTGCCTAAGAACCACTGCACTGACAGGGCTGAGGCTGGAAGCCCATGGAACTCCTGGCTCCAGCCCACGGCTCTTTCCCAGGGACCTGAGATGTCCTGCCCCAGTGATAGCTGTGCAATTCCTCCTCCATTCAAAGGGAGGAAGGTGTAATGAATGTTTTCAGGATTCCAGATGCTGAGATGAAAGGAAGCTCCAGGATGTCATTACCCAGCGTGTCTGTCTTATCATTGCCTTTGAAGTTTATTTTGGTGGCAGTGCATGACGGTTTCCCTGCATCTGGTCTCTGTGGCCACTTCACTGGGCCCTCGACCCGCCTTCGCCCTTGCCAGGCCCTGAGCCTCGCCCTTCAGGCCCTCCTCCAGCTGGCAGATGGGGCTCCTGGCAGGAAAGCCCACCACCCACATCAGTTCCGAGCAGAGATAGTGGAGGCCAGACTGGAAGCCATCCAACCTCAACCCCATCCCCAAATGGCCCTCTTCATACAAAAGGCACTGTCCTTCAGTGTCCCCTCACTGCTTTACTTTTTAACAGTGTGAAGAGTCCTGGGAGGGGTGACACATTACCACAAAGGTGTGGGCCATTGCCTTTAGGATTGGTGCAACTTACGGCAATGGAGGGGAGAAGGGTAGGTAACCAGGAGGGAGACGTGGAGGCCACAAGACAAACCCCTCCTCCCTCACAATTACAGGGAAGGCTGAGTCATTAAAGACATGAATCAGACTGATTCTCGTGGCTTTAAAAACAAACACCACAGAACCAGCGTGACCCGACAGCCTGTTCTTATCCACAGAGGCTTGTGGTCTCTGTTGAAAAAAAGCAAAGACAGCACGTCCCAACTCAAAAGACTGTGTCATCCTGAAGGGTGAGACCATCATCCTTGTTCTTCCATGTGAGAAAGAGACCCATGATCCTGGGCTCCTGTTTTCCTGTCACTGTGGGCTTGGTTGGGTCACTGTGGCACCTGGAGGGGAGCAGGCCATTGAACATGGCAGGAGAGGCACAGACTCAAAGTGACGGGGGCAAGGTGAGTGTTACGGGAGCATTCTGTTCCACCTCCTTTTTCCAACCTTCCAGCCATCGCTGGGAGCCCCAGGGTAAGGAGGATGCTTAGGTATGGGAAGCAGAAGAGGACAGTGGTCCTGACATTGCATCCTCTCAGAGGCAGGGTGAGCCTTTCTCTGCCAGAATGCCCTCTGTCATGTCTGGGCTCATGAGAAGAGGGCAAAACTCAGGAAGTGGGCTGGAGGGATGCCAGGAAGGACACGTTTTCAAATATCTCCCCCACTGCCTTTCATCAATTTTGAAATTATGTCTCTCACTTATCATGTATTTCACTTATTTAGTTCTCCATGGAACCTCTAATTTTTTTTTTTTTTTTTTT
>NW_012115599.1:3181889-3208854 GCF_000951035.1 Colobus angolensis palliatus
CTCCCGAGTAGCTGGGACTACAGGTGTGTGCCACCACGCCCGGCTAATTTTTTATATTTTTACTAGATACAGGGTTTCCCCGTATTAGTCAGGTTGGTTTCAATCTCCTGACCTGGAACCTCTGGTTTTTAAGAGCTCCCTTTAAAATGCAAACTCACCTTTAAGCGGTAACATTAAAGTATTCCTATCAGCAAGCTGGAAGAACCATCTTTACAGGGAGGGATGGAGATAGGCCACTTAACTCAAAAAGAGAGAAGGGCAGCCAGGTGACCTAGTGGTAAACCTGCCAAGCCAGGAACAGAAAATCTGTTTTCCATATTGTTATAGGTTGAATTAGTATTTGCAAATAGGGTCATTGCAGATATAGTTAGTTAAGATCAAGTCGTACTGGAGTAGCATGAACCTTTAATCCAGCATGACTGGTGTCCTTATAGAAAGATGATGTGAAGATACAAAAGGAGGATGCCATGGGAAGTCACACAGACACCCAGACCAAGAGGGAAGACAGCCACATGAAAGTAGAGGCAGAAATTGGAGTCAGGCTGCCATGATCCAAGTAACTCCTGAAGCTACCAGAAGCTGGAAGAGGCAAAGCAGGATCCCCCTCTAAAGCTTTTGGAGGGAGCCTGGCCATGCCCACACCCTGATTTTGGATTTCTGATGTAAAGGCACCCAGTTTGTGGTGCTCTGTTATAGCAGCCACAGGAAATGAATATCTCTAGCTCAGCATCTAACTCACAATGTGGCCTGAACCAGTGCTGGCTCCTATCTGAGCTTCTGCAAAATAAGGTGATTGGACTAGGTACACTAGGATCCCTTGACCTCTATCGGCCACTTTAGGGTTGTTCTGAGGTTAGGAAAGCAGTTCGTTCTTTCAACTAATAATTTTTGGGCATTTTCTGTACCAGGTTCAGAGTGGTGAGCAGGTCTCTGTCCCCAGGGAGGGTATGTTCTTGCCTGTCAAGTGGAAGATGAGCCAGTTAAGAAAGAACTGGACATAGGAGCCATGCACTGTTGTGTGTGCCTGATACCCCTGCTATTCAGGAGGCTGAGGCAGGAGGATCCCTGGAGGCCAGGAGTTCAAGGCGACAGTAGTTATGATGATCATGCCTGTGAATAGCCACTACACTCTAGCCTGGGCAACATAGCAGGACCCAGTCTTTTAATATTTTTTAAAAATAAAAATAAAAATCTTCTTAAAACTCACTATTATAAGAAAAAAAAGAAAAAGAACTGCACACAGGCTGAATCCAGGAGGAGCCTGAGTCCCTGGAGCTCCCCCAGAGCAGGTCCCAAGGAGCTAAAAGGCCATCAACAGGCCAAGAGCTGAACCAGAAAACACAGGAATGGGGGGAAACCTAAAGATTTCCGAACAAGTCAAAAAGAAAATTAGCTACATGATAAATTACAATGGTTGAAGTTTAGGAAGGTGTTTAACTTGCATTTAAGCATTTCCTGTTTTGTTGTAATTTTCTTCCCAGTGAATAACTTTCTTCGTCTCCAAGATATTTGATGTGGGTATAATTCTTTGAAATAGTAACATACTTTAAGAAATACACAGCTACAGACAAATAAGAGGCTGGGTTTTTGAGGGAGGGGCAGAATCGTCATTATTTTCTAAGCCTTACCTTTGAGCCAGGGCTGCCATGAGACACCTCTTGCTAAGAGAAATTAATTGATTTTTCAAATTAGTTTTTTTTTTTCAGTACACACAGTTCCGAACATCAAATTGAGCTAATATACTTATAACAAAACATGATTCCCTGTCCCATCCTTCCCCACCCCACCTGTTCCCCTCCCTCAATGCTATTGAGAAGCCCAAAGCCATTCAGATTCAACTGTTTTTTTCCTGGGTTTACATATCTTCGTATTTCTAAACAACTTGTATATTCTGTTATCTTTTACTTTATCAATTTGAGATATTATCTACTAACTTCTTATTATGCTAGGTGAGGATCTAGTTCTTTTACAGCGTCATTTCCATCCGTCTGCTTCCTGTCCCCCCTCCTCCCCATGCAATTAGATTATAGTTTTTGGTCAGATTAATATTATCTGTTTATATAACTATGCCTGGACAAATATTATTCACAGCTGAGCATTGCAGTGCACTATGATTATGTTTCCTTTCTTACCTTTTGTTTTATCTGTAGTTAATAATTGCCTTCTTTTTATTTACTTAATTTTTTGTACTTCCTGCTAACTTATCTTGCAACTTCTGAAAGTCTCTCAGACACTTTTCTATAAAGCCAACAACATCAAGCAATCTGACTGTTCTTTTTTTGTTTTTATTTTCTGTTAGAAACATCTCTCTTGAAGATTTGCCTTCTCCTATCTAGGCTGGTTTTTCTCTAGGCTTGCAAGGCTGCTGTATACTTGTCTTTCTGGGACTGATTTCTTTTTGCTGCCATCCTTGTTTTTTTTTTTTTTTTGCCTTTCTCTTTGAGTTGGATTCTCTGTTTCTTTGATGTCTTCCTCTTTTTAGTTTAATACCTTGTTTTAATGGAATACATGCTCCAATAGTCTGATCAGGTTAAAATGATGGTTCAACAGTGATGGGCACAGTGATGATCTTCCTCATTGTGGCTGTCCCTTGAGGACACTGCTTCAGCCTGAACCAGGTGCCCTGTACATCATTAGATGTCACTCTGGGATCTTTGTTCACTGTATTCTTGGTGATTTCCTTCACTTCTCTCCTGGGTTGAAATTCTTTTTTAAATTTTATTTTATTATTATTATTAATATTTTGAGATGGAGTCTCACTCTGTCACCCAGGCTGGAGTGCAGTGGTGCAATCTCAGCTCACTGCAAGCTCCGCCTCCTGGGTTCATGCCATTCTCCTGCCTCAGCCTCCCCAGTAGTTGGGACTACAGGCCCCCACCACCACGCCCAGCTAATTTTTTGTATTTTTAGTAGAGATGGGGTTTCACTGTGTTAGCCGGGATGGTCTTGATCTCCTGACCTTGCCTGCCTCGGCTTCCCAAAGTGTTGGGATTACAGGCGTGAGCCACTGTGCCTGGCTGAAATTCATTTTCTTTATCCTATGTCCCATGTCCTTCTCCTTCTTGCTTTACTTCCAACAACTTCTAATAGTTTCCTGAGAAAGCAGACATGGGAGGCAGATCTTTTGAGACTTTGCGTGTCCAAAGATGTCTTTATTATGCCCATATGCTTCCTTGATTATTGGCTAACTATAGAACCATAGCTTGAAAAAAATTACATTTCCTAGGTTGGAAAATTTTTAAGTAATTTTTTGTAATTTGGGAGGCATTGGTCTTCTTGCTTTTAGTGATGCTATTGAGAAGCCCAAATCCATTCAGATTCCTTCTCCTTTTTATATGATATAGTTGTTCTCTTTGGAAGCTTTAAAATCTTCTCTTTGTCCTCAGGTTTCCTAAATATCACGATGGTATGCTTTCACATAGGTTTAGTTTTAATCAATTTGCAGGATTCTCACTGAGCCGTTTAAATCTAGAAAGTCATATAAGAATATGAAATTTTCTTCAGCTGTTGTTGATGATTCATTCCCTACAGCCTTCTCTGTTCTCCTTTGCAATTCCAATTGGTTGGATTTTGGATCTGTTGTACTCACCCTCTAATGTTCTTATATTGCCTCTCCTACTTCCCATTTCTTTGTCTTTCTGCTCCGTTCTTCAGGAAATTTCTTCCAGTTTGGTTTCCAGTTCTACTGAGTTTCTTTCTATCATCACATTTTAAGTTTAAAGAGCTTTTGTTGTTGCTATTGTTTATCAAATGTTTTATTTCTTTTTAAGATAACATCCTGTTCTTCCTTCATTGATGCAATCTCTCCTGTTCTCCAGGAATATTAACGACTTTTTAAAAAAGTTTTCTTCTTTCTGCATTGACTGTTTTCTCTGGGTTGCTTTCCACTTTTATTTGTTTGGGTCTCTTTATTTCACATTAGAGAACTTTGTCAGTGTTTGGCCGTCTGTTCTTGACTAAGATTGGGGTATACAAAGCTGTTCTAAGAAGTTCTCAGTGTATGAAGGCCTTGACAGATTAGAGCTTCATGGTGGAGTGGTTTCAGGGTTGTGTGCTGGGAACCTCCAAGAATCTTTCTTCTTAGGCTGTTTCAGTGGTTTCAGGGTTGTGTGCTGGGAACCTCCAGGATCTTTCTTCTTAGGCTGTTTAGATTCTTCAAGGAAGACTCTTCTCCAGCTTCTGGATCCTGACATTTTGGGAGACGAATGTGGAAAGTAGACTGGGGGTCTTGGAATTCAGTTGTACGTGCTGACTAACTATCCTTGTTTTCTGTACAGTGCTCAAGCCTTTGTTTCCCCTCTTTACAGAGAAACCCCCAGTCTTCTGAGAGGGTGGGAGAAGGGCAGTCACCAGGAGTATGGAGTAAAGAAGGGAACTTGGGAATCTAATCACTTCTCAGTGGATTTCACTTCCTGTTCTTACTTGAGTCCCCCTTCGCCCACAGTTCTGGAGGTGCCCAATGCTGCCCATTTCTGAGCCCTTTGAGGACTCTGAAATAAATCCAGTTGGTTCTTCACTTTCTCTATAGGTGACTTAAGATTCGGCTTTATCAGATCTGCTAATTCAGTTACCACTCACACTTCTGCTTTCTAGCTTCAAATATTTTGTAGATGTTCTCTCCTCTTGCCAATGTGAGTTTATGTTTTCGGTTTGTTTTAAAATGTCTTTACTGGCGCGAGACATCAGGTATATATTCACATAGGCATCTTTTTAAAATTGATTTTTATTTGTATTTTGAAGTTTTGTTTTATTTTAATTGACATATAATAATTACACATATTTATGGTGTAAAATGTGTTGTTTCAATACATGTATGCACTGTAGAATGATCACATCAGGTGAATTAGCATATTCATCACCTCAAATATTTATCATTCCTTGTTGGCAAGAACATTTAAAATCCTCTTTTAGCTATTTTGAAATATATATTATTATTAACGATAGTCACTGTGCTGTGCAGTAGAACACCGGAGCTTTTTCCTCTTATCTAACTGAAACTTCAAACCCATTGACCAGTGTCTCCTGTTTCCCTTTCAACCTTCCCACCTGCTACCCAGCCTCTGGTAACCATCATTCTGCTCTCTTCTTCTATGAGATTGACTTTTGAGATTCCTCATATAAATGAAATCACACAGTATTTGTCTCTCTGTGCCTGGCTTATTTCACTGAACTGTCCTTTAGGTTTATCCTTGTTGTCACAAGTGACAGAATTTCCAGGGTTATTTTAAGGCTGAAGAGTATTCCATTTACACATACACCACATTAAAAAATCCATTCATCCATTAATGAGCACTTAGGTTGTTTCCATATCTTGGCTATTGTGAATAGTGCTGTGATGAACATGGAAGTGCAGACATGTCTTCAATATACGGATTTCAATTCCTTTGGGTATATACCCAGGAGTGGGATTGCTGGATCATATGGTAATTCTATTTTTAGTTTTTTTAGTTTTTCTTTTTTTGAGGAACCTCTGCAATTTTCCAAAATGGTTGTACTGATTTACATTCCTACCAATAGTGCATAAGGGTTCTCTTTTCTCCACATCCTCACCAACACTTATCTTTCCTCTTTTTGGTAACAACAAATCTAACAAGTGTAAGGTGATATCGCATGGCAGTTTAATTTGCATTACTCTTATGACTAGAGATGTTGAACATTTTTGGATATATCTGTTGTCCACTCATATGTCTTCTTTTGAGAAATGTCTATTCAAATCATTTGCCCATTTTTTAATAGGTTATTTGTTTTCTTTTTATTGAGTAGCTTGAGTTCCTTGTTTATTTTGTATATGAGCCTCTGATTTGATGTATGATTTGAAAATATTTTCACCCAATCTGTGGGTTGCCTTTTCTTTCTATTAATTGATTCCTTTGTCATGTAGAAGCTTTTTAGTTTGATGCAATTCCATTTGTCTGTTTTTGCTTTTGTTGCCTCAACTGGACATCTTAACCTGGAGGCCCTCAAGGCTAATTTTCCAAACCCAATGACAGCCAACATTTATTCACTTGTCACTTAATGCTGAGAATACTTTCTGAGAAATACAGTGTTAGCTGATTTCATTATTGTGTGAAGATAATAGAGTGTACTTATACAAAACTGTATGGTATAACCTACTACACAGCTATGTTGTATGGCTTCAAATCAGTACAGCATGTTACTGTACTGAATGCTGCAGGCAATTGTAACACAGTGGTATTTGTGTATTTAAATATATCTAAATGTGGAAAAGTTACAGTAAAAGTACTGTATTATAACCTGTTGGTTGACAGAAAGGCTGCTATGTGACACATGCCTGTATTTATTACCATCCAAGAGGTCATCTGACTACTTTATATATATTGACTCATTAAATTCTCATACTGGTCCTAGTAGATGAGCACTATTGTTATCAGATGAAGAAACTGAGGCACAGAGAGGTTATGTAACTTGTCTAAGATCTCCCAACTAGTAAATGGTGGAGCTGGGATTCAAGCCCAGGAATTTGGCACCACATCTATACACTGTCTAGCCTAAGGAATGTTACTATTCTCTCTTATCTTCTAAGACTTAGTTACCAAAAGACAAAAAGGGATCTGGTTAAGATTCCTTTCAATGGCTCTCTTCTAGTTAAATGATCTCTTTGTTTACCCTGCCGGCTATGTTTCAGGCACTGTGCATAATTCTCATTTAATTCTCACAGCACCTTACGTAGTAGGTATTAATGGGTGCATTATACAGATGAGAATACTGGGGTCCAGAGCTGTTAAATAACTTGCTGGAGCTTCTTGTAGCAACTTGAAGAGCCAAGATTCAAATCCAAGTCCATGTAGCTTCAAAGCCAAGGAAGACTCTGAGGCATGCTGAGAATTTTGAAAGGCCTCTGTCCAAAAGGGGAGACCAGAGCATATACTTTCACTCCCTTTCACCATATCCAAACATTTAGCAAAGTAAATATTTGTGGTTCATTATTTTGATTTTCTTTATCAGGGGTTCCAATTATGTGTATGTTGGATCTCTTTTGTCTGTATCTACCTCTAATTTTCCTCTGTAATCTTTTTTAATATTTTGATTATTTTACTTAATATTGCTTGATTTTCTAATTTCAATATTTTATGTCTCTCTTATTTGTTTTTCACAATGTTTCTTTTCCTTCATTTCAATCATGGCTTCATTTATTTCTTTTACTGCTTTTTTGAGTTCTGCCAGTTTACTTTTTGTCTTCTCCTACTGTTTTATTGTCTCTTCCACAGTTCTTGCATCTCTTCTTTGTCCTCTTACTTTAGAAAAATAATTGCCTATTGCATATATTTTTAATCCATGGTGAAATATTTGTGGTCAAAATTTCATCTGCTCCATGACAGCATTTTCAGACTCTCTGTCTTTTGTTTTCTCTGTTTGCTTCTTTTCCTTTTCTTTTATCATTTTTGTAAACATTATACGCTGCTTTGTTTTACATTACTCAACATTGCAGAAAATGAGATATTTCTGAAGCACCTATTCGAATGAGATTCATGTATTAGTGGGGCCAGGGCCATGTTCCAGACTAACTGGAATTTGTGTGTGTGCTGGTTTCACTTTATTGTTCCCCAGGTAATGAGGAAAGGCCAGTGTGCCATTTGTGTGTTTGTTTTAATGCAAGAGCTCTTTTTCCCCTCACTGCCAAAGAGATAGACCACTTTCCATTACTATGGCTTACCAGTATGATTTCTGGTTCTATTTCATTTGTATTTTGGAACCAAACTAGATTCAGGGTCACTTTTCCTGATAGAGTGCTCAACACAATTAGAAAAACAAGGTTTTGATTTTGCCTGCCAAGAATGCCCTTCATCTTTAAGATCGGTGATTATGCTGGCTTTTTCTGAGATCTGTGGCCACGACACCTTCTCTCTGCAGCATCCTTTCTGTTCAAAAACACCCCCGTCAAGCTCCCTGTTTATGGCAGTTCTTCCGCTTATCATATAGACTGGTGTTTTAGTCATCTCTAAGCTTCTTTTAAAGTGAAGTTTGCAATTTTGTGTCTCATTTTCCTTGTTGCTTTTGGATAAATTCCAGGAAGAGAGAGGGAGAAAGGTAACTTTGAACGGCTGTATTCAAACCAGACATCCACTCTAATTTCTTTTTCAGACCTGTTGCACAACTTCCTATTTACTGAACTCTGGTTAGGTTTGCCATTTATATCTCATGTCTTGCTCATTCTGTTTGTTTTTTTTCCCCCTTTTCGCCCTTGTTTTTGCAGGTTTTTCCTCAAGAAGTTCCATAAGAGTTAACTTTCTATTAGTCTGGGTCCCCTGAAAAGTAAATTTCAAGTCATGAGTAAAAATAGAGAAAGATCTGGGTAAGGCTTGGAGAGATAACACAGCATGATGCAGGTTTGACCCTGAGTGATGGAGAGAGCGAGAGAAGGTTGGGTAGAAGTGTTTTGGATTCCATTCAGTCAAAGGAAGGGTTTGACAGAGATGTTGGAGAGTCCCCTGTCTCCCAGGAATGGATCTGGGTTAGTATCTCTGCTACTTTCAGTCTTTGGCTGGGAGCAGCCATGACACAAATGTGTCAATAGATTTCAGGCACAAAAGTGGGGCCCATGGTCAGTCACACGCCTGTAATCAGAGATCTGCAAGGCACATTCTGATGGCAGCCACACTTCCTTTGCTTTGCATTTCTGAAAATATTTTATTTCAGCCTGACATTTGATTAATAATTTAGCAAGATATAGAATTCTATATTCAAAATAATTTTCCCTGAGAACCTGGAAGAAATGGGATCCATTATCTTCTAGAATCTAGTTGCTGATGAGAAGTTTGATGTCAATCTGACTTCTGATTTTTAAGGCATTTCTGTTTCTCTCCCCTACTGGCCACTTTCTCTCCCTCTCTCTCTCCCCGAGTCTCTCTCTGCTTTTAGATGTACCCCATCTTCCGTGTGCAGAAAGGTGCTAAAGAGTGCGTGATTGTCAGCACTATATGAACTTTTTAAGGCTAAAAACTGCCTCTTTTCAGTCCTGGGAAAATTTCTTATATTATTTGTTTGATCCACTTTCTCTGTTTTCTCGCTCTGGAACTTCTATTAGTCTGATAATTGACTTTCTAAATAGATCCTTTCTCTCTGGTTCCATCTCTTTGCCTTATGTTCTGGGAAATTTCTTTGACTTTATCCTTCAATTGTTCTATTAATTTTTCCTAATTAATTTTCTTATTGTTCTTTTTAAATAGCATTCTGCTTGTGTTTTTGTCCATATTCATACAACAACTCAAAAATTCCGAGGCTATTCGTTAGAGGGTTTTTTTTTTTTAATGTTTTCCTTTCTTCACTGAGTTACCGATTTCTTTTGGAGGGATGTGTTCTGTTTACATTAGCCTTGTCATTTTATGCTTAGGTGTTTGTCTTCCCTCTGATGATTGGTTCTTCTTAATAATGGGGAATGGTGTTGATTTTTCTCCAGAACTGCCGTGGGTTTCCTTGCTTACACAAGGTGTGTCTATTTTTCTTCCTAGCTCTCTCATAGGAATGCGTATGCTGACTGGAAGCTCTGCAGTGTGGGCAGGGATCAGCTGTAGGCCCAATGCTCTTTTGGATACACTGTAGAAAGTCAGCCTCCAAACTGGGACTTCCCAATTGCATAAAGGGAGGGCTTTACTCTCAAGGATTTTACCGACTCTAGGAGTCCTATTTGGCCCCTGGAAGTAAGTTAAGTATCTTTAGAGAAGCGTCCTGTAATTTTTGGCCTGAAGGAAATGCTGGGCTTCCTACAATTTATTTCTTGGCAGTAGGGCTAAAAAGAAGTGAGAGGAATCCACTTTGAGTTAACTCCTTTCGTTTGGGACCCTCCTTCTCACCCCTGCCTTCCTTTATAACTGCCAACCGGGGCCTGGTCCTGAAGCCTTCTGGAGTTTCCTGGGGCTGTTGGCTTTCTCTTTTGCTGCAGTTTCCTCCTGCATATTCTGAGATGCTTTGTTTCACCCTGTTTCTTCATGAAATGTCTTATATTCTCTTTTCATCTGTAAGAAATTCATTGAAATCCCTTACCTGCCAATGATCTCTTTCTCACTTCATTTAGAATAGGTTTATTCCTTCACCATCATTTTACTGGAGTCTCAGGTGGAAAGGAAAAAAAATTGTGTGCTTAGCCTTCCAATTTAAACTTTAAAATCCTCATGCTACTTTACCTGTTTAACAGTAAGGAAAGAATTAGAATGCTGCCTGATTCTCTTTGAGAAGCTCACATTCTTTTAAGGACATTGCTTCTTCTGTAGTCTTCCTCTGGGAAGGTGTTTTTCTCTTGCTTCCTAGCACCATTGAGCCTGGCAGGGCATTAGGTGCCTCCTTGATGTTCATTGCTGGTATTAGATGGGTCTTCTCTTCCTACTAATAACATCTCATGTCATCAGACTACATACTACCCACTGCCCATCTTGTGGCAGACATCTACCACCGCCCAGTCATTTCCCTTCAGTCTTCAAAGATTTTAGCTCTTACTTCACAATCACGCTCTTCAAAGCTGCTCCTTTCACAATTGGTGATGTTTCATTAGCCACATGGATGACATTTCCAGTACCCAGCATCTTAGTTCCTCAACTCTGTCTCTTTCAGTGAGCATGTTCTCCATTGTACCTCAGTTACGCATTCCTATGGTTATACCTCTGACCTTGGCTTTACCAGTAGTATCTACTTCAAGCATCCACTCTTTGACCATCATCATGTAAACAGCCAGCTTGCTTTTTCTGATACTCAAACATCAATAATTATTATCAGATCTTCCAGCCCTTTGATCCTAGTATATTTTTTCAATGCTCCTCATATTCTTATTTTGTGTCTCACCTAACTTAAATTCCATTGTCCAATCCTATAATCACTTTCTTAAAACTCCTTTACCCACTCCCTCTTTATACCAGCTCACATGGAAAAATCCCAAACTTAGTTAAATCCTACTCTTGCCTACATTGTACCTAAACCCACACAAATGATTCAGGGTGGAGATAAGTGTAAAAACATTCTGACCATTTGTACCTTGTACTTTTAATTCTCTTACATTTGTTGCAGTTCGTTCTGTGGTTCAAAATATGATGGATCTATTTTGATGAACATTCCCTGTGCACTCAAAATGAATGTGTATTCTGCTGTTACCAGGTGAAGTGTTCTAGCATTGTCAATTAGGTCAAGTTGGTTGTTCATGTTCTTCAGGTCTTCTATATACTGCCACTGATACTCTATTTACTTTTTCTGTCAATTAATGAAAACAGAGTTTTGAAGTCTTCAACTGTAATTATGGATTTGTCTTTCTCCTTTCAGTACTTCTGTTTTAATTTAATTTAATTTAATTTAATTATTTATTTATTTATTTTTGAGATGGAGTCTCACTCTATTGCCCAGGCTGGAGTGTTTTGGTATAATCTGCGTGCACTGCAGTTTTAATTTAATTTAATTATTTATCTATTTTCAAGGCAGAGTTTTGCTCTTATGCCCAGGCTGGAGTGCAATGGCATGATCTTGACTCACTGCAACCTCCGCATCCCAGGTTCAAGCGATGCTGCTGCCTCAGCCTCCCAAGTAGCTGGCATTACAGGCGTGTGTCACCATGCCAGCTAATTTTTGTATCTTTAGTAGAGATGGGGTTTCACCATGTTGGCCAGGCTGATCTCCAACTCCTGGCCTCAAGTGATCCACCTGCTTCCACCTCCTAAAGTGCTGGGATTACAGGCATGAGCCGCCATGCCCAGCCTTCATTTACTTTAAAATTCTGTTCTTAGACACATACACATTTAGGATTGTTAAGGCTTTGTTGTGAAATGATCATTATGTAATGTTGCTTTTTATTATCCCTAGTAATATTCTTTCCTTTGAACTCTTTCATATGAATATAGCCACTTCAGCTTTCTTTTGATTAATATTTGCATCATGTATCTTCTTCTATCTTTTAACTTTTATCCCATCTGTATGTTCATATTAAAGCATATTAAGGGTTTCTCGCTTACACACTGTTGGTAGGAGTATAAATTAGTTCAAGCATTGTGGAAAGCTGTGTGGTGATTCCTCAACAGACTAAAAGCAGAACTACCATTTGACCCAGCAATCCTATTACTGGGCATATACCCAAAGGAAAGTAAATCGTGCTACCATAAAGATGTACACACAAATGTTCACTGCAGCACTATTCTCAGTAGCAAAGACATAGAATCAACCTAAATGTCCATCAGTGACAGACCATATAAAGAAAATGTGGTACATACATATACACCATGGAATACTATGTAGCCATAAAACGGAACAAGATCATGTCCTTTGCAGGGACTTGGATAGAGCTGGAGGTCATTATCCTTAGCAAACTAACGCAGCAACAGAAAACCAAATACCACATGTTCTCACTTGTAAGTGGGAGCTAAATAATGAGAACACATGGACACAAAGAAGGGAACAACAGACACTGGGGCTTTCTTGAGGGTGGAAGGTAGGAGGAGGGACAGGATCAGAGAAAATAAGTATTGGGTACCAGGCTTAGTGCCTGAGTGATGAACTATTATCTGTACAACATACCCCCATGACACAAGTGTATCTATCTAACAAACCTGCATATGTGCCCCTGAACCTAAAATAAGTTTTGAAAAAGCGAGTTTCTTCTAGACAGCATATGGTCGAGCCTTTTAAAATACAATTTTGACAATTTCTGTCTTTTAATAGGAGTATTTAGACTATTTACATCTAATTAGTGGCATAGTTGGGTTTAACTCTACCATCTTGCTAGTTGTTTTCAATTTGTCCCATCTGTTCTTCGTTCCTTCTTTTCCCTCTTTTTCTGTCTGCTTTGGGATTGAGTACTTTTTATGATATAATTGTATCTCCACTACTGGCTTATTCTTACGCCTCTTTTAAAAAAATATTTAATGGCTGCCCTAGAGTTTACAAGGTATATTTTTAACTTATTACAGTATACCTCTAAATAATATTGTAACACTCACAATGGTGTAGGAACCTTACAACAGTATACTTCCAATTTGTTTCTCTGATCCTTGGTGCTATTTTTGTCTTACATTTTACTTTAAAATTTTTTTAAATCCCACAATGCATTTGTATAATTTTTGCTTTAGGCCAGAGGCCAGCAAACCATGACCATCAGGTCAGCCAAACATTTTTATAAATAAAGTTTACTGGCACATAGCCACGCCCATTTGTTTACACACGTCCTGGCTGCTTTCCCACTACAGTAGCAGATCTGAGTAGCTGCAACTGAGACTGTATGTCCTGCAAGCCTAAAATATTTATTACTAATATCTGGCCCTTTCACAAAATGATGCCTTCACTTTAGAAAATTATCTTTTAGTGCAATTAAAAAGAATTAATTTACCTTCGTTTTTAGCATTTCTAGCACTGTTGATTTCTTTTTACAGATCCAAGTTTCTGTCTGGTGCCATATTCCCCCTGCCTGGAGAATTTCCTCTAACATTTCTTGTGGCATAAGTCTATTGGCAACGAATTCTCTTGGTTGTTTTTCTAGAAAAAGTTGTTATTGTGCCTTCACTTTTGAAAGCTCTTCTCACTGGAAGGAGAATTCTGGATGGAGAACTTTTTTGCTCTTAGTATTTGAATGATGTTGCCCCACTATCTTCTGCTTGTGTCGTTTCTGAGGAGCTTCTGCTGCGATTCTTTTTTCCTTTGTATGTCATGTGCCTTTTCCTCCCTTCCTCCCCACTGGCTGCCCTCAGGATTCTCTCTTTAACACTGGTTTTCCAGGGAGACTGTGTTGTGTCCAGGTGTTTTTCTGTTTTGGTTTGGTTTATCTGTATCTTTTGGTGTTTATCCTTCTTGGTTCTCCGAGTTTTTTGGATCTGTCATTGGATGTATTTCATTATTTTTATAAAATTACTGAGTACTACCTCTTAAAATATGTTTTTGCCCTGTCCTCTCATTCTTCTTCTCCTGTCCAAGAGCAGGATCTGGGGAACTGTTTGGCCTGCCTGTGCCTCAGAGGGAAGGGCTCTCTGATCTCCCGCCCTGCCCATGGAAGCCGGTGGGAAGGAGCTTGTACGGGAGCCCGAACGCCCCTGGGTCACAGCTCTGGGGGACTCTGGACGGACACACTAGCTCACACTTGGCCTTTGGTGGCTGCTCAGTGCTTTAGCTTATTTCTTCTTACCCACTTGTCTGTCCTGGAGCTCCTTCCTCCCTGGCTTTGCCACAAGTGATACAGTTAGTGAATCCCATCTCTCCTCAGGAAGCCTTACCTCTCTTTGAAATTCAAGTAGTTTGTTGCTTTGTAACCTCAGCTCTCTGATGGTTTTCCAGAGAAATTGTGATTGTGTAGCAGCTTAGGATGGGATAGCATATTTTCGTTTGCAGCTTTCTACATCTTAAGCAGAAACGGAGTCTCCTCCGTGGATCACACATTCGATTCCTGACTGCATGCCCTTTACTGCTGGTGGGCAATCTTACTGTGTCTCCCTGGTGTAATCAGCCTCCCAGGTCCTAGGAAGTGATGAAGTGGCATTGTTTGTCTGGGGTAATACCTGAGGTTCGTGGCCTCACACCAAGGAAATCAAGGACGTGGACCACAAGGAGTAAGGTTAAGAATGAAGGTTTAATAGGCAAGAGAAGGAGAGAAGCTCTCTCTCCGGCAAAGAGAGAGGGACTCTGGAGTGCATCTTCAGGTTCCGAGGTGAAATGCACGGCTATCAAAGACTAGCCTGAGGAGGCAGTGTCTGATTTACATAGGACCCAAAAGATTGGTCAGACCAGGTGTGCCATTTACATAGCTTGGGAAGAAGCTGGCCACCCCACCCTAATCTTTTATTATGCAGATGAATCCTCTGCCTGGCTGGCCCCTGGTTGTCTGCTTCTTTACTGCACACAGGTCGACAAAGAAAAGGGAAGAAGGAGCCTCCATGTTGAACATGCCTGGCTTCCAGGTATCGCTTTTCTATTGGCGCAGCTGCTGGCATTTGCTGTGCAAGCTTCTAGCTTGCTTTTCTATGTCTGCAGCTTGATTTTTCAGGCTGCTCTTTGTTAAAAAAAAAATGATCTTGGGGCTGCTTGTTATTAAAAGGGAAACCTTACTGAGGACTCTCTTACCCTCACTGATTGCCTAAATAATTTCTTTTGGGCTTCTGTATCAGTGATTTCAAACTTTTCCCTCTCTCCTCCTACAAGCTCTCCTGTCAGCTGACGAATTTTCTTTCAGTTTCACTGATAAAATTAAAGAAACATTCCATCATCTCTCACTCTGTGTCTACTCCTTGCCTTCCATCTTATTCCTTGGAGGAGTGGATCCTGATCCTAGCAGAGGACAACACCCTCATTTATCCATCAGATCCCAGCCTCTCTCTTATACTCAAGGGTCTCACTTAGCATTTCTCCCTCTCCCTCTTATCACAAACTTTCTCCTGTGAGCTGCATCATTCCCATCAGCAAATAAACATTGATGTCTTTCTTCCATTACAAAAGGCCAGATACTGTTTTCACATCTCCCTTTGGCTATTGCCCCTTCACTTTTCTCATTTACAGCAACATTTCTCAGAAAAGTTGCCTATGCTCACACTCTTACCACCTTTTCTTGAACTCAATCCAACTGGACTAAACTCAACCCTCTAGGTCACCAAAACTGCTCTTGGGGAGATTATCAGAGACTTCTTAGTTGCTCAATCTGAGTTCAAACCTCAGATCTTACTTTACTTGACCGTACATCTCAGTTCGCCCAGACCATCCCTAGCTTATTGTTGTCCTGCCAAAGTTGAGTGCCCTTTTTTTGACTTTAAAAGTGCCATACTTTGTACAGTAAAGTATACGGTCACTCTCTTATCTGTAGCATTTGATACATGACGTCCTGCTGTCTTCTTTAACATTCTTTCTTCATTTGACCTCTAGACACCACTCTCCTGGTTTTCTTCCTCCATTACTGGCTACAAGACCTTATAAATCTGCCCTTCACCCCATTAACTGTATGATCTCATCTGCTACTACAATAGGATGATTATTAGATTAATGTGTTTGTCAGCTATTGCTATAATAATGCTGCATAACAAGTGGTCTTACAATTTCAGTGACTTACAACCCCGATAATTTATTTCCATGCTCCTAGGTCTATAGATTGGCCGTGATTTGGATGGGGTAGGCTAGGCCAGACTGGACTCCCAGCTTCTGGTTGGACTCAAGACTGCTCCACGTGTCCAGGTTGAAAGGTCCCCACTCACTCCACTATAGGCAGACTGGCTCCCTGCTCCTCCTTAGGATGCCAGGAACACTCCCTCCTTATCAGCTTTCCATTTCTATGCTCTCTGACTTGTGCAGCTTCCCCTCTGATATCTGCACGGCTCACTTCCTCCCCTTTTGAATGAATTGGTTCAGAGATTAATTTATTTATGTACAGGTTGGCTACTCTTGATGTTTGGCTATTCATCTATTGTCTAGCAATTGTTAGCTACTTACTTAGTGGATTATGCCTGTATTGACAGTTCTCTCAACTTCGTAACCTCTTTAGGGCTGGTAGCACACCAAAAAATGTTTTGAAGCCACTAAATTCAACACTGATGAAAATTAATGCAAGCATAATTTATTGCTCTGCCAAATCCAGTGTAGACATTTTCAATTGGTCAACACACCTTAATTAAGAGACATCTATCTGTTAAATAGAATTAGATAAAGCATAGGTCCCGACTGAGCTACAATTTATAAATCTGCCATTGTTACTGCAAGATGACTAGCTGCAAAAAGCAACCTCTGCTTCTTTCTGAAGTTTCCAGGTATACTACATCGCACAGGCCTGTATTTGTATATTTTACTTTCCCATAATGGCTATGTTGGACTTTATTGCCATTTATAGAAATGTGGGTAGGTCTAATAATTTTTTTGAGGCAGAGTCTTGCTCTGTCTCCCAGGCTGGAGTGCAGTGGCACAGTCTCGGCTCACCACAACCTCTGCCTCCCAGGTTCAAGTGATTCTCCTGCCTCAGCTTCCCAAGTAGCTGGGATTACCCAAGTAGCTGGGATTACAGGTATGCGCCACCAGGCCCAACTAATTAGTAGAGACAGGGTTTCACCATGCTGGCCAGGCTGGTCTCGATCACCTCAGGTGATCCACCCACCTCGGCCTCCTAGAGTGCTGGGGTTACAGGCGTGAAGCCCGGCCAATTCTCTCAAATTCTGTTCTGCAGACACTTGCACGTGGGCTTGCAAATCACAGAAAATACACCTTGGTGCCAGCAGGCGGCACCCTCCTCATGCCCAGGCTCCTCCCAGGAACTGCATTCTGGAGTCCAGGGAGCTTTGGTTTGGGAAACATTTGCCAGGGTTTCTGGTTATGGTCTTTCCCCAACAGGCACTTGTTAGACTGGCATTTCCTGGCATGCACCCATCTGAGCATATTTCTTTGTCGGTAGAGTTTGGCTTGAAGGGAGGTTTCAGTAATTGATTACTTCACACCACCAGGTAAGTTCAGACTTCCTTAGCTTAGAAACCAAACTACACAGAGTGGTGAAAATAAACACAGTCTTGAGTAACTCAACATGGATATTGCTGTTATACTAATAGGGTGTTAATTAGTAAAGAGCGCTTAACTTTTTTACTGCCAACCTAAACAAGCTGGCTATGTTTTTGGCTGTGGGCCTTACAACTGCATCTCAAAGTCCTTTGCAAACATTAATTAAATACTTCAGTGCACATCCAAGTAGTAGGTATCATCAAACCCTTTTCCAAGATGTGGAAAACAGATTCCCTAAGCCAGTCCTTGCTTAAGGTTAGGCGCAAACTGGGACTGGGTTTAGAAGGCTGTGAACAGTTCTGACACTCTCTGCGCCCAGTTCCCTGGAGTGTTCCAGCAAGTCAGCCTTTCAGCCAGACCATGGATGCCTTTTTCTTTGCCAACAACTGCAGGGTCTGAATTTTTCCAGGCTGAGGTTGATTCCTCCTACCCTGTCTGTCTGTCCTTATAGGTACATTACAACCTGTCACCTCCCTGTCACTTAATTTCTGTTACAGCAGCTGTGATCTTCAAGAGGGTGGCTTACAACCTTTGATGCACAGACTTAGGCTGGCTGGATGCAACATTTCTCAGGAACTACCAAGCACCATTCCACAGTCATCTGAGGTCCTCTCTGAAAAGATGAGCTTTATCTTTCTATCATGGTAGGACCCAGGTTCTGGGCCACAGGGCTTGGTGGGCTTGAAACACTCAGGCCCTATGAGGAGTAAAGGGTTTCTTCCCTGAGTCTTCTGCTCCCAGAGTGTTCTTTTCCTTGAAGATGCAGGAGAACAAAACACACAGGGCACCCAGAAGCATTCCATGCTGGTGTGTCCAAGGTGCACTGTTTATGCTCTGCCCTGCCTGGGGAGCAGTGGCTCTCAGGCAGGCTAGGCTGGTGTGACAGCGAAGAGGGTGAGACCCCCTGTCATGCCCAGAGGCTGGCCTGGCTCTCAGGAGTGAGCCCTGTGGAATATCAGGCTCAGCGCTTCCGTTCTGTCTACCTTGGACACGTGCTGTGGTTATAAACCAAGGTTGCAACACGCCCTGGGCTTTACTACCTGCCTTCTAGATGTGATGTCAGGTTGACCTGTCAAGCTGTGACAGGCACCTGGGAGCAGGTTACTCACTCCACTCTGCTGAGTTAGGAGAATATTCCCAGAAGAGGTTTCACACCAGATGAATTGTCTGAACTCAGGATGTGGCTAGCCATAAGTGGCTCACACCTGGCGGCTCCTGCAGAAAAGCTCTCCAGAAGGAACCCTGCTGCCTTTAGTGAGCTGAGCAAGGGGGTATTCCAAGGAATCCTGATCTCCAGCCAGATACCCTGCAAGGGCTACCTAACTGCAATAGGAGATTCTCCTGCAAAGACAGCTGGAGGGGCTACTGTTAGCTTCCTGTCACCTGCTTTCCTTGCTTTCTTTACTTTCCCAGGCAGAGCAGAACACCACAAGTAATTAACCCTTTACAAGCTGAGTCGCCGGTCTTGGGCTATACAGGACTAGAGGGTTTAGCTGAAGCAGTTCATGTTGTAAACATAGTGCTTTATGGATCTCTGGAACCTTTGGCAGTACTGTATATGGATTTCCTGAACCATCAGCAGAACATACAGTTAGGCAAGAGGCTCTTGGGTTGTTTCCAACCTCTGGATCTCCTAGCCTTGCTGGAGATGTGAGGTCATTGGCACACACTGTGTCTATCTAAGCAGAGGGTGGACTGGAGTTTACAGTATGAATTATTGAGTGGGACTCATTTGTGGATGCAATAAACTGGATGTTTGTGTTCCCCTAAACTCATATATTGACACCCTAACCCCCAATGTAATGATATTAGGAGGTGGGATCTTTGGGAGGTGATTCAGTCCAGAGGATGGAGGCTTCATAGGGTCTTAGTACCCTTATAAGAGACTCCAGAACACTCTCTCCCTCCTCCTGCCATGTGAGGACACAGCTAGAAGACATCTGTCTTTGGGCCAGGAAACAGATCCTCACCAGACACCAAATCTGTCAGCATCTTGATTTGGGACTTCCAGCTTCCAGGAGTGTGAGAACCAATTTCTGTCGCTGATAGGCCATCCAGACTGTGGCAGTCTGTTACAGCAGCCCCTGTAGACCAAGAGAGTGGAGGTCTTTGGCCACCAGCTTAATGACCAGACACCTTCCTCCTGCACAAAGGAAGAGCAAGTTTTGGTAACATTGTGCTGTTACATGGTGGTCCCCTAACTGCTCCTGGAGTCGGGGGTTCTATGAGTGCTATACAGAGGGGTGGAATGTTCTACTCCGCTAATGTGTGTTCAGCCAAAAGGAAGAAGGAAGGAGGGGAAAGAGAAGTAGGAAAGGAAAAGAAAAGATAACTTGTAATTGTGAACCCTTCCATAAAAATAATTTATTACCTGTGCAAATAGATAGGTTTCAGTTGTTACTCCTTTTATACACACATTTATAAATAATAAACAGGCTTTGGTTAGACTATGTGTTCTGACTTTTGGATCCCAAAAAACCAACACCTCCACTCCCCATTGCAGAAATGATGAAGCAACTGAAGTCTGGTCTCCCAGGATATACCTGCATCAGGATATAAACAAGTATAAAATGAGTGCTCTAGGCGGGGAGAAACATCAAATTCAAAGACATTGAGTTGTGCCTTTTCCAAAATCCAAATGACCCTCCAACCCTCTAGGCCACTGGGCAAATGCCCACTTGCCCTCTGAGGTCATTCAATCTTGAGCTACAAATTCTTAGGATGCCTAAATAGGCACCTTGAACAGAAAGAAACACAGAGATTACTTTACTGGTTTCTTTGGATACAAGGGGAAGAGTATTTGTAAGCTTCTATGTCACAAAACCTGGGTCCTAATCCCAGTCCCACCACTTATATTTATTTGTCAGTAGGTAAGTTCCTTAACCCCCTTCCACTCCTCACTCTCCTCTACTATAAAAGGTAAGTGCTTATCTTTGCTTTACAGGTTGTTGTGAAGATTAAGGAAGGCCTATTCAAGAAGGTGAACCACAAAAGGTATTCAATAAATGCCCGTTTTTGTTCTTTCTTTAGTGAAAGGAAGAGATGATACAAGCCAATTTAGGACCAATAGCAGACTCTTCACACTGCCTGGGGATAGAGGGACCATCCTGGACTCCTCTTACTTCTGAATTTACTTGGATGACCGGGCTCAGGACTTCATTTAAATATAATTTAGTTTCATAATGAAACCTTCAGCTTGAAATATCAATTTGTTTGTCTCCCGCTGCCATCTCAGCCTTTCTTGGCCACCTCCTGAATAATGCATGAACTGAACTCCTTAGAGGGCTCAGCTTCACTGCCCCTCCAGCTTTAGCCGTGCTCTAGCAGAGAGCAGGACATATATCTTCTCTCCACAGAAACTGTCATGTCCTAGAACACAGCCTGCCTTCTCTGGGTCCGGGCCTCTCACCTCCCAGGCTGACGTCAGCCCTGTTCTCCCTGGGGCTCTGCGTGGACTGAATAGAGGTTCTCCAGCGAGTCTCCACCTTGGGGTTTTCAATGGCTATCGTGTGGCAACAAGACAACGGATGTGTCCGTGGCACTGGCCGTCTCTGAGGATGTGGCCTGAGAACTCTTGGGTCACGAAGCCAAGTGCTGAGTTGGCAGGAGTTCCTACAATCACAGAGGCTAGGCCTCCATGTGGCATAAAGAGGAGCATTGTCTTGGCAGCATAAGAGATGATTCAATGAATAAGGCTGGTAGCAAGACTGCTTATTATTACCTGACCTCAGTTGATTCGGTGCCCAAGCAGTGAAATATAGGCAATTCATGGAATTCTTTTCTTTCTTTCACGCTAATTACACAACACAAATCATACAAATCTGTTACCAGTGGTATTTACAAACGAATGTCTTGTAGACCACATTTCACATTAACATTTCTTTCTGCATTGAAAAACCATCAGTAAGATGTCTTATTCATTTTTTTCTGTTGCCAAGAACGTATCCATTCTGGCCCACATTACACAGATTAAAATATGGTTACGGCCAACTTGTGTACTCGATTGGAAAACCATCTTAGTCCTTAACAGTGGGGCTGCCACTGCAGGGTCCATGTGTCCAACCTGAGCTGAGTCCTCAGACCCAACTGACAAGCCCTTTCCTTGTCCTTGGGCAGCACCTTCTCTCTTTTCAAGTCCTAAGCATCATGTCCAAGCTCCCCCTCGCTATTATCCCAGGAGAGGACCTACCACCCACTTCATTAAGATAATAGGAGTGGACATCTATAAACGACTTCCCTTTCCTGCTCCCTATCTGAAGATGTATCTATATCTACCGCATCTTCACCTCCATTTCTCCAGACTCAAAGGATCTAGTAACTGGGCTTGGGCTTAAAGCCAGTCCTTCCTCTACATTCCCAATTGGTTGCTTGCCCCTTGGTCCACCAGTCAGCCCCTCTCTCCTATATCTTCAACTTCCTCCCTACCGTATGTTTTTCTTCTTCCTATAAGCATAGTGAAAAATTAATACTAATCCTCACTATGTAGCTGCTTTCCTGCCATTATCCTTCCCTGTGAACCAAACTATGAGAAGCAGGTCTACACTTGCTCTCTCCACTCTCTTCCCTCCCTCTTATTCCTCCACATTCAAGCTCCTGCTCCTTGGCGCACTGCTATTCCTGCCATTATCCTTCCCTGTGAACCAAACTATGAGAAGCAGGTCTACACTTGCTCTCTCCACTCTCTCCCCTCCCTCTTATTCCTCCACATTCAAGCTCCTGCTCCTTGGCGCACTGCTATTCCTTCTCTATTCTTACCCAAGTAATCTCTCTTTCTCATGGTTTTACTACCATGTTGTGCTGAGGACATTCAAACAAGTAGAACCAGCTCTGGCCTCTCCCCTATACTTCTTTACATTGGTGTATATAAATGCTTGATAGGCAACTCCACTTGGATGATCTGTGAGCCTCTCAAACTTGACATATCTAAAACCAAACATATCTTTCTTCCTTCTCCTCTTTATGAGACCTACTCCTCCTCCTGCATTCCCAGCCTTATAATGAACTCACCATATTGGATCCCAAGACATAAACCCAAGAGTTTAGCCTCTTTCCTTTCATGCATTCCCTATATTCAAAAAATCACTTAGTCCTATCTGTTTTGTCTCCTTAATACAGCCATACATTGATTAACACTGGGGATATGCCTGATAAACGTGTCAGGTGATTTTGTTGTTGTGCAAACATCATAGAGCATACCTCCACAAGCCTAGATGGCATAGCCTACTACACCCCTAGGCTATATGGTATAGCCTATTGCTCCTAGGCTGCAAACCTGTACAGCATGTTACTGTATTAAATACTGGAGACAATTGTAACACAACAGTAAGTATTTGTGTATGTAAACAGAGAAAAGGTATAGTAAAAATATGATATTGTAATCTTATGGGACCACTGTCCCATATGTGGCCCCTAATTGACTGAAACATCATTATGCAGCACATTATGGTATTCCTAGAATTCTCCCTTTCTCTCCATCCACCCTACCACTATCTCTTTCCATTTCTGTCAGTAACTTCAAAATTTATCAGATTCCATTTGGGTTATCCTCAGATCCACCTGCTATATAGCCCCTAGAACAGTTTGTATAAAACAAAAATATTATTTTGATTCGATGTGTGACAAAGACAATAACTTACATGTAATAGTTTTAAATTATTGCCTTACTTCTACTTCTGGCCAGGCATGATGGCTCACACCTGTAATCCTAGCACTTTGGGAGGCTGAGGTGGGCAGATCCCTTGAGCCCAGGAGTTCAAAACCAACTTGGGCAACATGGCAAAACCCCATCTCTACCAAAAAAAATACAAAAAATAGTTGGGTTTGGTGACACTCACCTGTAGCCTCAGTTACTAGAGAGGCTGAGGTGGGAGAATCACTTGAGCCTGGGAAGTGGAGGTTGCACTGAGCCAAGATTGTGCCACTGCACTCCAGCCTGAGTGACTGAGCTATACCCTGTCTCAAACAAACAAACAACCAAACAAACACTTCTGGGAAGATGGAATAGATGTATTTTTTCTTATTTCTCCTGCAAATCATAGCTAAAAATCCTGGACATTATATGTAAAATAAGCATAAGAAGATTCTAAAAGCGGGGAGAGAAGAAGGCAGACTAGCCAGGGACCTGGGACCTAAGGAACCTGCCATAGCAGTGTCAGAGAAAGCCAGCTAAAAGAGAACATCCAGAGTTATAGAATGCAAAACAAAAATGTCCAGATTTTAACTGAAAATCATTCACCTGATTTGCAAGAACCAAGAATATCTCAAATTGAATTATAAAAAAGCCAATACACACCACCATCAAGAGGTCAGAGATGTTAGAAGTATTTGACAAAGATTTAAAAGCATCTACAATAAAAATATTTCAATACAAAATTACAAATATACTTCAAACATGAAAAAACAGAACACCTCAGCAAAGAAACAGAAAATCTCAGGAAGAAAAGAGAAGATAGGCCTGGGTAGTGGCTCACACCTATAATCCCAGCACTTTGGGAGGCTAAGGGGGGCGGATCACGAGGTCAGGAGATGGAGATCATCTTGACCAACATGGTGAAACCCCATCTCTACTAAAAATTCAAAAATTAGCTGGGTGTGGTGGCACATGCCTGTATTCCCAGCTACTCAGGAGGCTGAGGCGGGAAAATCACTTGAACCCGGGAGGCAGAGATTGCGGTCAGCCAAGATATAGCCACTGCACTCTAGCCTGTGACAGAGTGAAACTCCATCTAAAAAGAAAAAAAAAAAGAATATAAAGGCAACCAAACATAAACTTTGGAAATGAAAAATATAATAACTGAAATAAAAAACTCAGTAGATGGACTCAGCTGCAGAAAGGAGGGATGTAGGAAAGAATTCATGATCTGGACAATAGAACAATGAAACTGGCCAATATGAGTAAAAGAGAGAAAAGTAACCTTAAAAATATACAGAGCTTTAAGGATCTATGGAACTGTAACAAAAGATCTAACATTCATGTTACTGGAGTCCTGGAAGGACAGAAGAAAAAGGATAGGACTGAAAAAGTAGTTAAAGACAAAAAATTCCTTCAATTTGTCAAGTAACATAAACCTACAGATTTAGAAAGCTGAATAAACCCCCAAACAGCATAAAACCAAAGAAATCTATACCAAGACACATTATAATTAAACTTTTGAAAACTAAAGACAAAAAAATCTTAAAGACAACCAGATGAAAACTTGCCAATAGAGGAAAAACTACTCTAATGAGAGAGGATTTCTTATCAGAAACCACAGAGGCCTGAAGGAAGTGGCACAATATTTTTCAAGTGCTGAAAGAGAAAAAAACTGCCAATCCAGAAAGGAAGACATTCTTAGATAAAGGAAAACTAAGACAATTTGACACCAACAAACCTACCCTAAAAGAATGGCTAAAGGAAATTCTATAAACAGAAATGAAGCTGTAAAAGAAGAAATACTGGGACATCAAAAAGAGAGAGAAAGAAAGATTACTATAAGCAAAAATATGGCTAAATATATATTAGGCTTTCCTTTTCCTCTTGAGTTTACTAAATTATGTTTGATGATTGAAGCAAAAATTGTAAAACTGTCTGATGTGGGAGAGGATAAAGATGTGCAAAGGTAGATAAAGCTTCTATACTTCACTCAAACCAGTAAAATGAAAACACCAGCACACTGTGCTAAGTTATGTATACATAATGTAACACCTAGAACAACCACTAAAAAAAAAGCTATACAAAAAGAGACGTTCAAAAACAGCATAGATAAATCAAAAATGGAATTCTAAAAAATTGCTTAAGTAACACACAAGAAGGCAAGAAAAAACTCAAAATATCAAAGAAGAGAATGAACTTAAAACAAAAAATAAAATGGGAAACTTAAGCCTTATCATATCAACAATAATGTTAAAAGGTTTAAATACACCTAATAAAAGAAAGATTAGCAAAGTAAACTTTAAAACACGCTATAACTGCTGCCAAGAAATAAACTCATTTCAAATATAATGACATAGGCAGATTAAAAGTTAAAGGATGGGGAAAGATATATCATGTAAATTGCAAAATAAAAATAAGCAAAATTGTCTGTATTAATATCAGATAAAGTGAACATCAAAACAAACAAATCTGTCAGAGAAAATTGGGACATTTTATAATGATAAAAGGGTAAATCCATCAAGAAGACCTAACAATCCTAAATATATATGCACCAAACAACAGAGCTACAAAACATTTGAAGCAAAAACTGATAAAACTGAAATGAGAAATAGGCAAATTCATAATTATAGTTGGAGACTTCAACACTATCACCCCTCAAAATTGTATAAAACTAGGCAGAAAATCAGCAAAGATATAGAAGAACTTAATGGAACCATCTACCAAAAGTATCAAATTGGCATTTATAGAATACGCCACCCTAGAACAGCAGAATATACACTCTTTTCAAGTGCTCACAGAGAACATACACCAAGATAGACCATATCCTGGATCATAAAACAAACCTCAATAGATATAAAAAGTAAAACCATACAGAGCATGTTCTCTGACCACAATGAAATCAAACCAGAAATCAATAACAAGAAGATAACAGGAAAATCTTCAAACACTTGGAAACAAAATAACATACTTCCAAATAATACATGGGTCAAAGATGCAGTCTCAAGAGAAATTTTAAAAATACCCTGAACCGAATGAAAATGAAAATATAACATATTAAATTTATGGCACATAGCTAAAGCTGCTGAGAGGGAAATTTGTAGCACTAAATGTATATAATTGGGAAAAAAGGAAAGACTTGAATAAAAACACAAGCTCCATTTTTAAGAACTTAGCATAAAAAAAGAACAAAATAAACCTGTAGCAGACAGAAGAAAAAAAATAGCAAAGAACACAAATCAATAAACTTGAAAACAGAAAAACAATAGATAAAATCAATGGAAGGAAGAGCTGGTTCTTTCAAAAACATCAATAAAATGGACAAACTTCTAACAAGACTGACAAATAAAAAGAAGACACAAATTACCAATACTAGGAATAAACAGACGATATCACTGCAGACTCTACAGACATAAAAATGAGAGAATACTGGCTGGATGCAGTGGCTCATGCCTGTAGACCCAGCACTTTGGGAGGATGAAGCTGGTGGATCACTTGAGTCTAGGAGTTTGAGACCAGCCTGGGCAACATGGCAAAACCCTGTGTCTACAAAAAATGCTTGAACCTAGGAGGTCATGGCTATCATGAGTCGTGATTGTGCCACCACACCCTAGCCTACATGACAGAGTAAGACCCTGTCTCAAAAGAAAACAACAACAAAAAAGAATTTCATTCTCTGAAATTCTCAGAAAAACCATTCCTTACAGAAACCAAACTATCACAGTTCACCCAATACAAAACATATTTGAATAGCCTTTTACCCATCAAGAACATTTAATGCATAGTTATAAAACTCCTACAAAAGAAATTCCTGGCCGGGTGCGGTGGCTCAAGCCTGTAATCCCAGCACTTTGGGAGGCCGAGGCGGGCGGATCACGAGTTCAGGAGATCGAGACC
>NW_012115599.1:3209014-3252830 GCF_000951035.1 Colobus angolensis palliatus
AAAAAAAAAAGAAATTCCCAAGCCTTGATTATTTTAGTACCAAACATTGTATAAGAATTAACACCAATTCTACACAATGTCTTCCAGAAAGCAGAAGAGGAAAAAACATTTCCCAACTCATTTTATGAAGTTAATATTACCCTGTTACCAAAACCAGAAAAAGACAGTATAAATTTTAAAAACTGAAGACCAATAGTCCTCAGGACTACAGATGCAAAAATTCTAAACAAAATATTAGCAAGTAGAATTCACCAATCCATGAAAAGATTTATATAACATGACCAAGTGAGGAAGTTTATTCCAGGGATGCAGGCAAGGCTGGCTCACTATTTGAAGTCAACCAATGTAATCTATCATATTAACAGGCTAAAGAAGAAAAATCACATGATTAATCTTTGCAGAAAACACATTTGACAATATTTGACAGTGATTCATGATAAAAGCTCAGAAAAAACGAACAAACAAAAAACAAAAAACAAACAAACAAAAAAGCAAGAATAGACAGAAATTCCCTCAACTTGATGAATAACATCTACAAAAAAACCCTACAGCTAACAGTATACTTAGTTGAGAAAGACTGAATGCTTTCCTCCTAAGATTGGGAACAAGGCAAGGATGTCTGCTCTACTCTTACTTAGCAAGTGCTGAAAGTTCTAGCCAATGTAATGGGGAGCTGGGAGGAATGAAGAGCGTACAGATTAGAAAGGAGAAAATAGAACTGTCCCAATTTGTACACAGACAATCCTAAGGAATATATTTTTTAAAAACCTTCATATAACTAATAAGTGACTTCAGCAAGGCCACAGAATACAAGATAAACATACAAAATAGTGTATTTCTATATTCTAGCAATGAACACACAGCCACTGAAGTGAAAAATATAATATCATTTATAATCACTAAAAAAGAAATAGATGTATATCTAACAAAACATATAGGACTTCTATGCTGAATACTATATAATACTGATGAAAGAAACCAAAGATATAATAATAGGAGAGATATAATGTTGAAGAAATACGATATTGAAATATGAATGGAAGACTTCCAATATGAATTGGAAGACTCAACATAGTAACAAATTCAATTCTCCCCAAATTGATATACACTTTTAACACAATTCCTATCAAAATCTCAGCAAGATTTTTAAAGACAGACAAGATTATTATAAAATTTATATGGGCAGTCAAAATAACTAGAATAGCTCAAACAACTGTGAAAAAGAAGAATAAAGTAGAAGCCGTCTACCCAATTCCTAGACTTCTTATATAGCTACAGTAATCAAAACAGTATGATATTGGCAAATATCACAAAGGCCACACGATCAATGAAACAGAACCCAGAACCCAGAAATAGACCCACATGAATATGCCCATTTCATTTTTGACAAAGATGCAAAACAATTTAATACAGGAAAGACAGCTTTTCAACATTTTCAAATGGTGCTGGGACACTGGACATGATGAACCTCTGAGTCTCACATCTTTACACAAAAACTAACTCAACAGTGGATCATGGATTTAAATGTATAATGTAAAACTATGAAACTTTTACAGAAAAAAAGCACACAAAAAATGTTTGACATCTAGGGTTAGGCAAAGAATTCTTAGATTTGATCCCAAAAGCATGGTCCATAAAAGGAAAAATTGATAAATTAGACTTCATCAAACTTAAAAATGTTTGTTTGGTGAAAGACCCTCTTAAGTGGGTGAAAAGATAAGAAAGGGCGTTGGAGAAAATATTTTCAAACCATGCATCTATCAAAGAACTAGTATTGAGAATATATAAAGAACTCTCAAAATTCAACTGTCAAAAAGCAAACAATCCACTTAGAAAATGGGCAAAAGATATGGAAAGTCACATACAGATAGCAAAAAGGCACATGAAAAGATACTTCATATCATTAGCTATCAAGACAATGCAAAATAAAACCACAATGAAATACACTACACTACACTCTTACCAGAATGGCTAAAATTGAAAAATAGTGACACCAACCAAATGTGGGCAAGGATGGAAAGGTCATTCTGGAAAAATATTTGGCAGTTTCTTTTAAAAAATTAAACATATAGCTACCAAATGACCCAGCAATTTCACTCCTGGGTATGTATCTAGATCTAGATCTAGATATATATCCCAGAGAAATGACAACCTAGGTTTACACAAAAACTTGTGCATGAATAGCAGCTTAATTCCAATAGCCAAAAATTGGAAACAAACCAGATGTCTTTCAAGGAGTAAATGGTTAAATAAACTGTGGTATATGCTTACTGTAGAATACTACTCAGCAATGAAAAGGAATTATTAATATGATACAGGCACCAATCTGGATGAATCCAGAGAATTGCACTCAGTGAAAAAGCCACTCTCAAAAGCTTATCTACTGTATTATTCCATTTATATAACAGTCTTGAAATGACACAGCTACCAAAATGGAGAACAGATTAGTAATTGCTAGGGGCTAAGGAGGGTGACAGAGAGGGAAGTAAATGTGCCCATAAAATGGCAACATGAGGGATCTTTATGGTGATAGAAATGGTCTGTACTTGACTATATTGATGACAATATCAAATTGTGCTATAGTTTGGCAACATGTTACCATTGGGGAAACACACAGGGGACTATTCTGTATTATTTCTTACAACTGCATGTGAGCCTACATTTATCTCAAAACAAAAAGTTTAATTATGAAATAGCTGCAGAAAAAAAATTATCCCTCTGGTACTTTTGAGAAGGATGGGCTTCAAAGGAGATGGTTTTGTTTTGCTGACCAGAGACGCAGATGCAATGAAACACTAAGGAAATGTAATGACAGGACAGAAGGAGAGAGGGAAAAAGAGAGAAAGAAAGAAAGGAACAGAGAGGCAAAGCAATGGAGGAAATACTGAAGGGATTTAGGTATAGGGCACTCACCGTCAGACACTGATGAGAAATCAAAGTTCGGGCATAACAAGAATTGCTTGGAAAGGGTTTTAAGAGAGAGTTTTGTCTGACATGCTATCTAATCTTCTCTCCTGGGTTTAAAAGAAGTAAAGACCTGCATTACTTATCAATCTTTCTTTTTTTCTTTTGAAGTGGGATTGTGTTTATTGGGATGTGATACCATAGCAAAGGTCTACAAGGCAGCCTGGAACGTTCAGGTCATATTTGGTAAGGTTTGTCTGGGGTCTCAACCTGAGTATCTTTCAGGTAACTGATCTCCCCAGAACTGTGACAAGAATGAGCTTTCAGGGTGACCATCTAGTTGTTATGTTCATGGTACAAGGGAAAGGAAGTTGGCCCAACAGGAGTTATGTGATCCTTGCAAAGTCACCTTCAAAAAGAGGGAAATGGTGGGGTCTGTTCCAAAATCAGAATTAGAACCATGAGGACATGGAGTGTTAAGGCCCCGATGTGTGAAATGGAGAATCACACTTATGGTGCTTTACGTAAGCCAGACTGAGAAGCTGAGGAAGCTTTTCTGCAGTACAGGCTGGGAATCAGTATTTATTATAGAATCAACATGTACAAATACACAATTTCTGCAGATATTGGGAATTTCATGGATGAGGATGTCAGGAGCAGACATGCTTGGGCATGTTCCGAATCCCTGTCTGGCCACTGGAGAGCAGAGGGGTCACTGAAGGACCAGCAATCAAGCAGACCACCTGCTACCACGCACATCCGGTCTGTGGTTAGACACCCTCCAAACGCCGCAGGGGTGGCAGATCCTGGAGGCTGTAAATTGAAGAGGTTAGAGGGTTGCATGGCCCTGCCCTAGTAATTACTGTGGGCATAAAGCCACAAAGACCAGCTCTGTGGCAGAATGTCTGCCAGCCTTAGAAAGGCTCTACAGCAGAGTGGAGACGTGCTGGAATTCAGAGTTCACCACAGCATGTCAAGGGGAAGGGAAGCTGGGAACAGCGTGTGTGATCAGGACCTAAGGACTTCTGCCCCAGTTCATTCAAGGGCACAGCTGAGTGCAGTTTGAAAAGGCAGAAAGAGCTGGGCTCAGGTAACTGAGCAACAATGAATGGTCAAGTTCATGAGCAAAATTAGATTTGTCCAGGAAGCCTGATGTCTTGCTTCTGGGGATCTAATTCAGAAAAAGGGAGAGAAAACGGCCTCCTTGGTGTGCCCCAGAGAACCTGACGGAGCTAACAGTGGGGCTGGGGCCGGAAGCGCAATGTAGACCTGGGCCCCAACAAGGATGATGCAGGTGTGACTCAGTCTGCTGAGGTCAGGTCCTGGCAAGACAGGTTCTGGTGAGTGAATGAACCGATGGCAGTAGTAGATTGCTTTACGTAAGAAAATGCAGTCAGGAAAAAGATTTAAGAGGTGGTGGAAGAGGGTAGGATTTGAGCAGTGGCTGGGAGGAGAAAGAGATTCTAAGGAGAATTTTAAGGAAGTACTGCTGTGTTCCAAGTCTTGTAGTGAACTCCCTCCTTGGCGTCCTCAATTAGCCACCAACAAATGCCAAGGCTCAGAAGGCTCAGCCCATTGGAGGCATAGACATGAAGGGTTTTCTTTCTTTTCTTTTTTTTTTCACGTATTTCAAGTATATATTTGAAGTGTACAACATGAAGATTTCATATAGGTGTGTATTGTAAAATAGTTACCACAATCAAATTAACTAACATGTCCATCCCTCAAGTCACATAGTTTCCCTTTTTAATTTTTGTTGTTTTGGTGAGAACTCTTAAGATAAGCTCTCTCTTAGCTAATTCCAAGTATATAATACAACAGTATTAACTGTTGTCACCATGCTGCCCATTAGATCCCTAGATCTTATTTTTTTTTAATTTTACCTTAAGTACTGGATACGTGTGCAGAACATGCAGGTTTGTTACACAGATATACGTGTGCCATGGTGGTTTGCTGTACCTATTAACCTGTCATCTAAGTTTTAAGCCCTGCATGCATTAGGTATTTGTCCTAATGCTCTCCCCTTGCCCCCCACCCCCCAACAGGCCCCAGTATGTGATGCTCTCCTCCCTGTGTCCATGAGTTCTCATTGTTCAACTCTCACTTATGAGTGAGACCATGCAGTGTTTGGTTTTCTATTCCTGTGTTAGTTTACTGAGGATGATGGTTTCCAGCTTCATCCATGTCCCTGCAAAGGACATGAACTCATTCTTTTTTATGGTTGCATAGTATTCCATTGTGTATATGTGCCACATTTTCTTTATCCAGTGTCACTGATGGGCATTCAGATTGGTTCCAAGTCTTTGCTATTGTGAATAGTGCTGCAATAAGCATACGTGTGCATGTCTTTATAGTAAAATGATTTATAATCCTTTGGGTATATACCCAGTAATGGGATTGTTGAGTCAAATGGTATTTCTGGTTCTAGATCCTTGAGGAATCACCACACTCTTCCACAATGCTAGAACTAATTTATACTCCCACCAACAGTGTAAAAGCGTACCTGTTTCTCCACATCCTCTCTAGCACCTGTTGTTTCCTTCTTTCTTTTCAAAAGATCCCTCTTGTGGCCACTCTGTTTGGCATTGATACTTCTCTGGCTAATACCAGTGGGTCCTCAGCCATCCAAATGCTGTCCTCTCTTGGCCCAGCGAGGCCTCCCCCTATGCAAGTTTCCTGACACGGGTGGTCTTCCCTTCAGAAAATGCCTCAGGAGCCCCTTAACCTAAAGGCCATTCAAGCCTTGCCACCTTCTCTGGTGCCTACTTAACTGCGGGGAAGGTCATGTCTTCACTGAGCCAGAAGCAGGGTGCATCTTTCAGCACCCTTCTCTCAGCTCCACTATCTCTCTGTTCCTCCCCTCCCACCTCTTCTCCAGGCTCCAGCAGTGTTAGAAGCTCTGTAGGTCCAAAGACTCAGTAAATTTCAGAGAGAGAGAGAATCAGCAGGCTCCAATGTGGCTGGGGTAGGGATGGCCGTGTTCTGCTGGGTCCGCTTCTGCTGGTCATCTAACGTGAAGTGGCCCCATCTACCTCTCCAGCCCCAGCTCTCTGGTTCTGCCTATGTGGGTGACACTTGTCCTGGTGACAGCAAAGTGCATATATTTTCTGTGCACCATGTTGTTCCACATATCCGAGTGCTTGTGTCTTTCTCCCCTACCCTGAACACCTGGAAAATTATCCTCTTTTGAGATCAGATCAGACTCATCCTCTCCCACTCAGAGAGAGCTAAGCATCTTTCCTCTGCTCCAATCCTACCCTGTGAACATACATGCTTCTAGTATGTATCCCATTCCCATCACAGTAAAACAGCATCTTTAAGTATCTAACTCTCTCCCGTACCAAGCTATATATGCCTTGCAGACAGGAACTGGCCTTTTGATTTACATAATTTGTGCCTATGACAATTTCTGATTCATACAAAGCAGTCAATAAATGCTTGTTGATCAGACCGAAAAGAAGAAGGGAAAACAGACTAAATTTCTCGTCTTTTACAATGAGGGGATATGTACCGTGGACACTTCAATTTTGGGGGTACAGCACCTGACACCTTCCTAGGTTCAAGGAGTCAGCCACTGTGTGAGTCTTGGTGGAACGTGGGGCCAGCCTTTTAATCCCAGCACTTTGGGAGGCTGAGGCAGGCAGATCACGAGGTCAGGAGTTCAAGACCAGCCTGACCAACATGGAAAAACCCCGTCTGTACTAATAATACAAAATTAGCTGGGCGTGGTGACACATGCCTGTAATCCCAGCTACTCAGGAGGCTGAGGCAGGAGAATCGCTTGAACCTGGGAGGCAGAGGTTGCAGTGAGCCGAGATCGTGCCATTGCACTCCAGCCTAGGTGAGAGAGTAAGACTCCATCTCAAAAAAATAACAACAACAACAACAAAAAGTACTTTTTTCCTCTCACACCCCTAACTAGAGCCCAGGTGGATGACCTAAATTCAGCTAATTGGAAGCCCTGTCCAGGGGCTGAACCTAGAGGAAGGGAGATAAGGAGTGGGAGTGGCAGCAGCAGGACTCCAAACAACTTGTTCCTGGGTGGGGCTTGGTCTAGCTTCCTGCCACCTGCCCACTCCCCCAGCCTGGCTCTCCAGGCCTCCCACCGAGTCTATGATCCACCAAGTATCCTTTCACTGAAATCATCGTCTATTCAGATTCACAGAAGTCTTCTCTTTTTTGCCAGCAAGCGCCCCCTGACTAGGATATCCGGTAGATGGGTTGACAGATACTAATTCATGCTTGACCTTGAAAAAGGTATGAAAGTATATGCTTAACCTAAAGATATACATAATCTAAATATATATTTATTTATATATACTTCAACTAAAAATAATCGATAGTAGAATAAAATGGAATACAAAACTTGCAAATTACTTTAAAAAATCAGTTAGTTAATATGCCAAAAGATTAAAAAGAAAAGTAGAAATGCACATAAGCATAAGAATAAAGAAGTTAGATCAATATTATCTATAATGAATGTGGCTGGGCTACGCTCTCCATTTGAAACAGAAGGATTCTCAGAATTCAAAAGGCTAACTTCAACACCATATGGTAGATTCTTGGATTGGCTTTCCTAACTTCCACTCCATCCGCCTACTTGGAGGGGTCATAAAACTAAAAATTACCTTTTTCAAAGGGCTTCCAAATGAGGGTGCTAGGTGCAAATTGAGTTGGGCCCATAAGATGGGTTCAAAGGAGCTTTAGCAGGTGGAGGTGAAGTGGAGGCCACCTTGCTGCTGCTGGTTGACAGGAAACAGGTTTGGACAGACAGGACTACTGGTAGCAGCCAGACCTGCGTTCCGGTGCCTGGTAACCAGCTTCATGGGCTAAGAGGCAGTTGTGCTGGCAGCAGCAGCAATAGCTTCTCGCACGGGCAGCGGATCTGGTGCTGTGAACTTGAAATCAGTAGTCCACTGGGGGCCGCCAACCTCTTCCTTCCTTCAGCCTAGCCTCATGCTTCTGTAAGCACCTAATTCCTTATATTAAATCCCTTTCCACTTAAAACACATAAGGGGTTTTCTATTTCCTCCACAGAAATCTGAGTCACATACAGTGTTTACAAATGGCAGGCCTAAAATAAAGTGACCCACAAAGCTCTTCTTTAAAAGGATGTACAAAAATATGGGACATAAATGAAAATAAGACAAAGCAACAACCAAAGCAGGAATGACAACGTTAATATCGAACAAAGAATTCAAGAAAAAAACATATGGAATAGTATACCAATACAAGATGCAAATCACAAAGAAGATAAGCTCATGAATGTTTATGTCCTACATAAAATAGCAGCTAAATATTAAAAATTAGATCTTAAAACTCAAGTAGAAATTGATAAGACTATAATCTTATCAATAACATGTATCATTTCTTATCATCATGGACAATGATGCATTACATTGACACATAAAGGAATTAAATAATCAATAAGTTTTTCAACATTTATAGTTCACAAGTACCTAATTAATATTCCTTTTAAATGGCCAGTTTATAAACTGAGGTAATATATTAGGCCATGAAGAAATGTCAATAAATTCTTAAAAATGTGAACTCTCTTTGACCGTAATCACAACACAAGTAATTAGTGAGAAAAATATTAAATAGCAAAATCAAAATACCAAGAAATTAAGCAATATTCTTCTAAATAACTCTTGAGTAAGAAAGGAAATAAAACATATAATTAAATACTGTTCTGAAAATAGCAATAATAAAACACCAGATTTCAAAACTTTTGGCAGATGACAAAGCTATAGTCAGAAAAAAAAAATCATATTCTAAAATGCTATTATTATTTTTAAAAAGAAATAATGAAAATAAATGAACTGTTTATCTCAAAAGGAAAGTTTTTTAATGTAAAATAAAGCTGTTAAAAAGTATTCATATAATGAAAGCAGAAATTGATTAGTCGAAAAACAGAAAAGTGCCATTAATAATTCAATCCAGTCTGGTTTTTATGAAAAGAAAAAAAAACTTCAAAACCAAAACAGCTAGGCACGGGTGTAATCCCAGCACTTTGGGAGGCCAAGTCGGATCACTTGAGGCCAGGAGTTCAAAACCAACCTGGCCAACATGGCAAAACCCCGTCTCTACTAAAAATAAAAAAAATTAGCCAAGCGTAGTGGGACATGCCTGCAATCCCAGCTACTAGGGAGGCTGAGATAGGAGAATTGCTTGAACCCGGCAAGCAGAGGTTGCAGTGAGCCAAGATCACGTGCCACTACACTTCAGCCTAGGAGATAGAGTGAGACTCCTTCTAAAAAACAAAACAAAACAAAAAAAACCAAATAACACTAATTTAGGCAGCCCCTTAAAAGTGTGGTGAAAGAGAGGGAGACAGAGAGAAAATCATGCTAGCATATTTGAAGATCTTAATGAAATGAAATGATTTTCAAAGGAAGATGTAAGTTACCAAAATGAACTCAACAGGAGACAGAAAGCCTCATTACATTACTAATTCTGGTTTTGTTTTTTTTGTTTGTTTGTTTGTTTGAGATGGAGTCTCATTCTGTTGCCCAGGCTGGAGTGCAGTGGTGAGATCTCGGCTCACTGCAACCTCTGCCTCCTGGGTTCAAGCGATTCTCCTGCCTCAGCCTCCTGAGTAGCTGGGACTACAGGTGCGCACCACCACTCCTGGCTAATTTTTGTACTTTTAGTAGAAACAGGGTTTCACCGTGTTGGCCAGGCTGGTCTCGAACTCCTGACCTCAAGTGATCTGCAGACCTCAGACATTTTAAAAGTTGTAACAGAAAACTCCTAATCACAGTGTTTAGTTCCAGAGGACTAAAAGTAGTGCCCAAACTGTGGGTACCCAAACTGTGGGTACTATAATTAGTCCTCTGGACCTCAGCTCTTATTTCACCCACAACTATAGCTACCAGCTCTGCTCTGGCCTTGAACAGCCTCCAGCAGGTGCAATCCAACAGCACTTTGTTTCACCCTGCGCAAGGCCTTCTCTGACACTCCTCAGTGCAAGATGTTAGTGGTTCCCTGCCTGCTCAACCAAGATGAAAAGTAGTTAATGTCCTTTGGGGCAACCTTCAACCAGGAATTGGGAGAAATGGGGAGCCAGTGGATAAATGCTTTCCCCTCTCTTTTCCCAGGAGCAAGACCTTGAACCACATGTCATAATCTGTCTCAGATTGTCCACTGGGATTGAGCACCCTGTAGCAGTTGTTCAACTTGATAACACATCCTTGTTGTGATTTTCCCTCTTCCCCTGTTTATTTCTTTTATTCTTCCCTTGCTCCTGTCCTAATCCCTAGATCCACACTTTCAAATGAACAATCATACCTAAGCTTTGGTCTCAGACTCTGCTTTAAGGTGAACTCAGGATATAACTCTTGGTAGTAAGAGCAGCAGTCCTAGAAAGTAGACCTTCAGGGTGGGACTTCAGATGGGTCACTCTTGGGTCAGATGGCCATCAGTTTCCATAACTGGTGGTAAGTAGGGTGACAAGAACTTCTAACATGCATTGACATCAAAATTACTAGAGGTCTTACCTGGGGTTACCTGGGATGAGACACAGCAGGAAGGGAATGTGTTGGGTTAAGTGGTAGGTGTAGTGTTTGGACAGTTGGATGGCAATGGCAGTTACAAGGATTATGGAGTTGTCCAGCTTTTGTTAACTGCATTGAAAGTCTTAAAAAAAAGAAAATGGTGGAATCAGGACAGCCAACTCTGAACACACAAAGCATGCTATGTAAGCCAAATTGCTTCTATAAAAGCGTTTAATGAGATCCCTCATTTCTAGCAGCTATAAGGCTGACCATGTCAAAAGTCAGGCCCCGTATCCAACTGTAAAGGTAGCAAAATAGAAAAAGAGACTACCTGTATTCACTGTAAGTCTCACATGTTCGAGTGATACCCAAAGAGTGAATCTGTGAGAACGAAGATGCGGAAATTTGGATATATAAACCTAATAATCTTGAACTCCCAGATTCCCCTGAATTGTCTGCACCAGCAGGAGTGGCCATCTCCCCGTTATCAGAGAGAGCATCTCCCCTTGCCTGGAGGCACTTCAGAGACTTCACCTGAAGCAGGTACCTTGTGATATCCATCCTCATCACTCATGGACGAGGGCTGGCAACAACGTCACTCATGTCTGCAGGCTGGCAACAACGATCATGTGCCAAACCAGCCTGAGGACAGAAATATGGTTTTTGCTCCAGGAAGAGTTGTAGAACCTCACCCATAGATACTGGAAGGAGCCAGGGAGTACATCTGAGAATGGACCTTGAAGATGTCAGACCAGGGAATGTGGAATATAAGGAGAGAGAGAGAGAACACATTGACGATGGGCACTCGCCGATGACTTGGGAGGCAACGTTCTGAAAGGGCAGATTCAAACACTTTACGGAAGAGTTATTTCAAGTGTTTAAGAAAAAAATAATTAAGGGAGAGGCTTTTAAAAATTGCTCTAGAGAATACAAAAATGTAAAAGGCTTTCTGATTTATCAAGTAAAATTCAATTTGTAAAATAAAGCTAACATAGCCCTGAACGCAAAAATGACAACAAAAATTACAGACCATTTTATTTTATCAACACAGGGAAAATTTCTAAATACAATATTAGAGAATCTTTTTGAGTAGTATAGTTTAAATAATATACCACACAGTGTATACTGTCAACGTTTATTCCAGATAGAGTAGTTTATTCCAGAACAAAATTCTGGCTCAACAATGGAAAATCTATTCTTATAATTTACCATATAAATAGTTTAGAAAAATAACAAAGGGACATTTATCAAATCTTTTTTTTTTTTTTTTTGAGACAGAGTTTTGCTCTTGTTGCCCAGGCTGGGGGTGCAATGGCGTGATCTCAGTTCACCGCAACCTCCACCTCTCAGGTTCAAGTGATTCTCCTGCCTCATCCTCCTGAGTAGCTGGATTACAGACATGCGCTACCATGCCAGGCTAATTTTGTATTTTTATTAGAGACAGGGTTTCACCATGTTGGTCAGGCTGGTCTCAAACTCCTGACCTCAGGTGATCCACCTGTCTCGGCCTCCCAAAGTTCTGGGATTACAGGCCTGAACCACCATGCCTGGCTAATTCTTTTTTTAAGAAGAGAATTCTTAGTGAATAAGGACAGGAAAGAAATGTCTTAGTATAATTAACATATTATTTTAGGAACAAACTGCCAACAATATACTTCGCAGTGAAAAGTTAGAAGCATTCCAGTGGTTTATAATAGGGTAAAGATAAGTCTGTCTTGTGTGCTTGTTGTTTATTCATTGGTCTAAAATGGCTAGTCAATTTCATATACCCCATAAATATACACAGCTACTATGTACCCATAAAAATTAAAAATTAAAAAAAATTTAAATGGCTAGTCAATGTAGTAAAACCCCAAAAAAAGATAAAGAAGAGAAAGACATATATCGGAAACAGATTAAATCTTCATCAACTGCAGATATTATTATCTAGCAGGAAATATGAGGGAACCAATTTTTAAAATATCAGAACTGCAAAGGAAGTAAAGTGCATCAGGAGGTTCAGAGGTGGCAACTATGGTGGTAGCCTTGGTGTACAAAAACTTCACAGCGCTTTCACTGGGTAAATGTGTTCTTGGGCCTTGGTCCCCTGCTTGATCCCAGGGGTACTCACTGGGAAGCTCTCATCACCATTCTGACAACCTGGTTAGTTTGCTGCCATCTCCTTTGACTAATTGCAATTCCAGCCCACCTCAACCCTCTCCTTGGACCACAACTAAAATATGAAATGGAAGCATCCTTGGCCTCAAGGAAGAGAACACACTGCTCAGTGCTTTGTTACCTTGGTGACAGAAGGCATTCATTTATCTGCAAGAGCGCCTCCTACTCCTGACTGCCTTCCTCAACACATCTGCTTGGCTCTCAGATGTCTTGAAAATTTGAATCGCTTATTCTGAAGTTCAGTATTGTGTTCCCTTCTGACATATGAGAGAAATACGTTAAATCTCTTTTAGGGAATCTGTGCATCTGAAGATGGCTCCTGTCCATTCGCAACATGACAGCAAGCCATGTGTTTGAGACGTGTGCAGAGGCTGCTGCGGTGCCGAAGCCCCCAGGGGGACAATCAGAAAGAGAAAGTGCGCAGAAGAAACATCTGCTCCCATGTGATGGAATTACACCAAAGTCTGTTTTCAGGATTGCTCTGTCATTTTTTAGAATAAGTTATTTTTCTGCTTTCTATGGAGCAATACTCAAACTAATAAAAACAATTTCGTTAGTTGTGGCATGCTAAAGTACATAGTTAAAAAGCAGTAACTAGTTACAAATATCTAATGGAAAAACAGTTTCCAATAACCATAGCTACAGAAATTCTCAATATCTAGAATAAACTTCTATGAAATCAGCAGCCATTTATCCTACCACATATTACAACATATAACAAAATGGATAACAAGTAACATTAGTTGAGATAGTCTGGGAGCAACATAGGCTAAGGCTGGTGAATTGATGAAAATGAATTACAAGTCCAAAAACAGACCAAAATATACATGAAATTGTAATGCATGATAAAGGTGGCCCTTCAAACTAGATAAATGAGAGTAAATTTTTCAATAATTGGTCAAATGCCTTACCATCTGGAAAAAAATGAAATTTCTCCTTCACACAATAAATCCACATCAATACCAGGTAACATAAAGATGTGAATGTAAACAGTGAAATTATAAAGACTCCAAAGAAAAATAGTTATATACATTTTGGGTAGGGAAGTACTTTCTAAGAATTGTACCAAAGACAGAAATTGTAAATGAATAAAATCATTAGATTTTGACAATGCGAAGAAATTTGTATATCAAAAAAAATCTTAAATAAAAATAACAGGCCAGTCTGGAAGGGTAAGGGGGAGGGAAGGATAAAGGGAAAAATATATAAATGTGTTTATTACCGTGACCTTTACACCTAAAAAGGGTAAAGATGGTAAATTATGTATGTATATTTTACTGCAATAAAAAATTTTTCAAAAGAATAAATGTATCTTTCCCTCCAAAAAATATTAATAGGCAAACAACAACTTGGGAGGAAATATTTGCAACTTATAAAGGAAGCAATGATTTGCTATCCATAATATATATAAATCAACAGAAAAAAAGATGAATTGTCCAACAAAAAATGAACAAAAGACATGAGCATGCAATTCACAAAAGGAAAAATATTAACAAATGTTGATGTTAAATAGTCAAGCTCAATAATGACCAGAAAAATGCAAATTTAAAAAAATGAGATACCGTTGAATACATACGTACAAAACTGGCATATTTAATCATGATAATAACTAGAATTAAAGAAGATATGGAGAAATGCCCTGATGGCTTGTGTATAATAGACACAAACTCTTTGAAGGACCTTTTAGAAATAAATAACAAAAATCTGAATAATGTCTATGTTTTGAACCAGAAATTACACATCTGGGGTCCATGTCCAGAGCATTTATAAAAATATGCATATTTTTAGTCGGGCGCAGTGGCTCACGCCTGTAATCCCAGCACTTTGGGAGGCCAAGGTGGGCAGATCACCTGAGGTCGGGAGTTCAAGACAAGCCTGACCAACATGGTGAAACCTCGTCTCTACTAAAAATACAAAATTTGCCGGGCATAGTGGTGCATGCTTGTAATCCCAGCTACTGGGGAGGCTGAGGCATAAGAATTTCTTGAACCCGGGAGGCAAAGGTTGCAGTGAGCCAAGATCATGCCATTGCACTCCAGCCTGGGCAACAAGAGTGAAACTCTGTCTCAAAAAGAAAAAATGCCTATTTTTATATGCACAAAATCTTGATCTAAAAAATGTTATTGCCAATATCAGAAACAGTTGGAAGTAACCTAAAGCTACAATAATAGGAAATAGATTAAATATATTGATATATGCTTATATATTAACATATATCAATTTCACATTTTAATATATAGTAATATATAAAATATGTTAAATAATTTTATACTTAACATAAACTATATATTATTTTTATAATAATTTATTGAAGTAATTATTAATACATGTAATATATTAGCTTTCTATTAATAGATAAACCTATCTATTCTATTAATAGAGTGTAATACAAAACTGTGCAATCATTAAAGATAATTTTAGAAGCATATTTAATGACTTGGAAAAAGACTGCATTATGTTGTTAAATTAAAATTAGCTTACAAACATTACACTTTTTGTAAAACAATATATTTCTGTATGATTGGAAAGATACATACCAAAATACAAAAAATACATATGTTAATAGTGGTTATCACTGGGTTATGGGATTCTGATTTAATTTATATTACCTTTTATTGCTTTCTGCCTTTTCTAAATTTCTTACAGGCAACATAGCAATTTTATAATTGTTTTAAACAATTAGTACTAAACCAAACACTAAAATACTACTGTAAGACCACACCCCAGAAGTGGCCAAATTTTTTTTCTATTGGGCTTGTAAGCTGCCCAGAATAAAAGTGGGAATAGGAAATAGAAAATGAAGTTATTATTCTTGCATTAATTACTATAATTATGCATGCACAATTGTAGTCTGGCAGTTGCCAAGTTCCTGTCATTACCTAAGTCTAAGTCTTCAGGGAATCTGTGTTCCTCTGGCCTCTTTGATCAACATCTCAGAGTATCACATAAACATCCCATTCAGATGAATTAGAAATGTAGCAGAAACCATCCCCAACTTCTGGATGGACAAACTGAACCTCAGAGGGAAAAGGGGATTTGCCACATCCCAACACTAGGATCCCTGACCTCAGAGCTTGGAATCATCCCAGGAGGTATCACACCACCTGTTTCAATGCAGAGTCCTTGGTCCTCCATCCCTGGTAGACTGCTGAGTATGAATCTAGGGTTAGGGAGGGCACTACCTCACCGAAAGGCTTCCATTCGCTAATTGGGTCTTAGTAATCATCAGAAGGCCCATTCCTAAGGCAGAATCTGCATCGTTGGAATTTCTGCTCACTGACTGTTCAAAGAAAACAGAATTTTTAGGGTTTTCTAATGCAGCTTTTGGTTATGCTAGAATCACCAGTTGTTGTCCATCCACCAGAAGTAGGTGTCTGCGATCCACATTTTCTTTTTTATTTAACAGCTTTACTGTGCTATGATTCACATGCTATAATGATTTTCAATACTTTTTAGTATATTTCCAAAATTGTGCAGCTATTACCATAATCTGATTTTAGAAGCCTGTAGTGAAGGTGAATCTCTTGATCATCTCTGTGGCTAGCACTGTCTCTGTACTCTTTTTCTTTTTCTTTCTTTCTTTCTTTTTTTTTTTTTGAGACAGGGTCTCGCTGTGTCACCCAGGCTGGAGTGCAATGATGCAATCATGGCTCACTGCAGCCTTAACCTCCCAGGCTTAAGTGATCCTCCCACCTCAGTCACTCAAGTAGCTGGGACTACTCAATTAGCCCAGCTAATTTTCGTATTTTTTTGTAGAGACGAGGTTTCACTATGCTGGCTGGGCTGGTCTCCAGTTCCTGGGCTCAAGCGACCCCTCCACCTCAGCCTCCCAAAGTGCTGGGATTACAGGCAGGAGCCATCGTGTCTGCCCGCACCCCCTACTGCCAGCTTTTGTTTTAACTGTTTACAATATTGTTCCCTGTTCCATCAGGCCCAATTCTAAAGAATTCAGGCTAACCCAGTGCTAAGGTGTGAATGTATGTTTCCCCTCAAAATCCATATATGAAAACCTAATCTTCAATGCAATAGTATTAAGACATGGGCCTTTGGGAAGTAATTAGGTCTTCATGAATGAGATTAGTGCCCTTATAAAAGAGGCAGTAAGAAGGTGCCATCTTTGAAGCAGAAAGCAAGCCCTTTCCAGACACCAAATCTGTTGATGCCTTGATCTTGAACTTCCCAAGCTCCATAACTGTAAGCAATAAATTTCTACTGTTTATAAATTACCCAGTCTAAGGCATATTGTTATAGCAGCCAAAACAGACTCAGAGTCTGAGGTTTAGAGACTGCAGGAGGCTGGAGGCCAAAATGATGCCACATTCTCACTCTGCCTGGATGCTACTAAACTAGGCCAATCTCCTACACCCATCGCAAGTGTCTTTGGATAAAGTGGCCAATGTGCTCCTAAATGAGCATTTGATGTGCTTTAATTCAGTTTACCAGAGATCACTAAAGCCTAGGGGAGGACAAGACCTGAGATTCAACTTTGAAAGCTGCTGATAGATTGTTTTAAAAAATGAAGCCCTCGATTCTTGCTCACCTCACTGTCGTCAGTGAGGAGGCTTTGAGAATAACGTCAGCCCCGCACTGAACCGCGAGGGGTGCTGGATGTCTTAGGCAGAAATCCTGCATGCAGCAATTGGAGGCCAATGAAAGCCTTCCCAAGTCCATGTCCAAGCCGTCTGGGGATGCAGTGGAGGCAGGGAGAATTCCGTAAGGATGTGACGATTTGGGTGGGTCCCGAACCTGAGATGTATGCTGTGGCCAATACTTGCTTTCCCCTGTAGACCCTCAGGGTGGGAGGCTTGTATCCTGTTTGCTAATTACATCAACTAAAGCAAAGGGCCACAGAAGGAATAACTATATCCTAAAGGGTTATATTCACATTAAATATCTTACCAGGAACAGAAGACTTAAACTGTGAAAACGCATCTGTAGTCTATACACTGGCCATATGTTTTTAATTAATCCAGTCATCTCCCCCACCCTTCACTTTCATCTTAATGTCATCAAGCTAGCCTCTTAATCAGCAGCCCACTTCAGCCCACCCCCACGAACATTTTTTGGTTATGTCTTTTAATCTTCATTCCATAAATAAGGTTGCAGCCATTATGTCTAAACTAAACCAAGATGTTTAAGATCTCTTATAGCTCTATCTTGCTAAAAGACTGTACCAGAAACTACCAGTACCCAACCTGGTTCTCAGAAAATGCTTCCACCCCCGTAGGTCTGAAATGACTATTTCTGTGGGTGGGGTAGGGTGAGTGATGAGGAAACCCTCTGAAAAGTAGAAATAAAGCTCAGATAAGGGTTTGAGATCCCTGAATTGAAATCACTGTGGGGTTTACATCAGAATCTGGGGCTTCAGCAGCCTCAAACCCCCTTCCCTGCCCTCATCTTTCTCTTAGTCTTGGCTGTTTGATGATATTTTACAAAAGACTCAAAAATTAAGAAACACTAGCTCTAAAACTCTCAGAAAAATGTGCAACACCAAACCTGAAGCTGATTTCCAAATACGATGTAAGCCTTCACACCCAGCACCCTCACCACTCCCTGTGCCCATCTCTCCTCACACACATCCCTCAGACGTAGAAGCTTTTCCAAAAAGATGAGAAAACCATGTCACACTCCTAAGCGTGTGTAAACCAAATTGGTTTATACCATCAGAATCTTACTCGAAGGCCTTATCCAGCTGGACCTCTCTGGTAGCTGTCCCTAGCACGTATACACACACAGGCATGTACTCAACAGCACCTACTCACAAGTTCCCTTCATGTCCACACATTTTTCCTGTTGTAGCTTCTTCATCATGCAGGTTTATAAGAAAGAAGCACAAAAAAGGGTTTGAGAAAGATGAGTAGGTCAGCTGGCAACTATGATCCGCAGAAGACACATTTGAGCATGGTTCTGTATGCTGCAAGTGTCACCCGATGGGAAACGAATCACCTGCAGGGCAAAAATGTTTGGAAAAATGTGACTGATGAGCAGGAAGGGTGGGCAAAGGAAACAGGAAGAGAGAGAGGAAAAGGGGGTCTGTGCTAGATGAAAGCAGGTGGAGAAGCCCCTTCGGTGCCCACGCAACACCTTATTACAATGCGTAGACTTGCTGCATTTCTACCATCACTGCACGAAATCCACAGCCCACCTTAAAAAATCAAACTACTATGACACTCCAGGGTTTCCAAGGCATATCTAAAGATACACATGAAGTCAGGAAGTTTTTAAGAAGCTGCAGCTCTGTCTTCTGATCTGGAGTTTTTAGAGTCTCCTCTTCACTCTACATCCTACAGTGCTGGATCAGCTGTGATCACTGGAAGAGAAAATTATCAGCTTCATGCTTCCTGGTGGACTACTGTGCTTGGGTGATGTTTGGAGCTAGAATTATCTTCAGACTTTAAACATTTGCTTGAAGTTTGACAGAAAAAAATTTTTTATTATCTTACAAGTTGGTGTGTGGGGGGTATGTACGCACATATACATGCATGTAAATATATATATGCTTACAAGTATATATATATATTTCCTTTTGTTGGCACAGATACAGAGATGGATGGGGGAGAATAGTTTTCAAGCTGCATATGAGGATAAAGATAAACTTCATGCAGTTAAGTGAAGTCGCTTTATTTGAGAAGCCACAGACTGGGAGATATTAGAGATTTCTTCGTGAGACTTACTGGGCTGGGGAGGCTCCCTCGATCCTTCTGAAGTCCTATTAGGGCATCTGTAAGTATCAGCTCCCAAACTGAAACCTGGTTTCATAAATTTAAAGTGCCACCCGCTTTTCTTCTCTCTCCGTCTTAGCACCAGGTAGACAACTTGTCAATTTAATGCAGAACTATTCTTAGAGATTCAAATACTCCATGTTTTCTGCTGTGATGATGAAAGGTGAATTTTTGTTGTTGTTATTCAGTTGTCCTCTTTCATGCTATCAGCAAGCTTTCAACAACATCATAGAGAGCTTATAAAAATGCTACATTATCTATTAATGAATTTATGACGTTATGTAAATTGTGGCGTCAGGGTGCCCTCGGTTGGAATGGTTTTATTTTGACCATCGCAAGGGCAACAGTTTCTATAACCCCAGCAGATCCCTAGAGCTGATGTGAAAGAATACAACACTATGTGTGCTCTCTGTGATGGGCCCTATTATTTTTACAGCTATCCCAACTGAACAAAGACAGCTGCAACTCCAGAGGAGCTTGTAGGGTTTAACCTAAGCTAGAGTGACAGCAATTGGTCTGCTTAAAATAGCTTTTTACTTCCCCTAGAAATCCTGACTTTGGTAGCATGTACAACCTCAGGGCCCCTAGCAGTCACTTTCTCATTCCCCACCCCTATATCCATCCACCATGTCCAAATGCACAGAAGATGTAAGAAAGTGTGTGGAGAGTGAGTTGGGTGTTTGGTTTCAGGCGTTCACTTTTGAAGACTGTGCAGAATCCAAAATGCCCGAGTAAATATGGTTAAACAGCATTGTGCAGGTATATCTTATTAGGAAGCCACACAGAAAAGGCTTGGCTTGACCATGGATATTTCAGTTGTGTTATACGAATCCCTCAAATGCAGCAGTATTGGAGGAGATTTGAATGAAGTCTTCTTCATTGACTCCAGTTGGCCACTCACGGGGAGGGGATTAACAAGTTAGCTGGTTTTAAACATCAGGACACCCCTAAAATGCTATCACCAGAAATGAAATAAAATGTTCAAAGATAATATTCAGGATGTATTCAGAGACCATTTAGAACAGAACAGAAAAAAATGGAAATTCTTACAGAGTAAACAATTTCAATTCATGCGCTACTAAAAAGAAAACCAATAGACTACACATAACAAGAATTTTGGTTAAAAATGACAGGATTTAAAGAAGAAAAAAGAACAGCTGATGAATATACTGAGAAAATTATCAATTTCACTAGTACACAAAGAAATGCAAATTAAAGTTGGCCACACAGAATGCTGGTAGGAGTGTAAAAAGTACTTACATCCCTAAGTAAGGAGGTGGCAGCATGACCTCCATAGCTGCCAGATTTTACTTTGGGTTGCTCTTAATTGCAAGTTACAGTTGTATTCAGAAAACCCTAGTATCACCCTTGGTACCCAAACCAGGCTTTACAAGCCAGAGATAGCAAGGCCGAGACTGGGGACCGCAGCAGGCATGCCCATTATCACCACCATAGACGGCTGGAGGGCCTCCAACTCTGACCTTGCCCCTCATGGCTTTTTCTTGAAAGGGAAAAAGGTTCAGAAAGGCATAGAAACAATTTTAGAATAGGTGAGCAATATTAAAAACTTGTTGTTTCTTGATGAGCCAAGGTCCTATAACAAAGGCCTATGGCTTCTATGGGGGACCTCCCTGAATCCATTGACATTGAGGAGATTTTCCAGCTTCAGCTGTGTCACAAACTCACTGACATCACATTAGTTAAAAACCAGATACTGATGCATTTCTGGATCACATGTCAATGTGCTACAGAGCAATTCTTGAGGATGTAGAGGTTAACACAATTGAAGTCCAAAGCATGGGTGGGGATCCCAGTAGATGCAATCTGTACTTTACAGTTGTGTAATCCAAGCTAAATCATCTAATCCTAAAGATTTTAATTATGAAGTTGGTTATTTGCCCTTTGCTATTTGTTTTCAGCATTGGTAGGACAAAATCCCAACTCAGGAAACAGACCCTCTTGTTTCATGAGGGTTCAAAATCCATACCTCCAGCCCAGACTGGTATAGTCAGCTGCCTACTTGGCAAGTTTGCTTAGATATCTACTCTTAAATTTAGCATGTCCAAAAGTAACCTCTGCACCCCCCAAAAAGATTGTACCTTTCATTTTCTTCCCCATGGCAGTAAGTGGCATTTCCAACTGCCCGGGTGCTCAGGCTGGAAATCTCTTCCTCTCATACCACCATCAGTCGATCCTGCCATTCCTATCATTGCTATGCACCCCAAATTCTCACCAACTCCACCAGTATCACCCTGGTCCAAGTAACCATCTCCTTCCACCTGGATTATCGCTAGGGGATCTTCCCTGGCTTCCTTGCTTCTATTGTTACAACAGTGCTGTCACTAAAATATCTCCGCCAAGAAATTCATCATAAATTTCTATTACATTTTATAAAAACCTACAAAGTTTTTCTTTTTATGCCAAAATCATAGAAAATGGGTGGATGATAGCAAACATTGCTATGATTTGATCCATTGCTTTAGAACGAGTTTCCATTCTTGGTGAAAATGATCAAGACATTCAAACCTTGCACTTTTGAATTCTTGTGGCAATGGTCACATGACTGAATTGAATTAACTCCAGTTCTATAGGAGCCCATTTCCAGCCCCTGTCTTCCTTTCCTTGCCCTAGAGGCTGTAAGGCAAATTCTAGATTTAACAACAACACCTGCAGCCAGCAGGGGCTCAGGGGACACAGTCTGGCCCATGAGACAAAGACAGAAGCCTGCTGGTGTCATTCATCTCCGTCTTGTCCCACATTTTCCAGCCTTGGGACTAAAACGATGCCCGGAGGATAGCAAACATTCTAGCAATCACAAAATCAAAAGAACTAGAAATGTGAAAGGGATCTGGAACAAGAATGGCATTGTATGTGGCACAGCAGCCTGATCTCCCAACCTCCAGTCACTTGTGATATAAGAAAATGAATACTCACTATTATACAACTATCAAGAGGGTTTTACACTGCTAGCCACCAAAAGCATTCCCAAATTTTACAAATATATATACAGAGCAGATGAACTAATCTTACATTTAGGATGACTGAGTCATCTTGGTTTGCCTGGACTTCCTTGGTGTTAGCACTGAAAGTCCTGCCTTCCCGGAAAACCCTCAACTGGATTCAAACTGGGACGGTTGGTCACCCTATATCTGTGTAGTGCATACATTCAAGACAAACATCAGGAAGCTTTGAGGATGTAGGCTGTCTTTAACATTTATTTGTTCATTCAGAAATTTACCTGTGCTATCTTTAAAATTTGCCTTTATTGTTCATAAGTCCAAGTGTTATGGTGGAGGCTGTACTGTGAGACAACTGTCGCTTCAGAAAATGAGCTGGACACTATGTCACAGTGCAGGGGAGTAACGCACATAAAGAACTAAGCCTTAAACATCTGCTGTATTTGACCCTTTAAAGTTGCTCCCAATAAAGTTACTAATGGAGTTTTCTGGAAGCAAGAGCCATTTTCTACATTCAGAAAGAACAGCCAAGGACCTGGATTATGTGAAACCTATACTAACACTAAAGTAGTATAGCTCTGTGCAGGTGATGAAGACTATGAGACAAATAATCAACGCAATGGGCTTGATCCTCAGAGAAAACTGTGTTAGCAATTAATATCCTCAAAATATTGGCATTGGTGTACCTAGCGTATTTGATACCTGGAGCGGGCTGAGTTTTTAAAAATCCACCTCTCCTATATACAATGAAATTATTTGAATAGTAATAATGAAACGGATCATAACAGCAGAAACAGTGGATTTTTTTATTGAACCTTTTATATATTATCACACCAATAAAAAACCAATTATTACAAAATACTACAACAAAGAAAAACAGCAAATTAATGCATTTTAATGACAACAATGTATTTTTTGAAAAAGAGAGAAAACACACACCTACATAGTGGTCTGGCATAGAAATGAGTTATAAAATAATAACAAGAGTTTCTGGTTTTGAGACGCAACCTCTACAAATTTGTCACTGCCCTCATCAAAAATGATATTTGTGCATCTTCATATTCATTGGATGATATGGCCAGATTTATCAATCTTTGTTCATAGTTGAAAAAACTCACTTTTAATTCGTTTTAATTTCAAAAGTTTTTATCCCATGAAGCACCAGATATACAAACAATTTGGAAAAGTCTAAAAGACAAGGATGAATTTGGTAGAAATTATACTTTCAGAAACAATGATGGTGTCATTAAAATATCTTCACCAAGAAATTCATCATATATTTCTATTACATTTTATAAAAACCTGTGCAGTTTTTCTTCTTATGCAAAAATCATAGAAAATAGGTGGATGATAGCAAACATTGCCATTACTTGATCCATTGCTTTAGAATGAGTTTTCATTCTTGGCCAAGCCGCAGTGGCTCACGCCTGTTATCCCAGCACTTTGGGAGGCCGAGGTGGGCAGATAACTTGAGGTAAGGAGTTCAAGACCAGCCTGCCCAACATGGCAAAACCCCATCTCTACTAAAAATACAAAAAATTAGCTGGGAATGGTGGTGCACGCTTGTAATCCCAGCTACTCAGGTGGCTGAGGCAGGAGAATTGCTCAAATTTGGGAGGCAGAGGTTGCTGTAAGCCAAGATTATGTCACTGCACTCCAGCCTGGGTGACAGACCGAGACTCTGTCTCAAAAATAAATAAATAAAATGTTTAAGGCTACTGTCAGCGCACTGCCCATGGGGTAGTTCTAATTTACAAGGAGCAGTTAAGGAAAAAAAAAAAAAAAGAATGAGTTTCTATTCTTAGTGAAAATGATCAAGACATTGAAACTCTGCCCCTTTGAATTCTTCTGGCAATGGTCACACGACCAAATTGAAGTAACTCCAGTTCTATTTCTTTATCCTTACAGTCACTGTGCCATTGTTGTTTATTGCAAGTCTCTTTCAGTGTAGGACTATGTAATGCCACAGAATTGGAGACACAAAGTGCCTCTGAAGGGGAATTAAATGACTCTAAATTGTTATAAACTTACTTTCCAAACCTGTGTAACTAAATCCATATGTATCAGGGGCTGACTGTTTACCTGAGAGGTCTCAATTAGTTCCATGTAGGACACAATGTTTATTAGTGGATAAGTAATGAAAATCAACTAAGTGGAAACATGCATTATTTAAACTCAACAACAACTGCAACAATTGTTTAGAAGTTAGAGTATTTTTTAGGAGGAGGAATATTTTATTACTGGTATTGTTTAGAACTGTCCCTCTAAAGTGATTATAAAAGCAGGTAGACTTTTAGTCAATTTATCAGTTTTTAAAATTCTCCACAGCAAATACACTCTCTTACTGCCTACACTGAGGGAGGACTGCCTCTTCCATTCCATCCATCTAACAGTTTTCCAGGTAGAAAATTTGATAATATGTTTAAAATTATCATTTCTCTCTGCTTTTCCAACCTGCACTACTTAATTCTTTAAAGATCTAATTGCATTTATTAGCACTTCCAGAAAAGTGATAAGAATAGGCGATAGAATGTTCCTTGTCTTTTTCCTGGTTTGAATGGAATACCTCTAGTGTTTATCATTAAAAATAATACTGGCAGTCAGTTTTATTTAAATATATGTTAAGAAAGAAACCCTTGTTCCCAATTTACTAGATGATTAATCAAAAGTAAATATTGACTTTTATCAACTTACTTTTGACAGCTATTAATACCATGTTTTTCTCTTTGACCTACAATGTGATAAATTAAACATTTATGTCCATAATTATACAATTCTTACATTGTTTCAACAAGGTCTACTTGGTCATGGAGTATTTCTTTCAAATTTCTGATTATTTCAATTTGCTAGTATTTTCATTATTATTTTTTAAAAATTTATATTCATAGGTCAGATCAATAATTTAAAGTCATCGCTCTCTTTTTTTCATAGTCATTGTCCAGTTTGGTATCAGGGTTATACCAGCTTTGAGAAGTGCATTGAGAAATGTTCTGTCCTTTCTTGTTCTAAGACCATTTAAATAACATGAATATTTTCTGAGTAGACTTCTCTACAATCTCTGTGAATGCAATAAATGTCAACACATACATTTAAGATAGTTTTTGTTTCCTTTCAAGCTGGTGATTATTACTTTTAGAGCCTTTATTTTTCATTGCCTGATCAACATATTTTTATCTATACAATTTGTTTAGGTATCTTGGGTTGCAACGGAGTATATCATAATTTTTCCAGTGAAAGTTAATGAATGAAAAAGTATTTTTATTTAATGGCTTTTTATCTAGCAGCAGGGTTTCCAAGAGTGGATTAAAGTCCTTAAGCAAGATATAGGTGTATATTGCTTAGTTTTGCCTGATCTTTGTATTTTATGTAAATGGAATCATATTATATATATTCTTATGGAACATGCTTCTTCAACTAAATATTATGTTTTTATATTTATCCATGTTACTGTATAATCTGTAATTTGTTTTGCTTATTTTTCTATGGTTTATTATTGCTATGAATATGTCACAATTCATGTGACCTACTTTTTATTTTATTTTTTGTAGAGACAGAGTCTTGCTATGTTGCCTAGGTGGGACTTGAATTTCTGGGCTCAAGCCATCCTTCCGCCTTGGACTCCCAAAGCGCTGAGATTACAGGCATGAGCCACTGAGCTCAACCCTCATCTGACATACTTTTGATGAAAATTTGGGTGGTTTCCTATTGTTCACTACTGTAAACCATGCTGCTATAAACATTCATTGCATATAGGATATATAACTAGAAGTTGAATTGCTGGGTCAAAGAGTATCTACATGTTCAACTTTATTGGGTAATCTAAACAGTTTTCCAATGTAGTTGTACCTCTCCAATCAGCCAACTCTGAGAGTTCCCATTGCTTTATATTTAATGAAGCAAATAAATCCAAAAATTTCAGTAGCTTAACACAGTAGAAGTGTCTAATGTGTAGTTTCCGGTTTGTAGTGGGGCTTAAGGAGAAGGCTGTGCTCCACACAGTCATTCAGGGACCTCGGCTGATGGAACACACGGCATCTTCAACTAATGGCTTCTAAGGTCACCAGCATCAATAGCTAGCTGGCAGAAAAGGGAGAAGAAGGTATAATGACTTTTTAACTACAATGGTGTGGAAATAACATATGTAACATTCATTAATGAGAACTAGGGCATGGCCTGTCCTAGATACAGGAAAAGCTGGGAAATGTAGTTCCTGTCTGGGAAACTGCCTGCTGACAATTCTGTGCCATGGAAAGGGGAGCATAAGCTGTGGTGGTCAGTTAGGCAGTTCTGCCATGGATGGGTTCCGGTTCACAAATTCTGAGTGAGACACAAAGAATTCTTATGCTATTACCTAGAGTTCAAATACTTTTCTTCTGCCATATCTTTGATTATTTCTGGTCTGCTTTGTTCTGGTTCTTCTTCAGTGGTGTCAGTTAGCTGAATGCTGGTCACCAATCTATACCTATTATCTTCTCTCTTGTTTTCACGACTTGCCCCTTTCATCTTAACTATGAGGTGTTTTTTCCTGTTTTTTTATTCTCATAACTAATTCAGTTTTCTTCAGCACTAATTCTGGTTTTTACGAACTCAAAGTGGATTTTAATTTAGTACATTTTAGTGTCCATTAAAAACTTCCTTATGTTATTCTTGTCCCTTTCCCCCCAAAATAGGGTGCTGGTGTATGCCAGTTTTCTCAGGACAGTCTGGTTATACACTTAATACTCTGGCATTTTTTTCTGTTTTTTCTTTCTACTTTTTAGTAGGGGTATAATATATATTCAGTAAAATATGTGGAATCACTAATCTTAAATGTATAGCTCAATGAATTTTTTCACATGCATTTTCTAGTGTAACTACCATCCAGATAAAGACACAGAATGCTTCTAACATCCCAGAAAGCTCCCTTGTTCCTCCTACCCCTGCAAAGTAACCACTATTCTGACTTCTATCATGTTAATTTTGTCTGCTCTTGAACTTCACATGAGGTAGTCCCTGTATTATTCACATGGTATATGTTACAAGACCCCTAGTAGATGCCTGAAACTGTAGATATACCAAATGTCATCTACACTATGTTTTTTTCCTTTACTTACATACCTATGATAAAGTGTAATTTATAAATTAGGCATAGCAAGAGATTAACAATAATAGTAAAATAGAACAATACACTGCAATAAAAATTATGTAAATATGGTCTCCCTCTTCCTTCTTCCCTCCCCCCATCTCTCTCAAAATATGTTAGTGTACTCTACTCACCTATTTTTGGACCGAGGTTGACCACTGGCTCCTAAACCGCAGAAAGCAAAACCACAGATAAGGGGGGACTACTATGAATGGAAACACACAGTATGTATTCTTTAATGCCCATTTATTTTGCTCAACATACTGTCTGGGATCGTCATCCATGCTTTTGTGGTATCAGTAGCTTGTTCTTTTTATTGTTGAGTATTCTTTTGTGTAAATATACCATAATTTATTGCCCATTCTTCTGTTTCTGAACATTTTCATTGTTTCAAGTTTGGGGATGTTATTAATTAAAGCTCTGTGAACACTGTTGTATATACCTTTCGGTGAACATATGAACCCTTTTCTAGTGGGTGTATATCTAGCAGTGAAATTTCTGGGTCATAAGGTAGAACTATATTTAGCTTCAATGGCTATTGCCAAACAATTTTCCAAATTGGTCGCGCTGTTTCATACCACCTTTCGCAGTATATAAAGGTTCCAATTTTTCCTCATCACTGCCAATGCTTACTTTTGTTAGTTTTGATTTTAGCCATCTGGTGAATGTGTGGTGGTATCTCATTGTGGTTTCAATTCCTATTTCCTGATGAATAATAATATTGAAAACTTGATATATACTTATTAGCTATTCTCTTTTACAAAGTGACTCTTTAAGGGTTTTGTGAACATTTTTATTGGTTTGTTTGTTGTCTTTTTCTTCTTACTTTTTGGCATTCTTTTACATTCTGTATATAAGTCTTTTTGTCAGATATGTTTTGTGAAAACTTCTCCCATTTTGTCAGTCATCATCTCACTCTCTTCTAAGTAGTATCTTCTGATAAACTGACATTCTTATTTTTAACAAAATCCAATATATCATTTTTTAAAGCTTGTGGTTAGCTCTTTTTGTATCCTGATTAAGAAACTTCTGTGTACTCCAAGGTCCCTATTCTGGCTTCTCTTGCTACCTAACAACCAATTTCAAAACAGTGATTGAAAACAACAACAGTCATTTATTATCTCTCAGGGTTTCCGTGGGAAGTAATTTGGGAAGGGCTTAGCTCTATGCTTCTGGGTTCTCTCATGCAATTGCAGTTGGATGACGGCTGGAGCTGGAACAGCAAGAAGCTAGAGCAGCAGGTGGCTGGCCAGGCATTCATATCATCTTCTTTTCGTGTAGTCTTGGGACCTCTCCATGTGATCCCTCCAGATAGGCTGACTTTGGGCTTCCTCACGTCATGGTGCCTCCGTTCAGCTGGACTGCTTACATGACAGTTGTAGTCTAAAACAATGGCTATTCCCGTAATCCAGGTTGAAGCTGAATTGCCATTTATCACCTGCTGAGAAAGCCATGCAGCATGTAAGCCTATCTAGATTCAAAGAGAGAAAAAGTAAACTTCTATTAATGGGGCAGTGGCAAAGCCATATTGTAGAAGAATATTTGGGATTTGGATTGGGATTACAATAGAATTTAGTGAGGATTGACATCTTAACAATATTGTATGCTTTGATCCACAAACATGGTATATTTCTCCATTTATTTTGGTCTTTTAAACATTTTCCCTTCAGTGTTTTGTAGTTTTCAATGTAGAGATCTTAAACATATTCTGTTGTATTTATTCCTTAATATTTGATGATTTTATGTTGTTGTATATGGTATTTTTACTTCATTTAAAATTATTTATTGCTAGTACATAGAAATTAATTGACCTTGTATTCTGCATCCTTGCTCAGGTCACTTATTAATCCTAATTATTTGTACATTCTATTGAATTTCATACATATGCATCCCCTTTTCAGACCTGGAGTACAAGTTGACATGCATGAGTCCAGACCAATTTTCAGTTTCTAGCAGGCGTGCACCAAATAACAGTTTCATTCTACTGAGGTAGCACATTCCCCCATCTGGTTCTCTATTCTTGTGACCCATAGAGTCACCTGCAAAACTGCAATTGATAGAGTGTCCTGCTATTAGGAATCTTCCTGTCTCCACCCTTGCCTGTAGTGTTTAGCTTGTAAAGTTAAAGTTACATCTCCCAAGATACCGTACAAATTGCTGGTTTTCCTTCTTCCTACCCCTCCCCCACATATACACACACTTCCTGGCCAGTTATTTCCTGGGAGGTGCTATCTCCAAATAGATGTAGTACTGGCATCCTCAAAAAGCAGCACTTCCATCGCACATGAGTGTCCGCTTAGTGTTCTGGTTGGTACAGACTGTGAATCTCTGTGTCTCTAAGAAAACAGGGGCAGCTGGCTTCCCATTGCCTTCTATTACATGAGGCCTAATCTGGATGGGTTTGTATCAATCCTATGTTTCTTGCCTTATAATTAAGAACAATGCTTCCAAGAATCTGGATAAGTCTTTGATCGGGTCAAAGTTTCTGGTGCTTGTTGTTTTGAGTTCTTGTCTTTTTCTTTGTTTTCAAAGATATCATAGGAAAATTGGGAGAGACTGCCTGAGACATTTCTAGCCAAATGACATTTAAAGCTAGAAGTTATTTCTTTGTGGCCACCTATTTTTATATATGTGTTTAGATCTGTCATTAGGGGAAGAGGCAAAGTGCCAGAAATCTGCCAAATAAGATTGTTTTTGGTTGAGCAGAATGACATAAGGAAATAGAATCCATACACTAGAGAACGCTATTATCTTGTCACTTGTAATGACATATTTATACAGGACTTGTTTTTCTCTATATATCAGACATCATTGCATTGATTTCAGCATGAAGGGATCCCCTTTCCTGCCTCTCCTCCAGTCCCCATCTTGCCAGGTTATCTTTTCTGACCACAGGACACTGTGCTAGCATCTTCCCCACCAGCTGAGACCTCCTAGAGTGCAGATCTTCTCGTAGTATGTTCTGTACAAAGTGAACACTCCAGTCTCAGCTGCTCATTTCTCAACCTGCTTCCTGAGTTTATTCTCGTAAAACTATTTGATCAGGCAGTTAAATCTGGAAAAACACAAGAGGAAAGGGTGATCTGGTACAACCACGAGAGGTGGAAGGTGAGCACTTAAGAAATCTAATCCACAGGGTGTGAGACCGACTCTGTGTTGTCTTCTTACCTTTTTTTAAAAAAAACAACAACAACCTGTTTTTCAAAAGCGGTGCTGTCATATCCTGAGAGTGATACTGTATGAAAAAAAAATTAAAAATAAAAACAAAACAAAACAAAAAAACCTATGCTTTCAGACTTGCAAGACTAACATAGACTAGCTCCCAAAGACATGTCGGGTAGTGGTGGTTTTATGATTTTGTTTTGGTCAAAGGTTCCAACAAAAGGGTTTGGGATTATTGGAAGATTTAAGGATGTTTCAAGGATTAGTTCACGCATTGATTGAATGAATACTGATTGAGAATTAAGCACCTTCTAGACTTTGTGCTAGATATATACACTTATAACAGGGAAGGTAGACATGAAAACTAACAATTTTGGAAGTCCCTATGTAATTGTAATTGTTCTATGGGCATAATAGTTATAAATTTAGACGAAAGAAAAGACCCTTTAAATCTGGCTTGAGAAATTAAATCTGGCTTGAGAAGCCCAGGCTGTTGGTGTTCATCCGTTGATCCCTGCTATCCCTGGGTAATGTCATCCAGGAAAATGAGGTAAAGCCCTATTCCTCAGACTGGGTGGCTCCCACAGGGGTTGGCCTCTGTGGAGGAGCCCCTCCTTCTATGCTTGACTATGGCAAACTCCCCCTGAGGGACCCAGGTTCACAGGCTTAGTGCCTGGACTTCACAGCACCTTAGCAGCTCTCCATCAGAGGTCTTATCACTGCAGGGAAGATGGCGTCATGCGGTTGAGCTCATAGAATCAGCTACTTTCTTCTCTAAGCCCAATCCCCATGGTTCCAATGCCCAGCTTGGTTCCCACTTTCACCCAGGAGGCACACAGCCTCCACATCCTTCTGGGGATCCTTTCACTGAACACCCCAGGATGCTTGCAAGGTCAGAAGAATCTAGTGAGAGGTATATTGGGGTAGAAGGGCATCCATACCTGCATTGTGGGATCAGACAAAACACCCCGAGATGGGGACAAAGGAAGTGCTATGAATGCCACGGGGAGGTCTATAGGGCAGTATGAGTTCATGGGTGGCCCTGACCATGTTTGAAGAATCAAGGGGGACCTTGAAAAGGTGAGGTTTTGGCTGAGCCCTTAAGGGCGACTAGGAGTTAACAGGAGCCATTTAAACTTGGCAGTATGGAATATTGTTTGTGTGTGTGTGTGTGTGTGTGTGCTTCTGAGAATATGAGAATGGAGTAAGTGTGGGAATAATTCTAATAGAATTAGAAGGATGGCATTTTGATTGGGAGCATAACTGGTGAGTAGGGTTGCCTCAACCAAGTCTCGTGTCTAGACATCTCTTATCTTCCTGGGACTTCCAGTGACACTCCCAAGGGCACAATACTGGCTCTGACTGCCCAGCTGAATTCTGCAAGAGCCAGGGAATTCAGAGATGTCGCCCAAATTTTACATTGTTTATTACGATCTCCAGGGGTAAATCATTAAGCATGTTCCAGGTTCTTCCTTGTACTAACTATGAATTCCTCCAAATCATTCACACCACCATGCATGTAAGAACATGTTTGGTATCAAGATTCCCGTATGTGAAAGCGGCGAGGGTAGAGCCCCGCCTACAGGACGCATACTCGGCATTCCTTATTCTCTTAGTCACTAGGTTCTCTACCCAGCTCCTAGGTAGCTTCTTTCAGCTATGTTTCCAGACAGTTTTTAAAAAATTGTCCCTTTCTTCTCCTTTCCCCCAATTTTTTAAAATAATAAATGGGCAAAGCCAGCTTTATTTTCAGGATCAAAATACAGAGCAAGTGAAAAAACTTATGGTATTTAACCTTCCCAAGTTTGAGCCTTCATAAAGAATGCAGCCAAGTTTTATATTTGCAACAGCCCTTCTACGTACACTTTACCTTCTCTAACTTGGTTCCAAGCTTTATCTTCATTCCCAATTATGCCGATTCCATTTTTATTTAAAAAGAAAAAACCTTCCCAGTTGTTACTAGAAACTACTGTTTAGCTTCCCCTCTCTGCTACCTAGCAAACCACAGAGAGGAGTGTCCTAGGAGTAGCCAGTCTTACGTGATTCATAGGGCCGCTTAGTCCTTACATGAACCTGGCCGCCAACATGTCTATTTTATTGTGGTAATGACGCTCAACTGTTATCCTGTGTGAGAAACAGGAGATTCCCTTCTTTTTCATGCAGTGGTACATAAAGTAGCAGTCTCATCAGTTGAGCTAGCAGGGGACATCCAAGAGATCCCTGAGAGTTCTGAGATCTGAATAATGAATATCACAACAGAACTGGGTCTTTAATTCCTCTCTGCCAGAGGTCCTGGTGGTGGGGATGTCCTTCCATGGAGAGCTGGTCCTACAAGACAGAAGTGATTACTTTTCTTTAGCTCATGGCAGGTGCGATGGGAAGAAGAAATGTCTGCGGGACCCACTCTGTGCCAGGCCCTGGATCTGAAGTTCAGAAGCCCAGGGTTCAAATTCCCACCCTGATGTTTCCTGGCTGTGTGACCCTAGAGAAGTCGCCTAGTTTCTGTGAGTCTCAGTTTTCACATCTTTAAATTGGGGATAACATTAGTAGCTTCACATCCCAGGGCTGGTGTAAGGATCAAACAGATAATTATTCAGAAGTTCTTTATAAGTGGCATCATGAGAAGGAAAATTTGGTTATCTCATTCAGTGTGATCCAACAGTAATATCAGGGGACCTATCCCACCCCCACCCAGGACTCTCATCCAGGGGAATCCCAAGGTCCTGCCCAACTGGAGAAGCAGGTTACTCGCCTGACTTGTGTCTGGCATCAGGAAGAGGCCTGCTGGCCAGATATTTAGTGATACGTAAGTCAAGGACCAGGCGGGCACATTTTTCTCAGATCTGAGGTGCAGTTTCAGAGCATAGGTGAAGTCTGTGTCATGAGCAAGAACTGGATTATGCTGAGTTACTACTATATTTGCAAACATACATTGTCAAGTTTATAAAAATGCTTGCAAGAAAACACACACACACACACACACACACACACTAGAGGTCAGTTGTCTAACAGTAAGAAATAAAATGGCAGGATAAAACACCTTTCGGATCAGCACAGAAGTCAAAGGATTGTTGTTAATTTAAAATACGTGCACATACAGTGGGAAAAAAGTTAGGTGAATTATATCTGAATAAAGGTCAACTAAATTTAGGTTTTTAATTAAAACAAGAAAAAATGACAACATAAAGGTCTCTTAAAATCAATGACGTTAACATTAAATAAAATATCTTATAGGTGCTTACTTTCTCCTATTGCTGGTAAACAGAGAGACAGTGAGAAATAGGAAGAGAGAGAGGACAAGAGGGAAAGGAAAAGGTGGTAGTAGAACAAGCCCAAGTGGGGCGGCAAGGAGAGAGACAACACAGCCCAGGGAAAGGAAGCAACAAAAGGTTGCTTTTTTTCTTTTGAGATGGAGTCTCACTCTGTCGCCAGGCTAGAGTGCAGTGGCGTGATCTCAGCTCACTGCAACCTCTGCCTCCTGGATCCAAGGGATTCTCCTGCCTCAACCTCCCAAGTAACTGGGATTACAGGGGTACGTCACCATACCCAGCTAATTTTTGTATTTTTAGTAGAGACGGGGTTTCACCATGTTGGCCAGGATGTTCTCGATCTCGACCTCGTGATCCACCTGCCTCGGCCTCCCAAAGTGCTGGGATTACAGGTGTGAGCCACCACGCCCGGCCAACAAAAGGTTCTAAAGTGAGCGTGGAGCCCAACAAATGGCTCCCGTCCCCTGAAGCATGAATCACCAAATAAATTACTGACTTTACTGACTCTTGGTTTTCCGACAGTTTCTCAGAGCAATCACTTCTGCTCTCAACATCACTTATCTACCTGTGGGGGAATAAATGCTTGTTCTCATTGGAATTCGGAAAACGTGATGTGTAAAGAAATGACTTATGTTTCGGGGATTTTCTTTGTGTGAGCTTGGCTCTATCTTAAAATCTGTTGGCTCACAGTGGGTCCTCAAATAATGTTTTGTTCACTGTCGTTTTGTTATAATGTTGATGAGAAAAAAAATCAATATCTGGCTGGGGCCACTGTCTGAATGGAGTTTGCACATTCTCTCTGTGTCCGTGTGGGCTTTCTCCAGGCTCTCCAGTTCCTTCCCACATCCCAGAGATGTGCACCTTAGGTTCCTTGTTTTGTCCACAGGGCCCCATTCAGTGAGTGTGGGTGTGTGTGTGAGTGCCCTACGGTGGGCCAGTGCTCTGAGCTGCCAGGATATGTTCCAGCCACCCCTTCCCCTGAACTGGAATAAGTGGGTAAATAATAATCTTACTTGTTTTTATTCATCTTTCTTAAATGTAAGTATAGCTCACATTTATTTCAATGTTTAATACTAGAAGTGTTTTGGTCATGATTCAGAAGTTTGGTGATGTTTTTGTAACCAGAAATATGGCGTATGAACTTAACTCTTGTTTATATCAATTAGCCTATGGTAAAACTAGTTTTGTTATACGTCATTTCTCTTAAAGTTCGGTTTCCAAGAACCCATCAATGATGTTAAATGAGGATTTACTACACTTTATCTTTCTGCATTCCTGCTGGTGGCCAATAGAAACTCGAGATAAAAAGAAGTGGGATTTAAAGACTTCTATGTCTGATAAAAACTCTATGTCTCAGCAGGTCTAATTGAGGGGGGTTTTGAATGAGCATCTGAAAGGAAAGGAGTATTTCGAAGTGTGGGAGGTTGGACAAAAGGAAGGAGTGTTTCCATAATTATGTCAGTACTTCCAGCCTAGAATGAGCTTATTGCCAAAGGTCAAAGGTCACTTGGCCCAACTGACCAAGGAATTGGGAATGCCCCATTTCTTGGGAAATGAATGGACAATTCAGAGGCCTAGTCAGTCACTGCTACTTCTTAAGCTTTAAGCCATAAATCTAAAAAACACAGTAAACAAGGGAAGCTCTTTAAGACTCCTTCAGCAATCTAGTATGATTGATTTTATTCACAGAAGATGCCAAAAAAAATCTCCGACTTACTACAATTTTTTTTTGTAAGAAACTGAAAAGAGGAAAAACTCGAATGTTGTTGCTGTCCTTCATTTGAACATTTCTAATCCAAAGTAAACAGGGGACCTCTGTCCTTTGTGTTGGACAGTGGAAGACACAGGGCCCTTGTTCCAGGAACCAGCAGTATCGGCCCATCACAGGCCCCGGTTCACACTGAGGCGCCTGTGTCCAGGCAGTGAGATTGGCCCAGACAGCCTCTGATTCCTGCCTGCCCTGGTGCACCAGTGCAAACAGCTGATGTTCAAACTTCACTCTCCACGACCCCCTAATCATCTCTACCCACAAAGGAAGAGAAACTCTCCCACCTCTCATTCCCTGTAGCTCTGTAACCAACCAAACCATTCTCACTGCTTTTCCTTCTGAAAGAAATTAATCTGTTTCTTATTACAAAAGCAAAATATATTCATTGTGGAAAATTTAAATAAAGAAAAGCAGAGAATAGACAAAGAATCACTCACTTTTACCACCCGTAGTATTGAAACATTTTGCTGTATCTGTAGCTTTCTGTCTGTTTCTCTGTGCATGTATATAACATATTTATGGGGAGGGACAAAAATTGGATCATACTGTACATTTTTAGGAATATATTGTAAATAGTCATCAAAATACATTTCCATTGAATTAAAGAGCGAAAAATGTAAAATGTAAATGTGCTAGAATAAGTATAGATGAATATTTACTGCAGATGTTGTTAACCCAGGATCCATTATAAATTTCAGAGAATCTATAAATACCTATAATAATATGTGCAATTTGGTATATAGAGACATGGATATAAACATAAATATATATGGGAGTAGCAGGCAAAACAGTTCACAGTTTTCACCAGATTCTCCAAGGTGTAGGTGACCTGAAAAATCGATAATTTATATTATGAAGTTAAACTAATGCAAAACAGTGTGAAGTTGTGGGAGGGGACAGAGATAGACATATAATTAATACAGAATATAAATCCTGGGGGGACGGGGAGCATGGACCCAAGAATATTAAATAATTTGCCATATGATAAAAGTATTATTTCAAACAATACCTTGTTTGAAGTGGGGAAAAGAATGCATAAATGTACTCAGCATCAAAAAACCTTAAGATTCTTCACCACAAATCTAACTGTATGGAAAATGTTATATAATTGTGGTTAAATTGTCATCCGTGTTTGGTCCCATTAATAAGAATACTCCAAATGTCTTAATATAAAGGATTTTATCAACGCTGATTTGACAGAGGTATTCTTTACATAAATGAAATACCCTATTTCCAGTTAACAAAGAAATTTTCCAGCCACTATAGATTATTATCAGTTTTATCTTTTATTTTAAGATGTAATTATTTATATTAATGAAACATTACCTGAATTACTAGAACAAACTCTACTTCGTCACAGTGTATGATTTTTCATGCCATTTGAGCTTTGATTTGGTAGCATTTTACTTGCCTTTTTCACCCATACTCTTAGGTCAGATCGGTCTTTTGTTTTCTTTTTTGCTTTTTGTTTTTGTTAATTTAGTTAGTTTGGGGTATCAGGATTCCTTTAGTTTCAGAAGCTGAATGGGGACCTTTTTCATTCTTTTTTAATGTTCTAGAATATTTTAAACAGCAAGAACATGAAATTTCTTGAGTGAAAAGAAATCCACGGTATAACTCTGGAACAGGCTTTTTTTATAGAGTAATTATTTAACAATATATCCCTTTCTTCTTTGATTATTAGTCTTTTCAAGTTTTCTAGCTCTTGAGTCGATTTAGCAATTACATTTTCCTGGAAAATTTATTAATTTAAGTAAAATTTTAAAATTCATTAACATTCAATTACACATTTTCTTATAATTAAAATACCTTTTCTATGCCACTTCTCATTCCCAACATTGTGCATTTTTAATTTTCTCACTAATGTTCATGATTAGTCTTGTCATGATTTCATTATTTTCAAAATGCTCTTGCATTGCTTTCCAATCTTTAAATTCATTAAGGTATGCTTTAATTGTAAACCCGTATTTTTGCCTTCCTTAGTTTTACTTTATTGCTTTTTCCTTCTCATTTTGGTTACTTTTTGTTACTTTAGTGAATTTTGTTTCTTGATAATAAAAGAAAATTTGTGTCTACAAATTTTTCTTTGCATATAGCTTTAGCTGAATCCCAAATGTTTTGATTTTGCTCTCATAATCATTTTGTAGCATTCATTTTCTCTTTGATCTGAGAATAATATGGATAAAAAAATTTATTTCCAAGTGATTAGATGTTTAAGTTGTCCTTTTGTTATTAAGTTCTAGTTTAATTGTATTACAGTCAATGGCTATAATCTAAAAAGTGTTTTCTTAGAATTACTTAAGATCCTGAGGGTTGGCATATGATCATTTCTTAAAAATCTTCTAAAGATACTTGAAAGGAATATATATTTACAGAGTAGAAAATTTTGATTTGTATTTATTAATTATATTGAACAAATTATTCAAATTAATCATAATTTTACTTAATTTCTTTCCTTTTGAGAAGCCATAGACAGAAAGAGATGCTTGGGTTTGACAAAGTGTGATCATTGCTTACTGCTGCATAACAAGCCCCACTAAAATTTAGTGACTTAAAACAATGGCATTTTATTATTTCTCACAATTCTGTGGGTTGACTGGGTTCACTCTTACACCCAAATTCAACTGGTAGGTGGGGTGAGGGGCTGTGTTCAGTAATGGGGGCGGTGCCCCATGCGGCCCCTCGTCAGCCTCTAGTAGACCAGATTGGCAGCTGTTCATTATGCAGAAACATTCCAAGAGCAGAAGCCCTAATGCACAGGAGTTTATGAAGTTTCTGCATGCATCATTCTCTTTACTCACGTCCCATCAACCAAAGTAAGTCTCATGGCCAAACCACAGTCCATGTGGGAGGGGACTACACAAGGACGGGGTAATGGGAAGTTTGCTTCATTGGGGGCCATTAATGTTACAATCTACCAATACAAAGGAATTATAAATTTGTCCTTGTAGTTTTTCTTATATTTCTAATAGTTTTGACTAAAATGATCTTGTGTATATATTAATTTCTTTTCTGTCGTGAATTTTCGTTTTCTCCTCATTGTATCACCTCCCCAGGTTTTGTTTGGTTTGCATTTACTGAGCAATGGTTTTTGCTTAATAGTGATATAAATCACTATTGGGTGTGTTTCTTATAAGCCTTTAGTCAGATTTTGTGTTTTAAAGGAGCAGTTAAGCCTATTCATGATTAACAAGAACACAGATATATTTGTGCCTACTTACAGATCTGATCATATTATATATGCTTCCTAGCTTTTCTATCTTGGGATTTTCTTTGTTCTTTCTTCTTGTTACGTTAATATTACACACAACATCTCTTGCTCACTCTCTTTGTTCTTTTAGAAATTTGGATAAATTCTATTTTTATCCTATTACTAGTTACCTTTAACTTTTTAAATAAATTTTAAATTTCTCTATCAGAGGAAAGATTTCACAGTAGCTATTAATTCTCTTCCACAAAAGATGAACCTGGTATGGTGTCTCAAACCTGTAATCCCAGCACTTTGGGAGGCTGAGGCAGGCAGGAGTGGTCGCCTGTGGTCAGGAGTTTGAGACTACCCTGGCCAACACAGTGAAACCCCATCTCTACTAAAAATACAAAAATTAGCCAGGTGTGGTGGCACATGCCTGTAATCCCAGCTATTTGGGAGGCTGAGGTGGGAGAATCACTTGAACCCAGGAAGTGGAGGTGAACCGAGATCGCACCATTGCACTCCAGCCTGGGTGAGAGGGCGAGACTTCAAAAAAAAAAAAAGAAGAAAGAGAGAAAGAGAGAAAGGAAGGAAGGAAGGAAGGAAAAGAAGCACATTTTTACTTTCCCTTCTCCTATGCCACCCCATCCTCCCAGTTTCTAAGACAATAATATGGGCCTTTAGATTTACTTTATTATTATTTAGTCCCAACTCCTAATCCGTGTATATTGTTTTAGAAGTCTCTTCCATATCTCAGACATTATGGAGATTGTAATCACCCCACACAGAAACATGGGAGAAAGAAACAGGTCCAGGGCTGGCTCAGCAGCTAGCTCTTCAGTGTCAAGGTGGGCATGTCTCAGATTCTGTTGGCCTCCTCAGAGTCACATGATGGATACCACAACTCTAGATATTTCATCTTTTGACAACCAACTTCGAGGCAGAAAGTCAAGCTACCTTGCTGCCTGTCTTTATCAAGAAGCAAATTCCTCCCCAAAAAGCCTAACAGGAGACTCCCCCTGACATTTCATTGGCCAGATTTAGTCATGTGCCTGCCCCCAGGCCAGTCATCGGCAAAGGCCAAGGCATTGTCTGGCCTCTCTTGTGGGCAGAGGCATGCTGTCCACCAAACATAATTGGGATTCTGTTAGCAGGAAGGAAAGTAAAATTTCCATCCTATTGACAACCAACAGTGAGCAGTACAACATATTAAAAATCAGGAGTTAGGTTCAACATTAAATTTTATTGCTGTCATTCACTGACATTTCTTTTACTTTATTGAGCTTATTTGCTTGGCTGGAATATTCTCTGTGGATTCTTTTGTTTTCATTTGGAGTGGTACAGAAATGGTTTATTTTTTAATAGGTTATCTGAAATATGTTAGTAAGAAACAGAATTTTGTGTCACAATCATTTCCCTTCAAAATTCCATGAGTATTGCTTTGTTTACTTTGGCAATTATGTCAAATGTCAATGTCAATTATGATTTTTTTTAACTTTGGAGGTAACCTGATTCTTTTGCCTGAGTAGCTCCACAAAGCAGAAAACACTTTACTTGTCCATTGTTGAATACCTAGTGTCTAACCCAGTGCCTGGAACACAACAGGCTTGTAATGGACAAATGTGGAATAAAGAGATGAAAGAAAACTATTAAGAGCCAGTGGTGCTCTGTGGGGGCCCCCAAGAGAGCAGAGTTTTGCCTTTATATTGAAGAGTTTCTTTTCCCTGCATGTTGTAAACACATAAAGCCAGCAAGGAGCTTGTGTGGCTGCCTTCACCACTGCTCCCCAGCAATGTTTTCTCTGTACCAGGCACCGAATTAGGATTCCCTCAGTGGAATCCCTGCTCTGTATGCACCCCAGTACCTGGGCACTTCCTAAATGTTTCAAGAGGATGGAGACTTGCCCCACATGTTTATTTATTTATTTGTTTAAGACAGAGTCATGCTCTGCCACCCAGGCTGGAGTGCAGTGGTGCGAGCTCGTCCTACTGCAACCTCTGCCTCCTGGGTTAAAGAGATTCTCCTGTCTCAGCCTCCCAGGTAGCTGGAATTACAGGTGCCCACCACCACACCCAGCTAATTTTTTTTTTTTTTTTTTTTTTTTGTATTTTTAGCAGAGACAGGGTTTCGCTGTGTTGATCAGGCTGGTCTCAAACTCTGACCTCAGGTGATCCACCCGCCTCGGCCTCCCAAAGTCCTGGGATTACAGGCGTGAGTCACCGTGCCCAGCCTCTGTGGTTTATTTTTGCCTGCAGCTCTTGTTATCACCAGTTTGGGAGCATTATTGAGTCTGGGGTTGGGGGTGGGGGTCCTTCCCTGGAGAGGCTTTTCTCTAAGGTGAATTGAAGGTTGTCAAATCCTTCTGTCAAACTGGTCTCATCTGCATTAAGTCTTACAGAAATTCCTTACAACGTCTGGCATGTGGGTGGAATCCTTCTTCCAGTTTTGAACAATGACATAGATTTTCCCCTAACATTATTTTCCTTTGGTTCTTCAATGGGAGTTTGGAAGCAGGGGGTGGGGGTGGGATGAGAAGTTCAATGTGACGGTTCGGATGTCTGTCACAGAATGCAGGTTTATCCTTGCACCTTTCATAGTCTCTTTAAACAAGATCCTCTCCACCTTATAGACCTATGAGATTCTTATCACCTTCTTGCCATCACTAGTCCCTCCTTCTGGGGGCTATAAGAAGTTTCTCCTCTACCAGCTCTCTGCTTTCCTTCTGAGCGCTCCATTACTACTTTGGATATTCTGGCTTTGGCTTTGTCTCATACCTTAGCTCTCCCAATTTATTTTCCCTTTTCCTCTGAGCTTGGGGAGAATCTCTTGAGTTTATCAGGCACACTGACCCATCACTGAAAAATAAATTATCAAGCCACCTTTTCAGCTCTCTGTAGTTCTTTGATTTCTCCTTCCTTGATTCTTCATATTTTCTTTCTCCTATCTCTCTTTTGCTTCTGTTAATCATCACTACCCTGTTTCCATCAACATCATTAAGTGTACTTGCCTGAGGATTTCTGGGTGCTTGATTTAGGACTTGCCCGGGGCACTCCTGCTAGGGCAATCTTTCCAGTCTCCAGAAGGGTATGGCTGTGTGGTTGAGACTGCTGAGGACAGTAGCAAAGATAGGAGGACAGAATTGAATGCAGAGTTATCCTGCCTCCAAGCACGCTTAATGGAACGGCTTCACAGCAGTTGTGCTCAATTCTGTGGGTACCGCTACTGCATCCTGTTGTCTAGGAAGTTCACAAACTATACGATGTCTTTCACGTGGTAGCCACCTGGTGACCCTGAGTCCTAGAGACTCTGACCTAGCACCTTGACTAGGACATGGAGCTGCTTGGACCACTAGTGGAACACCAACCTCCACACTTCAGTACTGGGCTTTAGAGCCATTCTGTGAAATCTCTGGAAAGGAAAGATTCGAGCTTCATTTTCAACTTCAATGTGCATTCCAAAGGTAGGCCTGAGAGCTGGGGGGTGGAAGATGTTAAGCAGAAGGTCAGACCAGTCTTCAGACAACACTGGCAACAAAAATCACCAAGGTAGCTGAGAACAAAGCAAATGCCTCTTATCTCTTCTTACCTTGCCCATTATGCTGGTGATGAAAACTGTACAAACGAGCCCAGCATAAGGTTTCCTACTTTTTCCTTTGGCAAGAGATAAGGAGCACACTAATAGCTAAGGCCCCAGAGGGAGCTGATATTTAGACAATAGATTTCTTTTTCTAAATCCCTTAACACATTAAAATCTCCTCACTCTCCCTAAACACAGTTCTCCAGAGTCCTTAATAAAACTTCCCTCTCTTTCTTTCGTATACACAGATGACATCTCTCCTTTGCCCTCCCACTATACCAGGTGCCCCATCCTGTTTTCCCTCTGAGCCTGGCTGTCTGCTGCTGTCACCCAGGAAGGTCCTGCAGCCACCTGAAGCCAGCCTAGGCACTGCTCCCTGGAGCTTGACTGTGGGAATTGTAATTCCTTCAATGCTGGGCCCATGACTGTGCGTCCTCCCAAAGAATGTCTGGGCTGTTTACTCCCCAGTATCTTGGGTAACTGCTGATCTAAAACAGCAAGCTCAGCTGGCCTGAATTATTCAGGGAAGGCTCTGGTGCTCACAACTCCACAATCACTTCCACAAATGAATCAGGAAAGAGGGGGAGGCTGATCACAGTGAAGAAGGGGGCTCTTTAAACATACCCTCTATAATAAGCATGTAGGAAAAAGGAAAGGGAAAACTGACAGGGGGTTTTACTGGCTCTCAGTAGAGTATAACATAGTTCTCTTGTTTGCACAGGGAGGAGAGGCTGTGATTGGCTTCTTGCGGAAGAGATTATACTGAGCTCAAGACCAGCTGCAGCAAGTGTGTGCAAAGGCAGTCCAGGCAGATTCTTAATGGGAAGGCCACATAATTATCAGTCTCCACATGCAGAGAAACAGGAGCTGCAGTGGCCAAGCCAGACAGATGCAGTGTCTGTAGGTGAAGGCGCATACCTGAGTCTCCACACAGCTTCAAGGGGCTACAGTTGGAATTTCACTTGGCTCAGAGGCGTTCCAATACAAAATGTCATACCACCCTTTAGGAAAAATGATTGCTTTGCTCTAAATTGCATTCTGTCATTTTTTTTCTAATTTCTTTCACACCACAGGCTGAGAAACAGCTTCATACCTCCTGATTCACCTGTGAAGATATTTCCCATAGGAAGAGGTGTGCACGTGCATGTACATGCATATGCTCAAGCAAAGGAGCTGATATGAAAATGATAACATAAAGATAGTGGAAAGGAACTAAGAGAAGGGAAAGGTGTGTCCACTGAAGGAGTTTTCTTTTAAATAAGAGGTAGCTTTGTTGATGTCAAATATTGTGCTAACTATGCAAATAAATTCTTGCATTTAGTACTCATATCAACCCAATGAGTTAAGCATTGTCCTTATTAAAAATGTGGAAGCCGGCCGGGCGCGGTGGCTCAAGCCTGTAATCCCAGCACTTTGGGAGGCCGAGACGGGCGGATCACGAGGTCAGGAGTCGAGACCATCCTGGCTGGCTAACACGGTGAAACCCCATCTCT
>NW_012115599.1:3253785-3255267 GCF_000951035.1 Colobus angolensis palliatus
GGTTCAAGTGATTCTTGTGCTTCAGCCTCCCAAGTAGCTGGGACTACAGGCGCATGCCACCATGTCTGGCTAATTTTTTGTATTTTTAGTAGAGATGGGGGTTTCACCATGTTGCCCAGGCTGGTCTTGAACTCCTGAGCTCAAGCAATCCACCTACCTCAGCCTCCCAAAGTGATGGTATTACAGTTGTGAGCCACCGTGCCTGGCCTGCAAGTTACCTCTTGATTTAAAATATTTTCCAACCATGAAGGAAATTGGCTTGATTCTGCTACTTCCCTCCACCTCTGACTTTGGGGGTAGGGGACAGATAAGCAGAAACTACTGAGCATGACTCTCAGCGGGTTGGGCAGCCATCCCTCAGCCACAATGAGCTTGATTTGTGTGTTCCAGGAGGAAGCAAGGAGTCAGGTCCTTCTCCAGTCCTGGGGAACAGGAGAAGGGTGGGGGAACCCCTGATTCCTCCCCTTCTGTAGCCAAGGCAGACTTGTTTAGGGAGAAGACAGGGAAACCACCAGAGTAGGTCAAGATCAACCTGAAGGAAGTGGGAGTCAGGGACAACCTACTAAAGGAAGTGCATGTGTGTCTTGTACACACATGGGGTGGACCAAGGAAAAGAGTTACCCTAAAAGAACAAAGTATTTTCCAACAAATGTATTGAAAGGAATGATTTACACTGGTGCTTCCTGCCCAAATGTTGAGACCAATGGCCTGGTGCTTCCTTCTTGAAACTAGGTTGCTCTACTTATATGAAACAAGCTGGGCAAAAGTCAACGGTGAGAGCCTGAGCCTCCCCAAGTAAGCAGCAATAGATTCCCCAGACCCAACACCCCTCACCCCCACCTCCAAGGAAATTGGATCTACTCGGAGCACCTAGGCCAGAGGAGGCAGGAGAAGAGGGTCAGTCCGTGAACTCTGGGTACCTGCAGAACATGATTCTCCCGGGTGTACTGTCCCCATGAGGGTCACCAAGGAATCTATGGATCTTCCACTCTTCGCCCAGAATGTTTTCCCTGTATCCCCTCCACATCCCCAAATTCCAGCACCAGGGGCCACCTCAGAGCCACAAATCCTGAAAGGACCACCCAGGTGACTCGGGCCCCCACACCCCTCTTTTGGGGTACACTTGGTGGTAGGCTAGCAGGCTCTTGGCCTCAGCTGGTGGTGCTATATAACCAGATTCGTCATAGAGACCCATCTTTTATCAGCCCCAGGCCAGAAGTACGAAGACTGATCATTACGATGTGGCCTGCCTGGGAGGTAAGGCGGCAGGCGTTGCCAGAATTGATGGGGACTGGGGCACAGGTGGGAAACCTAGTTTAACAAATTCTTCATTGATTCGGGAACCACTCTCCTTGAGCCAAGTCTTGGCAAGCGACCGGCGAAACTCGCGGGTCCCTTTCCTGGCTGTGTCCCCAGCCTTCAGCCTTCCCCGCCCCAGAGATGCCCCAGGAGCGGCCCCTCGATGTAGGTAACGGGCGCCCG
>NW_012115599.1:3255667-3268204 GCF_000951035.1 Colobus angolensis palliatus
GGCCAGTGCCAGCAGAGAGTCGCTCGGTCCTCCCTCCGCCCGCCCGCGCCGGGGGCAGGCCTGGTCGTCGCCTTTTTCCCCCGCACCGCGGCGCCGCTCCGCCACTCGGGCACCGCAGGTAGGGCAGGAGGCTGGAGCGCCTGCTGCCCGCCCGCCCGTAAAATGGTCCCCTCGGCTGGACAGCTCGCCCTGTTCGCGCTGGGTACGTACGCTGGCTGCGGCGCCCCCTGCGCCCCGCGACACCCTGCTTCCCCCGGTCCCCGCCGAGCTCCCCTCTCGGGGGATTTCTGCGCCCGCCTGGGAGAGTGGAGAGAAGCGAATACTCTCAATGGGTTGGCGCCTGGGAGGCAAGGGGAGTCATTAAGAATGACAAAGGGGACTGTCCGGTCGAGCGCCTAGGCTTCCCCGGGAAAGTGACTGCCTGGGCCGTGCCTGAGAACGCCTGGGAAGGGGAAGCGGAGTGTGAACGGGCTTGAACTTTAATCCACCGCGGCTGTGTGTCTGCTCAGACACATGCCTACACCTACCTGCTTACCTGGCCGCCTCCAAACCCGGCTTAGCCGGCATCGCTGGCGTGTAGACTGGGCCGCCTCGGAATGGGGGCCGGCGTCTGACGCTCTGGCCAGGTCTTGCCTGCTCCCCTTTGGCACCCCCTGCCCACCCCTAAGCCCCAGCGACAAGCAGAGATGTTCACGATCCGCAGAGGCGCCCTCAATCTCCTTTCAGAGCTCTTGAGCTTTGGGGGTAGGTTTTGGATTTTTGTGCGGATTAATGGTTCCTTTAATTAACTTCCCTGGGAGAAGTGGTTTCGGTGTCAGCCGAGGGCAGGATCGAAACCCTAGACGGCGCGTTGCCAGTTTCCTTTGAGTATGTCCTTGCCAGTGAAGGAGGGATGGGGAAGGCGAGGGGAAGTTGAACCCCTCTCCCGGGTCGGGTCTGCGGAGCGGTGAGTTCTTTGGCGGTGAAGTTCACAGGTCTGTCTGGACGCAGTGAGGGCGCAGCGCCGCGCGCCGCCTGGCCAGCTCTTGCCCCTTGTGCTGGTGGTTTTTTCTGGTGTTGAGATAGCTGATTAACAGTGCAGGTGTCCTGGTTATTGCTACAGTTTTCGGTGAAGTGAATTGTTCGTTCGATATGCCCCGAGTTTAACCCTGTATAGCATGCGGCTCGCTACAGGGTCGTTAGAGTCTGTGGAAAGCCGTGGAACCCCTCCCCAGAAATGCCCAGAGCCGCAGCCTCACCCAACTCCCTGTTCAACGCCAGGGGGTTCGCAACCCCGCCTGCAACCCTGCCCTAGAAACGCTGATTAAAAACCGCAGCAGAAGGGGAGGCATCCTCTAAGAGAAATAGAAGGCAGTCTTGGAACCGGATGCTCCCAGCTACACCCTTACCTGAAACTCACCAGCAGGTGACATGGGTATGGGAGGCTTTTCCCCCACTTTTTTGAATAATTGCCTTCTTTGTGTGCATGTATTGACTGTTGCTCTGATTTAAATTTTAGAGAAAGCAATAAAACATTACCGATACAAGGGAAGCTTCCTGGATATAATTATCCCTTGTAGTGTTTTTGCAAATAATAGTAGTAAGTAGTAGTAATAATAACAGCTGACACTATTCGAGCATTTTACTGTGTGTCAGACACAGTCCAAGTGCTTTACATTTATTCATGCAGTTTTCACACCAACCTGATAAAGAAGGTATCAATATTATACTCATTATATAGCAGAGGAAATAAAGCACACAGGGTCCACAATTAATAAGTAGTTGGACCAGGATTGTCAAAGAACGTGGAAGGAATATGAACATGAAAAGTCACCTAACTTGTGGTGATTATAGTCCCATCTCTCAGTTTTGGGACTTTGCCTTGAAGAGAGATTATATGGAATACCCTGGAACTTGTTGTTCAATTGAGTTTCCTATTGAATTCCTGGGATCTCAAGGTGGTTATTCGGTAAAAATTAGAGGCAGGAAATGACGAAGGTAAGCACATTTGAGTAAGTGTTTGAAAGTTGTCCCTATACCCCACACTGCCATTCCAGAATACTCACCCACGAAGACTGCATTCATTCATCGTGTGATTTTTCTCCTTTGCCTGAATATTCTTTTCAGCTTGATCTTTGTTTCTTTCCTTAAGAAAATGATGTATAAACTTTAAAAGATTGATCGATATGTAAGAGCTGGTTCACACAGTTCCAAAATGTGAGCAGTTGAAAAAAGTGGAGAAAAAAAAAGGCAGGAGTAATTTATGCCAGTGAGGACTCCTTTTTATTTACATGTCTTTAAAAGAAAAATCAAAGCTGTGAGTTCTGTGCATTTACTAGAACTGCTGCCTCCCACATATAGCTTTACTTTGCACGTTTCCTCCAAAGCTGCTTTCCCCTCTGATTTTTCTTAAATAGTTGAAGGCAGTTCCAGGAAAATCAACCAGTGTTCCATCGTTACCCAAGATCTAGGAAATCTTCATGGGCCTAGTCTGAGAAGGAACAGGCTGTTAGGAGTCTCAGTTAATGTTTGATTACTTGGAACCTGAGCATTGATTAATGTTTTGAGTAAGAGAATGTGAAGACTGTTGCCCACATGGCAACACTGGAAACATAACCCAGGTTCGTGTGGTGGCTGCCCTCCCATGTCAAGTTTCCATCACTGGCAGGCAGACTGCACAGGGGCTTGGCATTTCCAGTTACATTTCCTCCTCTGTGTTCACGGAGCAAGATGTGTGTGTGATCTTGGGCAAGTTACTTAGCTTTTCTGTGCCTTGTTTTTCTCACCTGCAAAATGGGGATATTAACAGGGTTGTTGAATATATTTAATGTATGTATTAAATATATATACCTGGTATGTAGTAAGAGCTTAATCTCATCATCATCATCATCATCATCGTCGTCGTCGTTGTCGTTGTTACTTTGAACCCCATAGAATTCCAGACATCATTGCAGGTTATACGAGTTGTATAACTGGGAGAGTTTGTAGGTTTTCATTTATCTCATCTCCAGGCTCTTTACCATTCCTTAGAAAAATATCACCCAACCTAAAAACCTACCTAGGTAATTTCTGGTGAATATTATTTGGCCGATGACAAATTCAAGCAAATCTGGAGGTTCTTTTAGACATCATGAATTCTTTAATTTTTTTATACAAAGCGTTTGTATCTCCTCTTTAATATTCAACGATCAGTTGTTTATGGAGGTTAGCACTAAGTTCCAGTTTTCTCATCCATAAGGTGGGAATAATAAAACTCTGCCCACCTCATAAGCTGTTGTAAGACTCAAATGAGATGGTAAATATGGAAGCTATTTATGAAAAGAAAATAAGGACTGCACACAAAATGCAATTGATTTTATGATACAAAAATGGGTTTATAATCCAGAGATAAGCTTTATTATTTTTATAGCAACTCCCATAAGTAAGGACTGAATGTGGACCTAACGAATGATATCATAGGACACGAAGTAGCATTAAGGATGGGCAGAGGCGAAATAGATCACCTTCCCTGTTTAAGTCAGGACTGAGGGACCAGTACGGGAACTGAAATAAGACATTCGTTTTCTCTATTACTGGACGTGATGTCTTTCAGAGTAGACAGTGGAGATTTTCCTAGGACACATGTTTTCCGTATTGGGCAGCCGTAATTAGGGAGTGTACGCTTAGAACATGGGCTGTAAAGGTGAATATGGAAGCCTTGGAGGCTGAGTTTTCCATATTTGCTTTTCCAGATTTTGGGTTCCTCAGGATAAAGTGATCCTTCTGTAAATACTCAATGTCCCCTGCAATGGGGACTTTTCTTATAGGAATAAATGATGCTTCTTGTTACTGTTACTGTGGTAACATGAAAAATAGATGACTTTTCCATTAGGCCTATCTAAGGACCTTTTCAAAGTGTGTCTTGAACAAAGTCCTACTCTTTGCACTGCCCTCTAAAAGCGATGGGCAACGGGAAGAGGAGGTTTGGTGAACGGAAATGAAAATGGCTTGTACACACTGAATTAAGCATGTTGTGCTTGATGTCATACTCAAAACCTCTGTAGTATCTTCTACAGCAGGACTTACATTGGAATAACCTGGAGGGCTGGTTAAAATGGATTGCCAGGCCCTCTCTGCTGCAGTTGTGATTCTGTGGGTGGGAGTTTTGCCTGTCTAACAAGTTCCCAGGTGTAGTTATGTTGCTAATGGGGAGAGGGCAGAAGGGACACTTGGAGAACCACTGCTTTTCAGTCGGTTGCTGTCAGGGAAACTTTGGGCTTAACCAATTGCATCTTACCTAAAGTACGTTCAGATGTTTGTAAATGCCCCCGTGAATTTACAAGCTATTATTAAAGGCACTTCTAAGGCCTGTCTTGCTGACTAGGACAGAGTTAGCCCTCTCGCTGAGACCTCTTAATTTTAAGTGTTCTTGTTCTTTATCCATGGAAAATGTAACGACCCTAAGTTATTAAACTTAAGCTTACCGGTACTAATCATGTCATCTTTTCCTTTGGATTGCCAAAAGCTGACCATTTTTTTGCTGCCATTTCATATATTTTTAATCACCTAATTTAAAAATATGAACATAGTTATCTGCTAAAGGGCTAATATGTTTAAGATTGCACCTAGATAGAGGAAGATTGGGAGACTTATACGATGGCTTTTGGTTTTGTTTAGCCTTTTCTTCCCCCTAGGAAATGTCAAGTATAAAAATCTTCCACAGACTCAAGAAAGCCAGAAATCTAGACTACCAAAACCATCTCTTAGGAGCTCTTCAAGTTCAAGGCACATTCCCTTTAGAATAACACTAAAAATCTAGGTAAAAACTGGGTAAAATGGTAAATTCTGCTGAAGATTACACATTTGTTGTACTGAGTATGACTTAAGAAATAAACAGTTGCTACCTAGACTTAGAAAAAGTTGGAAGTTGATTGAGATGTAATTCAATGTATTTTGCTAGTGCTCTAAGTCAGAGGAAGGAAATTTGTTTCACATGGAGCTGCTCCCCTAGTCAAGTGAATTCTATGCCCAGCACGTTTGGCTTTAATTTTGTTGTTGTTGTTGTTGTTCCCTTACTGTGAAAGGCTTTCCGTTTTCTTCACCTTCGCGTTTGTACCCTTGAAGTGTTTTTTGCTAGTTAGGGTTTCATCAAGACGGAACCCCTTTTTGTAACAACCAGGCTGCCATTTCTTCACCAGTTTTCATCTTGGAATGTGTTAACTTTTCCGGCTGGGAACCCCAGTAGCAGAGCCCTGGCCCCACTGTGTTCTGGTTTGGATTAATGTTGGTTGGTGCTTAACCTCTCTCCTCTATCAATTTGAGGGCTTCTTCCTCCTCATCTCTGTATTTGGCACCTCTGAGCACAGGCCGAGCCTCAGCAGGGACCAATAAGTATTTGATGACCTCTTGGGGACTCAGTGCAGGATACTCTGAGGTACTCAGTTGGCAAACACTTAGTGGTGTTCATGTTAATCCCGAAAAATTTTTTATTATGACAATCAAGGATGGTTGCATATAAAGTCTTGCATCACTAATACTGGTAGTCTTCAGCATGGTGTTTTATTGTTTTTAAAAAATAGATTATAATTTAATGTCTTCACAATTGCAAAAGCATATTTTTTCTTTTCTTTTTTTTTTTTTTTTTGAGACGGAGTCTCACTCTGTCGCCCGGGCTGGAGTGCAGTGGCCAGACCTCAGCTCACTGCAAGCTCCGCCTCCCAGGTTCACGCCATTCTCCTGCCTCAGCCTCCCGAGTAGCTGGGACTACAGGCGCCCGCCACCTCGCCCGGCTAGTTTTTTGTATTTTTTAGTAGAGACGGGGCCTCACCGTGTTAGCCAGGATGGTCTCGATCTCCTGACCTCGTGATCCGCCCGTCTCGGCCTCCCAAAGTGCTGGGATTACAGGCTTGAGCCACCGCGCCTGGCCGCATATTTTTTCTTTAGAACCCTTGGAAAATTAAGACAAGTGAAAGAGAGTGTTTTAATGACCTATATTTCCACCACTGAAAGATAACTGATTTTTTGTTTTAGAACTTGATGGATCTATTCTTTTTAGTATACTATTGATCTTTATGTAGATATAGATATCTATTATATAGATAGTATAATATCTATTATACTTGTATTATCTATTATATAGATAGTATAAGTGTCTATTCTTATTCTATTCTTATACTATTATATAGATAGGGCAAGTATTCTTTAAAAGCGTATATGTATTCCAGTGGGTTCACACTGTTTAATGTACTTGTTTTTGTAACTTAATCTTTCATAATAGTTTTTTGTTGTTGTTTTTTGTGTTTTGGTGTTTTTTTTTTTTTTTTTAGATGGAGCCTCGCTCTGTTGCCCAGGCTGGGGTGCAGTGGCACAATCTAGGCTCACTGCAACCTCTGCCTCCCAGGTTTAAGTGATTTCCAGCTAATTTTTGAGTTTTTAGTAGAGACAGGGTTTCTCCATGTTGGCCAGGCTGGTCTTGAACTCCTGACCTCAGGCAATCTGCCTGCTTCGGCCTCCCAAAGTGCTGGGATTACAGGTGTGAGCCACCACACCAGCCAACAAACATTTTTTGTGCCATTAAACATTTATCTATAACATTTCTAGTGGCTGGGAAATATTCCCTTGACTATATATATTATAATGAATTTTGAAGCACTTTGACCATATAGATTTTTCCCATTTGTCACTATTATGAATATTCCATACATTGTTGTGGGAATATTAACTGATACAACATTTTTTTTTAAGTCAATGTGGCAATAGCTACAAATTTTAAGTGGGTATAACTTCTGAGTCATCAATTTCACTTTTTGATATATCCTACATAAATACATGTTGAAATGTGCAAAGAAAAATGTAGAAGATGGTGACTGTTGAATTTTTGTAAGAACAAGTTGCTAGTACCACACTGCTACAATTATTTAAGGAGATTTCTTAAATCCTTTATTTTTCTATGTCAGTGCAATGATTTACTAGGTAGCTATTTAAAAGATCTAGCTATTAAAAGGTTTTCTGGCCAGGCAAGGTAGCTCACACCTGCAATCCCAGCCCTTTGGGAGGCTGAGGCAGGCAGATCACTTGAGCCCAAGAGTTCAAGACCAGCCTGAGCAACACAGTAAGACTCCCGCCATGGCTGGATCAAAGATGGCCGAATAGGAACAGCTCCACTTTGCAGCTCCCAGTGAAAGACTCCCCCTAATCTCTGCAAAAAAAAGAAAAAAAAAATTAGCGGGGTGTGGTAGCGCATGCCTGTAGTCCCAGCTACTTATTCGGGAGGCTGAGGCTGGTGGATCACTGGATCCCAGGAGGTCAAGGTTGCAGTGAGTCATGATTGAGCCACTGCACTCCAGCCTGGCCCTGTCTCAAAAAAAAAAAAAAAAAAAAAAAGGTTTTCATTGGGATGGAGGGAGGGAACAAGTGTTGAAAAGCATGGTACCTATTCGGCACCGTGCTTACTATCTGGGTAACAATGAATTGTACCCCAAATCACAGAATTGCACGATATACCCATGTAACAAACCTGCACGTGTACCCCTGAATCTAAAAATAAAAGCTGACATTAAAAATAAAAATAAAATAAAGTAATGAAGGGTTTTCACAATACACTAAATTTAAAAGGGCAGGTTCCAGTACTGTATGTATAGTAGAGTGTCTTGCTCTGAATTGGTTAATTTTTTATAAGAAGTATATATTAAATCTATAGTGCCCAAAGTCAAAGAAGATAAGTAATACAACAGACATTCTTGTACATAAATGTTTGGCACAGCTTTTAATATTTAGAATAAATTTCTAGAAATTGGCCTTTTCTCTCACTTTCTTGACTCTTCTATAACACTGTAAGTTAGATTTAACATTTGCCAAATTGATTGGAGAAAAATGAACCCAGCCCAGTTTTCGTATTTAGTATTTGTTAGGGTCAGTAAATTGGTTGGACATTTGTCGTTCTGCTACTTGCATCTTAACCTTTAAAAACGTTTTCCTTATTGATTGAGCATCCTTTTCTTTTCTTGGAGTTTTATAATAACACTTTATATGAAAAGAATAATAATCCCTTTTCAATCATATATTGCAAGTATTTTCCCCCATTTATTTTTTATCTTTTACTGTTTTGTTTATGGTGTTTTGACATACCTAAAGTTTTTATTTTTATGCAGCAGAAACTATACATCTTTCCCCATTAGCTTTCTACCGTTACTTATATATTTGGAAAAACCTTTTCTTATTCCAAGATACAGTCAATGTTTTCTTTTTTTCTTAGAATTCTTTAGTGGTCTCATATGTTGTAATATTTTATCTATAATTTTTCTAGAGTATGTTGTGAGATGTAACTCATTTTCATTTTTTTAAACAGTCAACCAATTACTAGTCTCAAATGCTATTTATGGAATAATCTACTATTCCCCCTGTGGTTTGAAATTCCATTTTCTTCATATGATAAATTCTGGTTTTTTTTTTTAAACAACTAAAATCGTTTCTCTGTAAAATGATAAGAAATGGGGCATACTGTCAAATAGGAACTAAGCACACAAGACTTGGATTCTCACAGACTCTGGATTCAAATCTCAGTTCTGCCTTTCTAGCAGTTTCAAATGAGACACACTATGCTTTCTTCTTCTTTAAAGTCTCCTTCCAACATTTTTACAACTTTTAATTATTGTGGATACGTAGTAGGTATATATATTCACAGGGCACATGAGATATTTTGATATATAGACATGCAATGCGTAATAAACACATCAAGGTAAATGGAGCATCTGTGACCTCAAGCATTTATCCCTTGTGATACAAACAATCCAGTTATACTCTTTTAGCTATTTTAAAATATAAAATTAAATTATTATTGACTATAGTCCTCTGTTCTGCTATCAAATACTAGATCTTATTCTTTCTAACTATTTTTTGTACCCTTTAACCACCCCTACTCCCACACCGCCCACTACCCTTTCCAGCCTCTGGTAACCATCATTCTACTCCGTCTCCATGAGTTCAACTGTTTTCATTGTTAGCTGCCATGAATAAGTGAGAACATGTGAAGTTTATCTTTCTGCGCCTGGCTTATTTTCATATGCTAAATTCTTAAGTATTGGAATCTGTTTATGGAATATCAATTTAGTTCTATTATTTTGTATTTTTGCCCTTACTGTGAATTTGTTCACTCATTTATTCTACAAATTTCATATTTATATCTTATTTATATTCATATTTATATCTTAATGAGTTTTGTTAATTCTATCAGTCCTTCAGTTGATCCTCTTTAGGTTTTCTAGGTGGATGATCATTTAAGCTTAAATAATAATAACTTTGCCTCCTTCCTTTTAATATTTTAATCTTATTAAATATCTTATTTTAATCTTTTATTAAATATTAAATTATTTATATTTTAATCTCTTCTTATAGAGGACTTTAAGAGCATGGTTTCTTAAAAGGCAGTAGATTTCCTTGTATTTTTCATGGCTTTACAGATAATGTTTGTGCATTTAACAGTTAAGCATGAAGCTGACTTTTTGACTATATATACGTATATATACACGTATATTCTTTATAATGTTAAAATATGTTTCTCATCATAATTTACTAAAAGAGTTGGCATTTTTGTTTTGTTAGTTTTTTAAAGCAGGAGGCGATATGTGTGGGGTTTTTTCCCCAAATGTTTTGAGGACATCGATTGACTCAATTATGTTAAAGCCACCTTTAAATTCTTGAAAGAAACCCTTCTTGGCTGTGTGGTATTATTCTCTGTATATACTGCTAGATCCCATCCATTATAAAATATTTGGGTCTTTGTTTTCTTTTTTAGATTTTGATATCAATATTATGTCAGCTTTATAAAATAAACTTTAAAGCATCTCATCTTTTTTGTGTTCTGCCAGTTGAAGTATCAGGGAAACCAACAGTTTTGTGAAGGCTTCAAAGAAATTGCTATGAAGCTTCTGGCCTGCTCCCTTTTTAGTGGTCAGTTCACATTTGCTACTTTTTGAGTCAGTTTTGGTAATTGTATATTTTCTTCACAGTCTATTCAACTCAAATTTCTAAAATTTTAGCATAGATTTATAAATGAACTCCTTTTAATTAAAGACACTTTTTTTTGTATCTGTGGCCCCAGTTAATGTAATTTTTTTTTTTTTTTTGAGACAGAGTCTCTTTCTGTTGCCCAGGCTAGAGTGAAGTGGCGCGATCTCAGCTTACTGCAACCTCTGTCTCCTGGGTTCAAGCAATTCTCCTGCTTAGCCTCCCAAGTAGCTGGAATTACAGCTGTGTACCATGCATGCCCAGCTAATTTTTGTACTCGTTAGTAAAGACGGGGTTTCACCGTGTTGGCCAGGCTGGTCTCAGACTCCCGGACTTAAGAGATCCACCTGCCTCAGCCTCCTGAACTGCTGGGATTACAGGCATGAGCCACCATGCCAAGCCTAGTTAATAAGACTTTAACAAATGTGAAATAAAGTAAGTATCAAGGCCCCCAAGATAAGACATATTTTAAAGTTTGTTTTTCTTGATGATATTTAGGGGGGAAAAAACCTTTCTTTTATTTTTTGTTTTTATTTTTATTTTTTTTTAGGCCGAGTTTCACTCTTGTTACCCAGGCTGGAGTGCAATGGCGCGATCTCCGCTCACTGCAACCTCGCCTCCCGGGTTCAAGCGATTCTCCTGCTTCAGCCTCCCAAGTACCTGGGATTATGGGCACCTGTCACTACGCCCAGCAAATTTTTGTATTTTTAGTAGAGACAGGGTTTCATCATGTTGGCCAGGCTGGTCTCGAACTCCTGACCTTAAATGATCTGCCCGCCTTGGCCTCCCAAAGTGCAAATACCCTTCTTTCAAATAAAATTGAAGGAAAAGTTTCATAAGTAACAGTGTTCCCATAAGCCCAGGTTATTTGTAGTTTGTTTGCATACATGCATATACCACAGTTGTTATAGCAATGCCAGTTCTGATTTGGAGAGTATATGACATTGTAATTTGTAGCTGAGGCTGCTAAGCAGCATCTTGATGCTTTGTTAAACTTTAAAAAGCTTAAAAACCTCCAAATACACTTTAAAAACCTCCAAATTTACCATCGTGCCCATTAGGTGCACAACCAATGCTTATATGAGAGAATTTATTGTTGGTTGGTTGTTTGTTTTTTGTTTATTTTCTGTCTTGTTTTTAAAGTCAGTACTTCTAGGTTAAAATAGTAGATTCTTACAATGAGACCATATCTTCAGCTTGGGTTCCTTAGGGGTTTTACTCTGAGTTTGAATGAGGTCAGTAAACAATTCTCCTGGGCGCTGAGAGGATAGATGTACCTTTACTCTTTTTCGTCATATCTCGCCAGGTCTGAGGCATTCTCTTTGTAATTACTGTACTTCCAAGAGGCAGAAGAGATTAACTGGCTAAATAGTTCAGGTAATGTGGTCACACAAAAGCGGCTGAAGCTGATAAACAAGGGGTTTGCAATTACATACTTTCCTCCCTTCCCTCTCCCAGTTCTTAGCAACTAACAAGGAATACTCAAATTTATGAGATATATATTTTTTGATTGACAGAGCTTAAGATCTGTAACTTCCGCCACAGCAGCAGCCCTGAGGAACTGCGATATGAATTATGGTGTGCATAACCTGTCCATCTTATTTGTCAGTGAGCGCAGTTGAAAACTTTGGGCTGGAACCCTTCCCACTTTGGGATGGTTTCTGGGTTTTAAATTTGCAATGGAGGCTCGCATCATCAGGCCGGTCTGCGTGCTGTACACACTCCCTGCCAGCAAATTTCAACAATGACAGATGTTTTTTGCACATAGCAGACCTCGGGTGTTATAATTAGGGTTTCAGGGATGAATCATAGGTCCCTGAACTGGAGTGAAAGCAAGCCTGGGGCCTGAGCAGTTTTTAGGAATGTGAGGTAAACTCATAGATCACACAGATGGAGAATCCTTCTGGATTTGGGCTCTCTCTGAATCTCATCAAGCACTCTCCTCCCCCAACAAAGAAAACCCTGGAAACAAGCACGCCCCTGGGCTGGCCTCTTCTCATTCGTAGAACACGGAGAACACATGCATCCTCTGCTGCCATCTCCCTGTGTGAGCTCTTCACGACAGGCTCCTTTTCCACCAGCCTCAGTTCAATCCTGCACATTGTTTTCCCAAAATGAAGCAGAAATCAGAATCTGCAAACGGTGTAAAAACTCCCCCAGATTGACTCACCAGACACATCCTCTTACTAGGTTTAACTACCAGGTGTCCTACCAGCCTTCTTTCTGGGCAAGGATACAGATATTTGTATAGTCATTTTTTTCCCTTCACAAGATTACTAGATTCTGTTTTAAAATCTGCTTTTTGCTTACAGTATGTGGGGAAAATATTTCTGTGGCAAACATATATAAATATATCTATAAACTATTAATTTTTAATGGCTAGGATATATTGTTATACAACTCTATCACTTTTTAATCCATCCTTTATTGATGGAGATATAGATTGCTTTAAACTTTTAAATATTCAAACCTGAAATGAAAATTCTTGGCCGGGCGCGGTGGCTCAAGCCTGTAATCCCAGCACTTTGGGAGGCCGAGACGGGCGGATCACGAGGTCAGGAGATCGAGACCATC
>NW_012115599.1:3268779-3282530 GCF_000951035.1 Colobus angolensis palliatus
ACCCGGGAGGCGGAGCTTGCAGTGAGCTGAGATCCGGCCATTGCACTCCAGCCCAGGCGACAGAGCAAGACTCCGTCTCAAAAAAAAAAAAAAAAGAAAAAAGAAAAATTCTTGCTACTGAGTTATTATCAGGATTTTAAAATTATTTTCTATGGATGAATCATCAGAAATTGATCAGTAGGTCAAAAGTTTCACACTTTTTTTGGTCTCAATATATTTTGACAATAGAAAAGCTGTACACATTTATACTTCTATTGTCTATGTGTGAATGCCTATTTATTGCCAAATTTGCTCATTGTGCACATTGTCATTCTCTAGACTTTGCTAATTCTGTTGGCAAAATGGTATCTCATTATTTTAATTTGTATTTCTTTGGTTTTCAGTAAGATTGAATGCTGCTTCATGGTTGAGTATTTCCATTTATTTTCTTGTGAGTTACCTGTTTGTATCCTTAGGCCATGTTTTGGGTTAGTGATTTTATTATTGGTTTGAAAGCAGTTTTTAAAAATACACACTGAAAATATTTTGTCATCTTGTCTTTTAAATTTATGTGAGTTGTATTTAGGTTTACTAAAAGTGTGATTTTTGTTCTGAACCTTTAGGGACTAAAAATCTGTTCATAATCCCTTTATGATTTCTACTTTTGTATAGTGCTTAGTCTTGGGGTAGAAAGGATTTTCTGTGACTCTTCGATCTCTGATTTCCCCTCATACCTTTATGTAGTTACCTTCAAATCTAAATTTTAATTCTTTGGGTATGTATTTTGGTGTAAGATGTGGGATAAACATCTAACTTGTCTTTTTGTCAAATAGTGATCCAGTTATTCTAACATCATTTTTTGAATAGTTTATTCTCTACTCACTGATCTCAAATCCCACTTTGTCACTTGATACATTCTTAGGAGTACTTGGGTCTGTCGGTCGAGTTTCTATTCTGTTCCATTGATCTGAGGATCATGGCTATAACGAACCACTCTTACGAGCTGGAATGTGTTATTGCACTAGAAAATTAAGGCAGAAAATATTCAGAACCAGGAAGATAAAGTGTATTACAGTGGATACCCATCACTTCTAACCCTCATAATGAGACCTTGCCTTCCCTCCTACCTAGGTGGTGTTGAAGGGAAGGATTACTTACCACGTTTCTTTCCCTGGTCTCTGGCCATTGTCTCACTTGGCCAGAGACTGGTGGGCACTGGGTCTCACTGTACTGAAAGGCATGGTGAACCTGTTTATACTCTCTCCTATTGTTTCTGGAACTTTGTGTTTTACAAGAATTGGGCTAGATCATGAGGCAGGCCTGCAATCCTCCACATTCTGGTGAACTGAGACTGTATATTTTCATATCCCCTTCTCAAATGGGAGTGCTAGTATAGAGTATGCCATGGCATATGTGGAATCACAGACCACACCTTGCACAGGAACAACTAGAGAATGAAAAAGGAACTTAACTGGCAAGTCATAACATTGTTTTCTATATTAAAACAAACTTAGATATGTTAATGAATAGGATGCAAGATTGAAATATCAAAGTTGTGTGGGTGTGGTGTCTCACACCTATAATCCCAGCACTTTGGGAGGCCGAGGTGGGCAGGTCACTTGAGGTCAGGAGTTTAAGACCAGCCTGGCCAACATGGTGAAACCCCAACTCTACTAAAAATATAAAAATTAGCTCGGCATAGTGGCAGGTGCCTGTAATCTCAGCTACTTTGGAGGCTGAGACAGGAGACTCACTTGAACCTGGGAGGCGAAGGTTGCAGTGTACTGAGATCGTGCCACTTCACTCCAGCCTGGGCGACAGAGTGAGACTCCACCTCAAACAAACAAACAAAAATATCAAAGTTAATTTTTAGGATAAAAGATAAAACTTTATGTAAATTGTGATTTTTTTTTTCTTCCATTGGATTACTTCAGGCTGTGTTCCCAGACTAGAGGGATAGGTATGAGTTCCCTCTCTTTTCCATTTTATGGGGGTTTTGATGGAAAAGTTTGAGAAGTATAGGCGTACCTCAGAGAGATTGCAGGCCCAGTTCTAGGACACCACAATAAAGCAGATATTACAATAAAGTGAGTCACATGAACTTTTTGGTTTCCCAGTGCATATAAAAGTTCTGTTTACACTATAATGTGTTCCATTAAGTGTGCAATAGCATTATGTCTAAACAAATTACATACCTTAATTAAAAATAGTGTATTGTTAAAAATGCTAACAATTATCTAAGGCTTCAGCAAATCATAATCTTTATTGGTGAAGGATCTCACCTTGATGTTGTTGGCTGCCGACTGATCAGGGTGGTGGTTGCTGAAGGTTAGGGTAGCTGGAGCAATTTCTTAAAATAAGACAGTGATGAAACTTGCCATGCTAATTGACTCTTCCTTTCATGAAAGATTTCTCTGTGGCATGTGATTCTGTTTGATAGCACTTTACTCATAGTAGAACTTCTTTCAAAATTGAAGTCAGTCATCTCAAACCCTGCCATTGCCTTACCAACTAAGTGTGTGGAATACTCTAAGTCCTGTGTTGTCGTTTTCACAATGTTTACAGCATCTTCACCAGGAGTAGATTCCATCTCAGGAAGCCACTTTCTTTGTTCATCCGGAAGAAATAACTCTACATCTGTTCAAATATTATTGACATTGCAGCAATTCAGTCTCATCTTCGGGCTTTACTTCTAATTCTAGTTCTCCCTCTTGCTATTCCCACCACATCTGTAGTTGCTTCCCCCACTGAAGTCTTAAACCCCTCAAAGTCAGTCATCAGGGTTGGAATCAACTTCTTCTAAACTCCTGTTAATGTTGATATTTGGACCTACTCCCATGAATTACAAATGTTCTTAATGACATCTAAAATGGCCAATCATTTCCACAAGATTTTTAATTTACTTTACTCAGACTCATCAGAGGAATCACAAATCTGTGGCAGCAATAGCATTATAAAATGTTAGTCTTAAGACTTGAAATTTGAAATTGTTCTTTAATCCATGGGCTGCGTAGTGGATGTTGTGTTAGCAGTCATGAAAACAACTTTAATCTCCTTGTACAGCTCCATCAGAGCTCTTGGGTGACCCAGGTGCATTGTCAATGAATAGTAACATTTTGAAAGAAGTATATTTTTTTCTGAGCAGTAGATCTCAACAGTGGGCTTAAAATATTCTGTAAACCATACTGTAAACAGATATGCTGTAATCAGTCTTCACTGTTCCATTTGCAGAGGACAGGCAGAGTAGATTTAGCATAAGGACTTTGGAATTTTTGGATGGTAAATGAACATTGGCTTCAATCTAAAGTCACCAGCTGCATTAGCTCCTAACAAGAGAATCAGCCTGTCCTTTGAAGCTTTTAAGCCAGGCATTGTTTCCCTAGCTACAAACGTCCTAGATGGCATCATCTAATTGAAGGCTATTTCATCTGCATTGAAAACTTGTTGTTCAGAGTAGCCATCTTTATCAATGGTCTTAGCTAGATCTTCTGGATAACTTGCTGCAGCTCCTATGTCAGCACTTGCTGCTTCGCTGTGCACTTTTCATGTTATGGAGAGGGCATCTTTCCTTAAACCTCTTGAACCAATCTCTGCTAGTTTCCAACTTTCTTCTGCAGTTTCTTCATCTCTCTCAGAATCAAAGAACTAGGGGCTTACTCTGGATTAGGCTTTGGTTTAAGGGCAAGTTTTAGCTGGTTTGATCTTCTTTCCAGATCACTAAAACTTTCTCCACATCAACCATCAGGCTATTTTGCTCTCTTATCATTTGTGTGTTCACTGGAGTGGCACTTTTAATTTTCTCCAAGAACTTTCCCTTTGCATTCACAACTTAGCTAATTGTTTGGAGCAAGAGGCCTAGCTTTTGGCCTGTCTCTGCTTACAACATGCAGACTTCACTAAGTGCAATCATTTCTAGCTTTTGATTTAAAGAGAGAGACATGCGACTCTTCCTTTCACTTCAAAACTGAGAGGCCATTGTGGGGTTATTGATTGGCCTACTTTTAATATTATTGTGTCCCAGGGAATAGGGAGGCCTGAGGAGAAGGAGAGAGATGGAGAAATGACCAATAAATGTTGTGTGTTCTGACTGCTCCATTGATCAGCTAAGTTTGCCATCTTCTATGGGTGTGGTTCATGGCACCCCGAAACAATTACAATAGTAACATCAAAGATCACTGAGCACAGGTCACCGTAACAGATATTATAATAATAATGAATTGTGAGAATTACCAACCAAAATGTGATACAGAGACATGAAGTGAATGCTTCCTGTTGGATAGGTGCCACAAACTTTAAATGTGTTAAAAAAAAGAAAGAAAAAAGAAAGAAAACAAAGCAAAAAACCACAGTATCTGTGAGGCACAATAAAGCGAAGTTCTATAAAATGAAATATGCCTGTGCTATCCCATGTGGATGACTAATTTTCAGATACTCAGCACACCACAAAACAGTAACTAAAATGAATAACTTAATCTTTCTTCTGTTTACTTTGCACTTAATTTGCTCTTCTCTTTCTAGTGTCCTAAAGTGGAAGCTTAGAGTATTGATTTTAGATGCCTCTTCTTTGTAATATATTCAGTAAGTGCTATAAATCTTCCTCTAAGCACTGCTTTTGCTGCATCCCACACAAGTTGTATTTTTATTTTCATTTAGTTCAAAATATTTTTAACTGCTCTTGAGTTTCCTTTTTGACCCGTGTGTTGTTTAGAAGTGTGTTATTTCCTCTCCAGTACTGGGAGATTTTTCAGCTGTCTTTCTGTTATTGATTTCTAGTTTATTTCCACTGTGGCCTGAGAGCATGCATTGTATGATTTCTATTCCTTTAAATGTGTTAAGGTATATTTTGTGGCCCTGTGGTCTCTCTTGGTGAATGTTCCACAGGAGCTTAAGAAGAATGTGTATTCTGCTGTTGCCAGAGCTCAACTATGTCCCTTAATGATTTCTGCCTGCTGGATCTAACCACTTCTGCTAGAGGGATATTGAAGTCGCTACCCATAATAGTGGATTCCTTATTTCTCCTTACTGTTCTATTAGTTTTTGCCTCATGGATTTTGACACTGTTGTTAGGTGCACATACAAGATTTTGGCTAACAGACTGGTGTTGCACTGGTGAACCACTTGAAAGTTAGGGATTTACACTTAGGAAAACAACATTAACTCACTATGTAATATGACCTTATTTTCTTGTGAAGCGTCTCTTTCCCATACTGTGCGACAGAGGGAAAAATAAACAAAACAGTCCTTTCAACTAAAATGGATGTTTTGGATTTCAGATAAAAAGCAGGGCATTTTTCTTTTAATAAAGTGAGAGCAGTGGCATGTGGAATATCTCTGCTATCATCCCATGTAGAATATATCTAAGTGATCAAATGGTAGTTGTGATTTTTGTGAGCTGGGCCTAATGCAACATTTGGTGCTTAATTCACCAGAGGTAGCTACTTTCTTTACGTAATGCTTATAGAGGCAATGGAATGAATAACAAAACTAAGATCAGCATAAAGTGGGAGATGCTATGTATCTACATATTTATTTTGGTGATTTGTGGATTGTTTACTTTAGTAAACATTTAACTATATATGAGATACTCTGCTGGATCTGGTGTTATTAATGCAAAGAGAACCATGACCTAGCCCTTGCCCCCAGCTCCTGAATTTCTTATAGATCGTGGCAGGAGCAGACACACAGTTTTTTACAATATGACATGAGGTACACAGTGGACACCTTGGGCACCTTCTTGGTATGACAGGGCAAGGGTGCTTTCTTCTAAAAGATAATGGCCAACAGTTAGAAGGATGTCTGACTCATAGTTCTTCAAGTACCTTACGTGTTGTACAAACTCCTTTAACCCACCTTGCAATCTTACGAGATATGGTATCTCTGTTTTATAGATTTTTTAAAAAATGAACTGAGGCACAAAATTGTTAGGTAGCTTGCCCAATTTCCCTCTGCCAGCAAGTAGAAGAATGAGGATTTGAGCCCAGGACCCTTGCCTGCCATCCTAGCCACCCCCCTTCCATTCTGACTCTCCACGTCAGCCATGGAAGGCTGTGGATGCTGAGGTGCCTGGAGTTGTTTGTGTGTGACAGCACCATCGTGTAACAGACTTGGGCTAAATGCAGCCAGACTTTCAGACAGCCACTCTCCAACATATTTACCATGATGAGAGTAATTCCTACATAGGTAGTTGTCATGCTGGTTAAAAAGAAATACTGCCCTTCCCAGTGCTAGAAAATATCATTAAAAAAACAAGTATAGTAGAGTGTGTTTTTTCCCTCCTTCAGTCAACAGTTCAGGTGTTCAGATGATCACATGAGGCATGCTATTTGACATATTTTATTATGACCAAGGAACCTCTAATAATAAATTCATTAACGGTGGCTTGTTTGCCTTTCTACCATAAATTTTTTTAAAAGGTGTTTGATTTGAAGAGTGATCTGTTGATGTAGGCAGTCTGTCCCCCAGAGAGCGACATGCCTGGAAGTCATGGAGCATGTGAGCTGCAGCCCCTGGGGCACTGGCTTCACCTCATCCTCTTCCCCCTCTACACCTCTCAGTCAACATTTCCCCCAAACAATGGCAGAAGGCTGCCGAGTCTTTTTTTTTTTTTTTAATACTTTAAGTTCTAGGGTACATGTGCACAAGGTGCAGATTTGTTACATATGTATACATGTGCCATGTTGGTGTGCTGCACCCATCAACTCGTCAGCACCCGTCAACTCATCGTTTACATCAGGTATAACTTCCAGTGCCATTCCTTCCCCCCCTCCCCCTCCCCACAATAGACCCCGGTGTGTGATGTTCCCCTTCTGGTGTCCAAGTGATCTCATTGTTCAATTCCCACCTATGAGTGAGAACATGCGGTGTTTGATTTTCTGTTCTTGCGATAGTTTGCTGAGAATGATGGTTATCGAGTCTTTAACACTTTTACTTTAACACTTTTAGTTCTTCACAGTCCAACTAAAGATAGAACCTGTGTGAGCACAGTTGCTAATAGCTGGCTTACTTTCAAACTTATCCCCACCAACTTTAGCAATGACATGTACCTACAAAAAGCACAGGCATTTCCACTGACTTGAAGGAACAGCAGATGAGAACAAAAATAGCATTTGCTCGTTTACTTGTATGTAAGAACTTCATTCAGCTGGCAGCATTTTTGAGTGGTCTTTGTACCTCCCAGTAGTGGACACCTCAGTATCTGGTTCGAGTCTGGATCCCCAGGTGTTAGAGCAGGGCCACAGTGTGTGCAATCTACAAATGTTTGTTAAAGGTGTATTTTCTTTTTTTTAGATAAAGAGAGTTGTACGCATTAGCAAACAGTGTATTGCTAACACACAAAACAACCAGTGAGACAGACTTCTTTGCAATGAATGAGCTTCTGGAAAAAAAAAAATGTGAATTTTAAACATCTGTCTCTTGTTTAAAGGACCTTATGGTCTTCCTTTAGGAGCGTTTCCCGTTAATTTGCTTGTAATTCCGAATCATTCACATCTCTGGATTACTTGAAGCAGACTACCTCTACTGCACCTTCTCCCCGACAAAAGTTGACTATGTGTTAACTGTGTAAAAGCCTATCCAGCTGGTCTATGGGGGAGGAAGGGTTGATGTTTTCAGAAGCCAGGAAACTAAACTATCTCCTGAGATTTAAACACGCAGACATCAGCTTCTTTTAAAAAATTCTGCTGCAGAGGCCCCTGTGGTATTTCCTGCAGTTTTTGTCCACTTTGCACTCTAGGCTTCCTTGATCTTCATCTGGGTCAGCTAATCTTTGTGACCCCCAATCTGAAATTTGTCTTCCTCATCTGATTGATGTGCTTCAGTTGTAACATTCAGCAGGCGTTGTGGGGGCGGGGTAGGGGGAAAAGGTTTCACCTTTTATAACAGAGCAGTCCCTTTGGGTCGAAATTTCTTCATCTTTTCAGCTTGTACCTCAGAACACAAGGAGCCCAAACTGCACAGAGCTGGTGAGTGATAACACGTAAAAGACGCTGTTTTCTAGCAGGAAAGAAAAACCGCTGGGCGTGGAGGCTTACGCCTGTAATCCCAGCACTTTGGGAGCCTGAGGTGGGTGGATCACTTGAGCCCAGGAGTTTGAGACCAAACAATATGGTGAAACCCTGTCTCTACGAAAAACAAAAATACAAAAATTAGCTGGGCGTGGTTGTGTGCGTCTGTCACCCCAGCTCCTCGGGAGGCTGAGGTGAGAGAGTCACCTGAGCCCAGGGAGGTCGAGGCTGCACTGAGCCGTAATTGTGCCACTGCACTCCAGCCTGGGCAACAGAGTGAGGCCCTGTTTAAAAAAAAAAAAAAAAAAAAAGAATATAAGCTTGCTCAATTATTTGGAGATGTGCTTCACCTACAATCAGGGAACAGCACTTTCTGGCTGTTTTTGGCGCCTCTGTGGGAGGAACTGCCTAAAGCAGGGAGAGGGTTCTGCTCTAGCAGTAACTGTTCACAGGCCACGGATGGGGACGGGCTGAGAGAGGATGGGCAGTTTATCTGAGTTCCCAGCCTTGAGAAATGAACTACAGGCATAAGAGTGTAGGGTATGGTTTTTATCCCAGCAAATAAGATATGATATGCATCTTCCCTTGAATACACTTTAAACAAGGCAGGCACCGGCCACCCTTGTGAATGAGGAAGAGGATTGTGTTGGAAAGGGAATCCCTATCTTTGTGTGCATGCTCCTCTTCCCTGAGCCAAGGCTGTGCCTGCCCTCTGGGGGCTGTGATGTCATCTGACTCCACTGGGGGCAGAGCGAAAGTAGATGAATGGCCTCCCTGCTTGGCCTTGAAGATAACGTCATTAACTTTGGGAAAACTCATGTTTAGTTTCCCAGTAAGATAATTAGAAAACAAGAACGAAATCTGGATTGTTCTAAACTCCCTAGCTATTTGCTGGTTTGGGTTTTCTCTATTTTAGCTTCTTCCATAAATGATTCTGTTGCTTTCAACTGGGCTGTTTATCACCTGATGAGCTATTTTCAGAGGCTTCACAGGCAGAAACTTTCCAAAACTCTGGAGCTTTGTTTATATGAAAACCATTTGCTTTAAGGAGGTAGATAGATTGGTATGAATAGCTGTTGATATTCTTGTGTACTGTCTCCCTTATACTGGGAGGTAAAGAATCCACTTTCATTTTGTAGTCAATACCAACGAGTGTCTCTGGAGGACCTCTTGCTCCATTGGCAATAATTTTGTGTATGTGAGAGTGTAGGTGTGTTTCAAGTAGAAGTTTCATTTCCTACTTCACGGACTTTTTATTTCACCTTTCCTCTTGCCCTTGTGTTCAACCTCTGCAGTGACATTCAAGGGTTGACCAATGTTTTCATTGATAACATACTTTACCCTTAAGAGTCTCTCTTCGCTTCCCTCTTTTTTTTTCTTCCGCCTACATCCTTGACATAGCAGCAGATATTGTTTGAACGTAAGTGGGAAATGTTCCATCTTCTGTGCCAATTGTGATCACTTGGAACTGGCTGTTTAGAAGGACTTGGAAGCTGCATCTGAGTTCAGCAGGAAGTAGTGCTGTGATCAATTAATAATGTCTGCTGTGGGTTCTGTATGGAGGTGGTGATACAGGCACAGTGTATTTGCATTCTTTCTTGAGATGGTGACTCTTTTCCTTAAGAATGAGGAAAATATGTGTTTCTAAGAATTAGTTGAAGGTGTCCCCACTTATGTTGCTTATATCTCATGGCTTTTTATTTTTTTTAAATACAGTACTTGAGGTTTTAAAAGGTGTTCCATAAATCTAGTACCATAGCCATGGAGAAGCACTACTGAGTCCTGTTAGACAGGATTGGCTTCCCAGCAAGGCAGAGAACCTATGAGGGTGTGGACTGGTATGTTTGTCATCCTTCAGGACACACTGGGGTATTTGCACCCCCTCAAAGTAAGAGGCAAAAAATCACAGCTAATGTGACTGACCATACTCTGTGTGGATGTTCAGGTCTGTCAACCTTGGGCCCTTGTTGAGTTATCACAGGAGTGTTCTATCTGGTTCCTAGTTAGAAGGAACACTGCCTTCTACCTTTTGTTAGAGGGGAGGACTCCTTTCCCTGGAGGATATAGGGCATGTCTCAGTGCTCCTGCCTGAGCAGCCAACTCAGCATCATCACACCCGCTCCAGTGGGGGTGGCTATCTCTGTTACATTCTCTCCCACAGGCACCGTGTGGAGATATGAAGGAAAGTTAAGACCTGGGACCTCAAGGATTGCTGCAGAGGTGGTACATTGAGGGCATAGAAACCTAGAGCAGAGCACAGTCTTGGGCTGGGCATTTGCAGCTTGCACGTGCCCTGGTACCAGGTTGGCACTGAGCCTGTTTGCTTTGCTCCTCATGAACCCTTCACCTCCGAGCTTGGGTTGCTGTCAGACCTGTCTGCGGGTGGTATTGCTGAGGTCTGTGCTAAGCTGGACAAGACACTATGTGAGCTTCCAGAAAGCCTTGGGCATAGCCATTGTCATCTGGAGGCTAATTTCTCCTGGGTGTTTAATGTGTGTCTCATAAGTAAACCTGGAGTTACCTTAGACCAAACTTGTCCAACCTGTGGCCCACAGGCTGCCTGTGGCCCAGGAGGGCTTTGAATGTGGCCCAACACAAATTCATAAACTTTCTTAAAACATTATGAGTTTTTTTGTGATTTTTGTGTTTAGCTTATCAGCTATTGTTAGTATATTTTATGTGTGGCCCAAGACAGTTCTTCTCCTTCTTCCAATGTGGTCCAGGGAAGCCAAAAGATTGGACACCCCTGCCTTAGACGGAGATCCCTAGGATCTTCCTGTGAATGACCAAAGACAAAGCCTTCATTCCAGGTGGCAGCATCCTGAAGTATGAATATTTCAGGGATGGTGGGCAGACCCTGGAAGGGAACTTGAAAGTGCTTTAGAGAAGTTTTAAACTATCCAGACCAAGATAATATTTACTGATGTAGGTCTGACCTTCATAGGAGTTGAGCCTGCTAATGGATGTCTCTAAGCCTGTGTTCCTACTTATTCATGTGTTTGCTTTTTAAATTTTTTTGAGGGAGACAGAGTCCCCCATCTGAGGTGGTCAGGAAAGGTTCTTGAAGACATTGGTACTTGAACTGGCCTTGGAGGTTGAACATGGCCTAGGAAGTAGAAGGAGAAGACAGGGAATAGTAAGAGGCAAAAAATCAAGGATAGAGGCAGATGGAGGCAGAGGGAAGAACGACGCCAAAGTATACCTCCACGTTCAGTCCCTCAGGAAGTTCTGCTGGCTGTTTCTGTTATGTTCTATGTCTGACAACTCTCATGTCCTAGCGGCCACCCCACTGTGACCTTCACCTGAACTTCCGCAGTGATCTCACCCTATTCTTCCAGTTCCCGTTTGTGCCTCCTTAAGGCCTCTTCTGTCCCCAGGACCCTGAGTGTCTCTTCTGACATATGCATCAGATGTTGTTGCTCTTCTGCTCAAAGTCTTCCAGGGGCTGCCCAGCTTGGAATAAAGTCCAGGCCCCTAGTGCTCCCCACTGGAGGTGTCTGCCCCTGCATCTCTGCAGCCTCATTTCCCAGTATGCCCTCCCCCAGCCCCAGCAGCTGCCTGCTCTTTTCTGGGACTAGTGGGGTTCACACCTCAGGACATTTGCACGTGCTCTTCCTCCAGATATTTCCAGGTCTGGCTCCCTCATTTCACTCAGGCCTGTGTCAGATGTCACCTATTCAGAAAAGACATCCATGATGACTATTTATCTATTTACATGCACCCGTGATGAAAAATGCTCCAGTGTCTGTGTTATTTGTTGGAGAACTGTCATCACAGAAAGGTTTGAACAGTGTCTCTTACTCCAGATGGAAATTACGTAGATTCCACAAGGTCTTTACAAAGTTCTGCTGCTCAAATAGGAGTCCAAGTGTTGCCTTCTGTAGTTCACGCACCCTGGATGTCTCTGTGGAACTGCCTGGCAGGTTTGGCTTGAAAAGAAACAATTCATTCAGCAAGTATTTGTTGAGAGCTTGTCTATGTGTCAGGCACTGTTCTGGGCAATGAGAATATGGTGAACCAAAAACACTCCCCTCCACCTCACACACCTCACTTGGTCCCAAGGAGACAGAAAACAAACAGACATACATACCATAAAATGTCAGGTTGTGACAGTGCTGGGAACAAAGATAAAGCCAGGGATGGGAGTGAGCTGCTTGCTTTACATTTTCACCAGAGGTGGATGCTGGACAATTAAGAGCCCCCCTCATCCCACCCAGTGCTCTCTTGTTCTTTCTCTCCTGTAGTGTAAGAAGGAACAGGAAGAGGAGGCTGGAAGAGTTCTCTGTAGTTGTAGCTTCATTTTATGATAAAGGCCGTGTCTTATACCCACTTGGGAGCCCTCCCTTATGTAGCTGGAGGGTCAAGAAGTTGAATTAAACCACCCTTGTAGTAACTCTTAGGTTCTGCCCTCTTGGTCACAGAGATCACTGACAATAGATTTTTAAAAATTGTATTGATTACTTATCCCCAGCTGAGAGCCAGCACACCTAAGATACATCGTCCTTTTTGTGGAAAACCACACAAGCAAGGCCAGTTGCACTGAAACCAGGATACTGACTTTTCTTCATTGTTTCAAAGGCTGCTCAGATTCCTGACTGTGTGCCTGTCAACCCTTCTACTAGATGACTTCGCTGGAAGACCCCCTCCCACATCCTTCTACCCTGCCCTCCCCACTTCCTCCACCCCTGCCTTTTCCGTGACTCTTTCCACAGGGATCATGGTTTTTCTCAGCCTCCTCTATCTGACATGCTCCCAGTGTGAGAGTGAGGCTTGGGGTACGGGGCAGCCCAGCTCGGTGAGATCAGCTACTGATCGAAGCTGGTCATTGCTTCTCCCTGGGAGCCACTGTGAATACATGCTACTATGCACCTGTTATTAACATGTGGTATTGGTGTAGTATGTTTGTTACAATTAATGAGCAGCTGTTCAAAATGTATCAAAAATATTGATACATTATTAACTAAAGTTAAGACTAGTTGACTAAAATTAGATGTTACTGAACATAGCCCTTCGGCAGGTTTCAAGCGTGCTCCTGCCCTCTCTGTTTTCAGCAGGGTAGAATTCATTGTGATGGCAAAGGCTGGAAGTGAACTTTGTCTGTCTTTGCAATCAGCCAAGCCCACAGGGCAGCAGATGAGGCTGAGAGCCACAGTGCTCCATAGAAGGCTGTTCGTCCCCAACTAAGCAGCGTCTCCTCTGCATTTCCAGAAATGTCTGACTCAAGCTGCCCCTGCCATGGCCTCCTTAGGAGACGGACGTTGTACTTGAACCTAGGGAAACAGTATGACTGGACAATGCAGAGTGCAGAGTAAAGTCATCCAACTTCACAGTGCTGCAACTGTCATCAGCTGGTAATAGAATGCTTTTCTAGAGTAGCTTTAGATTTATAGAAAAATCGAGCAGGAAGCACAGAGAGCTTTACCCTACTGCATAGTTTCCCCTATTATTAACATCCTGCATTGGTGTGATATGTTTATTACAATTGATGAGTCAATTTTGGTACATTATTAACTAAAGTTAATATTAGTTAACTAAAGTTAGATATAAACTAAAGTCTCTCATTTACATTAGGGCTCACTCTTGTAGTTGTACGTTCTATGTGTTTGGACAGATTTATAATGACACATAACCACCATTATAGTATTGTACAGAGCCGTTTCACTGTCCTAAAAATTGCCTGTGCTACACCTGTTCATCCCTTTCTTCCCTCTCCCAGGCCCCTGGCAACTACTGACCTTTTTACGATCTCTACAGTGTTGCCTTTTTCAG
>NW_012115599.1:3282900-3305398 GCF_000951035.1 Colobus angolensis palliatus
GCCTAGACTGGCTTCTTTCACGTAGCAATATGCATTTAAGCTTTCCCCATGTGACTTGATGGCTTATTTATTTTCATTGCTGTATAATATCCCATTGTATGAATGTACCACAATTTGTTTATCCATTTACCTAATGAAGGACGTTTTGGTTGCTTCTAAGTTTTCACAGTTATGACTAAAGCTACTATAAGCATCTATATGAAGATTTTTGTTTGAAGATAAGTTTTCAACTAATTTGGGTAAATACCAAGGAGCACTATTGCTGGATTGTATAAAAGTATGTTTGGTTTTGTAAGAAACTGAAAAACTGTCTTCTGAAGTGTCTGGACCACTTCATCAACTGGTTTTGACTCCTGAACCACTTTCATTTAGATGAGTCTAATTTTTCCAGGAAATACTTCGGAAATACACTAACTATTAATAACCTGAAACCCTTTTCTCACTGCCCTCTTACGTGGGACTTAAACATGAAATGCCGGCACCTTCATTCTTCTTTCTGTAGTCTTCCTGCTGGTCTCTGTTCTTGCTAGAGCTAAACCATCCTAGCAGGAAACTTCCTCTTTTCCCTCTCCCTCCCTTTTGCTTCTCATCACTGCCCTTTCCCCAACAAAAGTTAAAGGGGAAAATGGGCTAGAGCAGGGTTGGCAGGGGAGATCCCACACCCATTTTCCCATAGAAGAGCTATTGCATGTTCTCCAGGATTTTTGTTTTCCTTTAAAATGCTTTAAATTGACACTGCTGAAAGGTACATGGTGCTCTCTGCCCCACAGCTCTGGGGATGGCATGCCTTGTTCCTTACTGGTTTGTCTCGAGTCAGTAAATAAGATTCTGCCCATACAACTAAGTGCATTTGGGGCATTAACTGAACAGCTTTGCTACACATGGCTGGTAAGAACATGTATTGGCCTGAGGAAGATACATTAGGGGCCCTAAAATCTGGCAGTGGACCAAGAGAGAGTCAAATGCATCACCCCCGTGTGCTTCTTCCCTCTTAGGGCTCCCGAGTCTCATTGGAAGCCCATGACTATAAAACACCTGGAGTAGGTTTTGTGACTTGTCAGTCTTGTTACTTTATAAATAGACTTCATGTTGTGTAACCTGAATGTTTTGGGTTAATACAAAGAGCCAGACAAGACAGGCACAGGCTGATGACCTGGAGAATAGAGGGAAGAGCTGACAGGAAAGAGAGCATTCGAGGTAAATGAGGGCAGGTTGGATCGCCATGGTCCCTCTGTGACCATTTTCAAGGCCCTAATGAGTGGCTCTGTCTGCTCCTGTGACTACCAGCTTGTTCCATTTCCCCTGAGTTTTGGGTACATCTGCCCATATACAGTTGGAAACTAAATGACCTGCAGTTGAAGGGACTTTCTCTGTCGGGGCTCAGAATTTCTCAACAGAGTGCACTATCAATATCTTAAGCAAGACAAGGTTCTGTGCATTACAGAAATCAGAACCTTAGCATCCCTGGCCCCACCATTAAGTACCAGTAGCACCCCCTAGTCCTTGTGATGGTCAGAAAGCACCTCCCTCTACAGGTTCTCAGATGCTCCCTAAGGGGCATCTGCTACCAGCAGTAAGAACCCCCTGGGCTAGCGGGTGGTCTGGTCAAGGTCTCCCAGTGAAAGGGAGTGAATCTGAGCACCACCCTCTCCACTCCTCCTCTTCAGCACCTGGAGCCTGCACTTGTTGCCCAGGCCTTTCTCCCCTACTCGCTTCTTCTCCCTCCTCCTGCCCCTTGCTTCTGGGGCCCAAGGAGGAGAACTTAGAGATTCTGCCAGTTTGCAGTGTGATGTGGGTTGAGAAATGTGGAGTTACAAGAAGTAAGTGTATTTACTCCTTAACTCTTGAAAACCTGTAGTTCTGGGGATTTGTTTCCTCCTTGATTGAACTTGCTTCTTAATCAGCCACCCTTATCGACTCAAGTGAGCGTGCCTAAGGGGTGTCCTGTGGCCAGCCCCCAAGGTGGACGGTGGGGATCAGCAATGGAACAGCGTTGTCCCCTTCCCCCATCTCCTACTTCCAGGCTGATGCCGCATTGATCTGAGATTCTGCCGAGTCACACTGGTATTTATGTTGGCCCAAACCCAAAGCCTCACAATGCCTTCTGCAGGGTGGTTCCGGGGTGTCCAGGGTGTCGTGCACCAGGGGGCAGGGATGAGTTTGTCATCACCAAGCTATTCACATGGAAGAAATGGGACAGAGTTCAAGGATTGCTTATTTTTACCTCCTCCCTGCTCATACCCTACTTTCAAGCCACTTGTGTGAATGATGCCCACACATGGCCTTGACTGAGCTGAGGGGATAGACCTGGTTTGATTTCAGTCACCAAGAGTCTAACTTTGCTGGCCCGAGTTGCACACCAGCAGAACCACTGCTTACCTGGGCCCAGAGGATGGCAATTCTGAGATGTCACAGGCCAGGGAAGTTGAGATGGGGCCGATGGGCCTTCACAGATAGGGAGGGACTTATAACATCCCCATGGATCCTTCCAGAGGTGGTGTTTGGTTCCTATACTTCTTGTCAGCCAGGTGCCCTCTGCTCAGCTGGTTCACAATGCAGAGGGCCCGGGGCCCTATGGATATAGCTATGGCATCTGCCACTTTATCCCCAGGCTTGTCCCTAGCCCACCACCCCCATCCCCTTCTTTCTCCCTCCTGGACTCTGGGAAAATCAAGTGTCACCCTTTCCAGAGACACCTCAAGGCCTCACGTCACAATGCCAGTCAGCTGGAACAGGTTTTCAGAGTACCTCAGCTTGGCACGGCTTCTCTGCAACCTCAGAACTCGGCCCTGGTAGAGCCTGTTGGTGATTCAGCAGCTGGGGAACTCCAGCCAGCCTGAGAGGGCTCGGCGATACTCGCCCTGTTGCCTTGCGATTCCAGGAATTTGGATGGGGGCCCTCAGCCAGCCAGTGTGTGAGCAGGTCTGGGGAAGAGGAAGGTTGACTCAGTACCCAGCCCCTGGTCTCAGTCTTTGATAAGGCTTTAACTCTTCAGAAGAGACAGTTGCTTCCTCCTGGCACAAATGGGTGTGGCATAGATCTGCACAGGTGGGAGCAAGCACAGGTCCTTCCTCACCTCTAGCCAGGTGCGTGCTGCATCCTAGTTAACATTGTTAGCTAAAGATGTTTACCTGTCTGCTATTTGCTTCGCTTTATGAGAGAGGGTTCTCTTGGACCACCAGATCAGTGGGCAGCCTTATCCTATAAGGCTTTGAAGTGGGTAACATGTTGGGGAGAATACAGGAAGATGTCTGTGTGGCAGTGTGGGGTGTTACATCACAGTGGCCTGGCCTTAGAAACAAAAATGTCTCAACAGGAAGCACCTGGCTCCTCCTCCAAGGGTCTCTGTGCTTTTTTTAATTTAGTTGTTTATTTTTTGCATGCTTTTCCAGATGTTGGGAAAAGCATTTCACCTCCTTTTGCAGCTATGTTACTTCTCTGTTAACATAGCTGCAAAGGGTTATGTAACAACTATGTTACTTCTATGGTGTCGGTTCTGGGCACTTGTTAGGGCATTGACTCTAAAGAGTTCAAAGCATTTTCCAATATTCTCATTTGTCTCTTGAAGCTGGGAAAGATAGTAACCGGCTCTCCTAAATCAGTAATGGTAGGAAATGAGGTCTGGGCTGAGAGAAGGAGGGGCAGGAGGTACTGGTCCATGTGAGTGACCTGATCTTACACCCAGCCCAGTGCTGGTGGGTGTTAGGAAATGCAGGCAGAGAGCCCTGCCTGCCAGAGTGGTCGGGGGCATCATGGAGGACTTGGGGATCGAGTTGGACCTGGAAGGCTGGGTAGAAATGACATCAGGCAGTGAGGAGGCTTTTCTACTCAGAAGAGAAGGAATTAAGTGTTGTAAGAGACCTGTACTAGGTAGACACATTTGGGTGGAAGAAAGGGCTGAAACAGGGAGCATCAGAGATACAGGAACACCACTGAGTGTGTTTGCTTTGATCATCTGGATTGTAAACTCCTTGGGGCAAGTCTTGCCTTTGCTTGAAGAGCCCCGGGACAGACACAGCGTTCACCATGAACATTCACGGTGAGCGTTTACTCTCTCTGTCTTAGCCTCCCTGGGAGGCTAAGCCAGGCCTCTTTGGGGTCACTGGATGGAAGTCTTTGTGTTCTCATAAAAGTTTCAGGAAAAGCCAACTTTTAAGTTAAGGGTGGAAAATAAAATATTTCAGGGGTCATCTCATCGGGTGACCGAACAACTCAGGATCAACTTGACAGGCCTCTTCAGCAGACTTAACTCCCGGCTTTGGATAAGGATGACAGTTCCTTCATTCCTCATGGATTTTTCAATATTCTAGTGGGACTATTTAATATCATTGTTAACAGAAATAGAAAATAGAAAAACACAGATTTAACTTACCACCCAACTGAACAATGCTACAGCCATTTATAATAGAGTTCAATGGTTTTTGAGAATTGGAAGGATTCTTTCTCATAGGAAGGGACTTTTCATTCATTGCTCTCTGCCCAGCACCTAGAACAATGTCCCACTAATGGTGCAGCAGGTGCTTAGTGAGCACTTGTTGAATGGATGAATGTCAGGATTCAAGTGCTCTGTGCAGCAAACCACCATGGCAAACGTCTACCTATGTAACAAACCTGCACATCCTGCACATGTACCCCTGACCTGAAAATAAAAGGTGGCTGTAATCCCCGCACTTTGGGAGGTCGAGGCAGGCAGATCACTTAAGGTCAGGAGTTCAAGACCAGCCTGGCCAACATGGTGAAACCTTGTCTCTACCAGGAATATAAAAAATTAGCCGGGTGTGGTGGCGCACACCTGTATCCTAGCTACTCAGGAGGCTGAGGCAGGAGAATTGCTTGAACCTGGGAGGTGGAGGTTGCAGTGAGCTGAGATCATGCCACTGCAGTCCAGCCTGGGCAACAGAGTGAGACTCCATCTCAAAAATAAATAAATAAATAAATGTTAGAAATAAAAATTCAAGTGCTCCCCATCTCCACTGAAATCAGAGTAAGAACCAAGACCTAGAGCTGTGGCAGCAGGGATCTAGAATAGAAGAAAGGAATTCCCGAGTCTGCAGGTTTTCCTATTCCCCATCTGCACACCCTCAGTACTCACTACCCAGCCCCTAGTCCAAGTCTTTGATAAGACTTTAACTCTGTTTTCAAGCTGGTGACCTCTTAGAGAAATTCAGTTCAACATACATGTATTAAAGTCCTATGTAGGTGCATTCGGCAGGTGTAAGGATAGAGATGATTTAGCCACAGCTCCTGACCACGCTAGAGAGGAGAAACAGATAAGATGTAAAAACTTCTGAACTGCAAGGCAGAATAAAGTAAGGATTCCTCTGAGGAAGAAATTATTATTTCTGACATTTGAGCAAGGCTTTGAGAGGCCAATTTGATTCCCATGGGTAGAGGATGGGATATGCCGACTTGAGAGATCAGTATGATATGAATGAAAACTGTCAATAGGCTAGGTACAGTGACTCACACCTGTAATCCCAGCACTTTGGGAGGCCAAAGCAAGTGAATCATGAGGTCAGGAGTTCAAGGCCAGCCTGGCCAATATGGTGAAACCCCGTCTCTACAGATGCGTGCCTGTAGTCCCAGCTACTCGGGAGGCTGAGGCAGGAGAATCACTTCAACCCGGGAGGCAGAGGTTGCAGTGAGCCGAGATCATGCCACTGCACTCCAGCCTGGGAGACAGAGCGAAACTGTGTCTCAAAGAAAAAAAAAAAAAACTGTCAAATGTAGCAGCTACCATTTGTTGCATGTTTATTGTGTGTCATTCAATATACCACATTTTTCTCATGTGTCCCTTGTTTAATCTCTGAACAACCCTGTGTAGGAGTTAGATATCTTTATCTGCTTTTACAGTGAAGGAAACTGAGGCTCAGGCAGCTAAACTAAAGTCAGCAGCCGTAAGAAGTTGGGTGAGGATCCTAGTAGCATGAGCCCAAGGCACCAAGCTGGGAGTGCCAATTTTTGTGCAGGGAAAAGGGGCAGTCCTGGGCTGCTGGGGTCAGTGGACCTGACAGGAGGGAATGGGCGGAGTTTAGGTGGAAAGGAGGTCTAGGACCAGGTTATGCATGCTAAATCTCCACTCAGCACTTGGGGCTGGGTTCTGTCTCTGTGCTGGGTTCTGTGAGTGGTAGGGAGCCCATGGAGAGCTTAGAGGAAAGGAGTGATTTCATTCAGCAAGGTCAGTCTAGTAGTAGGAGCAAAGATTTTTTTTTAAGCTGTTGGCAAGAAAACCGGCCGGGCGCGGTGGCTCAAGCCTGTAATCCCAGCACTTTGGGAGGCCGAGACGGGCGGATCACGAAGTCAGGAGATCGAGACCATCCTGGCTAATACGGTGAAACCCCGTCTCTCCTAAAAAATACAAAAAACTAGCCAGGCGAGGTGGTGGGCGCCTGTAGTCCCAGCTACTTGGGAGGCTGAGGCAGGAGAATGGCATAAACCCAGGGGGTGGAGCTTGCAGTGAGCTGAGATCCGGCCACTGCATTCTAGCCTGGGCGACAGAGTGAGACTCCGTCTCAAAAAAAAAAAAAGAAAACCACTCTAACAACTATTGTGATAGTGCAGGGAGAGATGATAGGGCCTGAATTGGGGCAGTAACAGCAGGGATGTGGGAGGATGGAGAGGCTGGACTGTGTGGAGGCTGGGTGTGTAGGAGGGCTTGGCTTGGATACTGGGCGAAGGAGACGGAAGGACTGACAATGACTGCCTAGTTATCAGTCCCGCCCAGAACCAAGGAAGAGATGGAGGACGTGAGTTTAATTTTGAACGCGTGATCTGGGGTACAGGCCTTGGGGAGAGTGGTGGAGATTAGAGGTAGTGTTTGGGCATGGAAGCAGGGGAAGCATCTATGGGATTATAGGGTCAGTCCAGTGCCTCGGTGGGCTGTAGTGATAACTTCAACAGCCTACACTTGTCTGCCTTTGTTGGAGTGTGGAGGATTCCATTTTCTCTGGTAGTTGCTGTCCCATGTGACTTGGACATTTTAAGGAAAAGTCACAGGTCTCAGATTTCTCTTTTTTTACTTAATTTGCTCACAGTAGGTGGGTGCTCAATAAATATTTGATTAGTTAACATAAGTAAATAACAATTTTGTTTTTGAGTGGGAGTCTCGCTCTGTCACCCAGGCTGGAGTGCAGTGGTGCAATCTTGGCTCACTGCAACCTCCGCCTCCCAGGTTCAAACAATTCTCCTGCCTCTGCCTCCCAAGTAGCTGAGATTACAGATACCCACCACCGCCACACCCGGCTGATTTTTGTATTTTTAGTAGAGTCCGGGTTTTGCCATGTTGACTATTTAAACCCTCAAAAGGCATAAAGGGCATGCTATGTCAAGATCAGTCCATGGAACATCAGTAGCCTGCAGCTGAGTGACCCCGGGGCCTCAAATAAAACCCTTTGTTGAAGTTGCCTTAGTGACTTCCAAAGGGAGGAGGGTCATGACCACCTCCTCGTCATCCTGAACTTCCTGGAGGTTATGATGAAACAGGAGCAACATGAAGCGCCATCAACTGCTGTGTTCAGTGGGTGCTCACGTGACTTCTGGACCTCATGTGCTCTATTTCATTTTGTTTCACTTAATCCTTGCAAGTCCCATGAAGAGCTGTTATCCTTGTTTTATGGATGAGCACACCAAGCCTCAGCAAGGGTACATAATACAGACAAGGTCTCACAGTGAAGGAGTGGCAGAGCCAGGATTTGCACCCAGGCCTGATGGCAAAGCCCCTTTCTGCTGTGCTGTGACAGGCTAGAAAGTGGTAGGGGGTTGTGGTGCAGGCAGCCGTTTGCCCATCTCTGTTGCCTCCCTGATCCTGAAGGTTCATTCTGAATACTGTGTGTTTTGCTATTGTCAGATATGTTTAGATGGATATGGAAAATTCCTATGAGCTTTCAGGTAATGGTGGATCATTTCCTGTGATATCATAGTCATGAAGTATTTCCTGAGATTTATCAAGTTGGAACTTGCTGCTGTCCCATGGAGATGCCACATGGCTGCTTTTGGCCTTAATGTCCTAATCAGTTTGTGGATAGTCCATGATACGCTCATCCTACCAGCCTTGCTTATAGTCCTCCTCTGCAAGGCCTTCCCTTTTTCCTTCTTAATCAGTTCTTACCCTGAAGCCAGCATCCTCACCTGGCTGTCAACCTCTTGGATTTAAAAATATTGATGAAATCATACAATTTAGTGATTTTTGCTATGCAGTTAAAATCCTGTCATCCTTGCAAATAAAATTTAAATGTTGAGATATAATTCATACAGGAAGATGCCATGAACCTGTACTGACTGGCCCTGGGTTCTGTGTGGCCCATTTCTTTATATGTTTGTGCCCACACGGGAGCCTCTGCAGACCTCTCCCTGAGCAGCGGGATTCCCACCCTCTATGTACCACTGACTACTTCCTGTTCCTTAGGACCTGCCAGGTCTAAGAATGGTAGGGGAGGAAGGGGAAAACCTGCTGCCCTCTGAATACCTACACTCCCTTCTGCCCTGCCCTCTAGCACAATTCCTATCCTCTGGCCCTGAGCGTGTTCTTCATCCAAAGACTTTTCCTCACCACCTCTTCTGAATCCAGAGCATCCTTCATCCAAAAGGACCTGCTGCAACCTCTTCATCCTCCCACATCCCCCCGAAAACAAAAACTCACCCTTCGCCCCTTCATGCAGGAAGTCTGGCTGAGAGGATCCCAAGCAGGTGAAAGGCAGAGCTCTTGATATTCTAGAGGGAGCAACTGATCCATGCCGTGGAGTAGGTAGGGGCCTGAAAGCAAACACCAGCCCCAGCAGAGGCCAGAGCAGGACATGGTCCACTCTGCTGAGGTGGCCAGGGGCCAGAGGATACTCCTCCCAGCTCCAGGCACTATGGCTGAGTGTCCACAGAAGAGGTGGTCACCAGGCTGATGGGCGGTTGAGGATGAAGGGTGTCCAACGCTTGGACAGCCTGGGTATCTGTGCAGAATTGCTAGTCCCATGACTGAGTGAGGGGTTGGAGTAGGGGTGTCCTGCTCTGGGGCCCAGGGGAGAGGGGTGTCCAGCCTCTCTCAAGAGCATTTCCCATTGACACATCACCACATAGGTTTCGGGATGGCTTCCCTTCTGGGGACTCATGAGCTAAATAGGTGAGGCTCCTTTTTACCTTGTTTCTGTTGGGAATATTTACCTGAGTACCAAACAGCTGAACTATAAGCATAGCAACACTTGTCCTTCCTAAGGGCAGACCAGGTTCCCACTCTGTTCTGGGGGGCATGGGATCAGCCTTTCATAAGGGTTTTCTTCCGTTGCATGTGGTTTTCCCCTTGACACCACCCCCTTCTTTTCTTTTTTCTTTTTGAAGTCCACAGTCTTGGGATTCCCCTCTTTGGAGCTATTTAAACAGAAATAGGATGCCAGCAGGAGTGGCCTAGAAGGGATTCCTAGAAGCCTTCCTGTCCCGAGGGCCTGTGGCAGGCAAGGGCCAGCTTTGAAACTTAGGCAGGAGGAGCCTGTGGCTGTGGGCCACCAGGCCTGTGCACTGCGTGTCTCCCTGAGCCACTGCATGTCGCCACGGTCCCTGTGGCTATCCTTTCCCCATCCTTCCTTTGTTTGGGATGACCCTTGGAGCCTGCCAAGGTCATGTGTTTCTGGAAGGCCCCCAGTCAGCCCGGCTTTCTAAGCACAGTTGTGTGGCCAGAGAGCTGGGCAGCTGGTGAGCCTGGATCCTCATACCTTTGCCCCTCAGTAGACCTTGTTCATGGCAGGGAGATTGGAGGCAGTGGGAGAATCCCCAAGAGGCAATGCATGGCTCTCAGGGAGAGAGAGATCAAGGCTCAGCCACTGGCCCCGCAGAGTCTGTTGTTTGGACTCATTTGGGGTTTGTGACTGCTGAATACACACCTGTGTCACAACTGGCTATGGTCAGAAGGACTGTGGTGTGGTCTGGTAATTAGACACTATCTTGTGCATGGGAGTTGGACACATTTAAGTTTGAATGTGGCTGCAGGAACTTGGGCAAATTTCTCAACCTCTCTAAGCTTCGGTTTCTTCATCTCTATGATTGGGCATTTCTACCAGCTGGACCAGAAGGTTGGGAGGCACCTATGTCATGAGTTGTTATGAGGACTAAGTAAGAGAACACATGCAGAACCTTATTAGCACTGGGCCTGGGACTAGGTCCAGTGCATATCCACCTGCACAGTGAGAGACCTGAGCCCTGTCCTCCTGCTCCAGGGTCCTCTTAGGCTCACCATGTAATGAAGACGAAGCAGAGGCCTTGCCGCTCATCACAGGGCCTCAGCTGATGCTGGGCATGGATCAAGATTGCAGAGTGAAGCTCAGGGCACCAAGAAGTTGTTTTCCATGGGAGCGTGAGGGTATAGAAAGGACCTATTCTTCTTGTGTTGCTCAAATTATGAATTAAAAGCCAGTGTCTTTCATCTGTGGAACATCGTGGTTTTGCAAACTTTAATTCATTCCCAAAACACCTCTGTGAGTTTGGCAGCTGCGAGCTCACAGGTGAGGAACAGAAGGTGAAGTAACTTGCCCCAAGGCTGGGGAGCAGGCCCCCATCGCACACCCTCATCTTCCTGGAGCAGTGGTGCTCATCAGTGCCTTGTCCTGGATTCAGCTGCACAGTGTTTGCTTTCTTGTCTGGGTTTTGCTTAAGCAGAGGCTAACATGGAGCCCAGGAACCATGCTGACTGGTTTCGCCCTGACCGACAGGATATGGAGCAGGAACAGGGCGTGAAAATAATTCATTAGTTCAGGGGCAATTTGTGACAGGCAAGTCACGCTTCCCCTCAGAGTATGCAAAGCATCCCCAGTGTCATTCTTGGACACTATTATGGGTCACTGGCTGACTTTAGCCGAGGGTAGTTTGTGGCAGTGCCAGCGAAGTCAGAACGTGACTGTTCCCCAGCTTCAAGTGGGCAACCGCTGACTTTTCCCGGCTTGGATGGGGATGCCTTGTTTTAACACTGGCGTGTGGGTGACAGAGGGGACTTGGGAGCCTTGCTTCCAAAATTAGCATCTATTGGAGAGCAAGAAAGAATTGCACAGGGAAGACATGCATGATTTTACTGATTTTCTCTCCCTGTCCCCCTGCCCTGCTTCCAACTCCAACCCAAACATCTGGCTTAGGATTCTGTAAAAGTCTTTGGGAGGTCCATGACAGACCTCCTGTAAAAGCAGCCTGAAGTTCTTACGTTTCTCATTTCAGAGGTTGAAAGAACATTGGGAGCATGATGGCTTTATCTATTCCAAGTGCTTTTTTTTTTTCTTTGAGAGACAAGATTTATGTGTCTACACCCTAAGTGAAAAGGGGCAAGAAACCCTCACAGCCTGCAGAGTAGGGGGCTGCATCCATCCTGCAACAGACAGAACTTTGTTTGTTTCCTGTGCTGACTTGATTCATCTGCCTTCTGGGCTAAACTGTCAGAGGCCCAGCCCCTCGGCATGGCAACCATGGTATTTTTTTGCATTTCAGTTTTGGGAAGTCATTCTAATGTGGCTCATGCTGGTTGCATAACTCAGAAGAGTTCCTTCTTCATTGGAAGGTTGCTGCTGTTTCCAGAAATCTCAAGTACTGTAATCTGAAGGCACATAAAGGTCATCTATTGGCAAGGCTGGCTTTATGGGCATGCAACCTGTGTAGGTCACACAGGACCCCATGCTCACAAGGGCCCTGAGCTTGAGGTTTAACACTCTGCAGTTGCAGTCTTAAAAATCTTGTAGTTTTATCTTTGAATTTGTGTCTTGTAGGTGAAGTCCAGTGGGACAATACAGTATGCATTGGGGGCTTAGAGCCTTGGTTCCCATGGTCCTGCCTATTACTATCTCCCTGCCTCCCCTAGGTTTTCTTGCTCCTTGCCATGCTCTGTCCCTGGCGGGGCCTGGACACAAAAAGGGTTGGGGGTAAGTGCATGGCATCTCAGGGTACAGCATGGTGGCAGCTGTCCCCATTCTGGACTGGCAGCTCCATGGCATCTTCAGTGGGCAACTAGAGAGAGGTGAGCTGCTTGACTCCCCCTGATCCAGGTACCTAGTACATCCTGGCAGGGAGGAGGCAATATCCTTAAGGGGTCATCCATCCATCTTGGGTTGGGACAGCAAGTTCCTGGAAAGAAGAGATACCTGACTAGACCCCTCAACCCCCAGCTGGGTCACAGCACATTGGTCCAGCTGCCAGCTGGAAGGAAACCCCAGAGGCAGTGGATCCTTTGCTCCCTTACACACTCTGTCCCTGGGGTGCACCTGTGAGGGGCTGCACTCAACCTGTGGGTATCCTCATACCCAAAGGACAACAATGACGTAAATAGCAAACAAACATGATGACATGAACAACAGGGTGAAGGTACTTAATGTCACTGAAATGTACAATTAAAACGGTTAAAATGGTAAATTTTATGTTATGTGTATTTTCCCACCATAAAAATATATATATATATATATATATATATATGGCGTTAAGAAAAAACAAAAGCCAAAACCACCCTGACAGATGGAGATACTGGGAAGAAGTGGAAGGCTCTCCATTTCAGTGCTTTTCATGGGCACTTTCTTCCTGCTTTTTCGACAAGGGGCCCCATATGCTAATTTTGCACTGATATCCACAAATTATGTAGCCGAGCCTGTCTACCGGCCCCTCTGTAAAACCACTGAGCATTTGCCTGTCAAACGGTCTGCCCTCTAAGCGTCTGAGGACATCATTTGCCTAGCAGACTCTGACCTTTTCCCTCTTCTCCTCCACCCAACAGGTATTGTGTTGGCCGCGTGCCAGGCCTTGGAGAACAGCACGTCCCTCCTGAGTGGTGAGTGCAGCTGCCGTGGGTGTGTGGATGGTGTGTGGGAAGGGAGCGGGCCTGCTGCTGTGTGGAACCCCAAGAGCTCCCTCCCTGGCCTCCTGCCCACCAAGCACACGCCTATCCCAGAGGCCTCTCTGCTCACTCCTCAGGGGCGAGGTGGCACTCACTGGAAGGCCTTAACTGCAGGCCCAAGTGGGGGCTGCTTCTGGCCCCCTCAGGGGCCTCCCCTCCCTGTCTCTCTTCAGCTGTTCAAACAATTCCTGTGGGCAAGTGTGCAAAACAGGGCCTGCAGGACCCCAGACCGGGGCCAGCCATGTTTTCCCCACTCTCGTAATAGTCCAGCTGAAGTAGAACCCAGATTTCTGAACCCCCATCTGCTTCTGCCTGGTGACCTTTGTTTAGTTATTTTCGGTTTACATTTAATACTTGCAGTAAAAAAAAAAATCAGTATATATATATATATATATATATTTTAAAGATCCCAAATCAAAATAGTGGAGAGCTTGGGACATGTACGAGGCAAACCACCGGTGGCCGGTGGTCACAGCACTGCAGGGGAGAAACCTCTGTTTGATTTGCATGTTGCTTTTGCTCTTTCTCCATGTGTATTAATATTTTTATGCAATTAGTCCTGGTGAGGAAAAAATGTGGATTCCTGCTTTTTAAGCTCAAATGTTGGGACTGTGCATTGTTCCATGTTGTTTGAAAGTCTTGAAATCTCTTCCCTTAAAATGTCATGCTGTCCCATTAAAGTGAACATGTGTGATTTAAGGAAACATTCCCCACTGGATATTTATGGTGCCTCTAGTTTCTTAAGTTATGATGTTACCTATTCATGCCTAGAAGCTTTTTCCTCCTTTTGGATTCTTTCCTCAGAATGCATCTCCGGAAACAGGAATAAGTACAGATTTATGACCCTTGGTACAAACTGCCAGATAGCTTTCCGAGTGAACGGTGCTGATTTTTCCAGCAGTGTGTGAGTGTGCCAGTCCCACGACTCCCTAGTTAGCATGGAGTGTGTTTCACTAACTTCTGCTCCCATCTGTTACTGCACTAACCCCCTGCTGTGTCTCCATAGTTATTTCAGGGAGGTTCCAGTGGGAGGGGCGGGTTTCTTATCTATTCATAAATTCTGTAGCCAACTACACTGTGTCCCTGGTACCTTGCTGTTCTCTTCCAGCCCTTTCCCTCCAAACCCACTGGAGGTGACACTGCCAGTCCCACTGGGTACCACTGCTGCCGCAGCCCCACCAGCCCCCCTTGCTACTGTTATCCTTGATGCGCTTGGACTCTTAAGGTGCTTAAGCCACTTGCTGGTCCATGATGACACAGGAGAAAATGCTTCTCCCACTCTGTGTCATGCTTTGTTGGGGCTGGAGGTAGAAGGGTGTGAGTGTGTCCACCCCAAAGCAGTGCTTCTGGAGTCCAGGGTCTACTAGGGTTTCCATAAAGCAGTACTTTCACTTTTTAATTACCTCCCATCCACAAAGGACTCAGATATGAACACATAGGGAGGAAGAAGAGGATAGCTTAGTAACTCCATGCCATTCTCAGAATTGCCCCAACCCCCTTTCTAGAATGCACTTGCCCCAAGCTTCACCTTCTGTCCCTCCTACAGATAGACCTCCCCAAACACTAGAAAGTACTGGTACTCCAGCAACACTTACACACTGGGTATCATTTGAGAGAACCTGGACACTGAGCCAGTTGGGGGTTACCACTCATTTGATACTTGTCACTATTATCTCCAGGCATCTCCATGGGCTGAGAAGCCTCCTGTGTTTTCCTCACCCTCCCTGCTCTCTTCTAAGTCAAATTGGGTGGAACTGAGGTCTAAAGGCCTTGAGATTAAGCCAGAAGGGGGTGATGGAGTCCTGTGCCCCAGGCCTCTCTCCCTAGTTTCCCACCTCTCTGGTGGAGCCTTCCTCCCGCTCCTCCTGATTCTCACCCTAAGACCTGGTAGGCCAAGAGCCAGGTGCTCTATTGAGTCAGGTGACAAGTTGCAATGATGGCGAGTGCTGACGCTGCCATGCATAGAGAAGGGGGTCCCCTTGGTTATTTGACACCCGCCTCCAAGTCTCCATCCATTCAGACAGACAAGAAAAGCCTAAGGGATGTTGCCCTTGAGCCTGTTCTCCAGGAGCCTGTTATGTGTATTTCCCCACCAGGAGCTATGGCTCCTGCCTAGGCCTTTTGGGGTTCCCCAGGCCTTGCTGGGCAGATGTGGGCAGACCTGATACATTTGTCCAGAGTGGGACTATTCTTTTTGCAGTCATGAACAACCTCTGTTCCATCTTTTCTTCCTGAACTTCTTTCTGTGAGAACATCTCTGAGGTTTACTTCCCTTCATTGTGATGTGTGGTCAGAAAACAGCAGGTGAACCCCTGCTGTGTTGCATATTACCCTGTAAGTGGCTCGATGCCACTCTGGGGCCTGAGGTGGTCTGTGACAGCAGAGGCAGTGCCACACCTTCTAAAGTCCAGCGAGCCTCAAGCTCCCCGGGTTGGCTGGCAGTCTGCAGAGAAGGGAAGTGGCTGCCCGTCTGCCCTCTCTGTTGCTCTCTGTTTGATGGGTCACTGAGCTACAGAACTTGTGCCCCAGAGCCTTAGAGATTTAATGAAATTACTCTTTCCAGAGTTATTTACTCTTGGCCCTGCCCAGTGAGACCCAGACGTGAATCCAGAGAGGGCTGGGCCAGGAGAAAAGTCCAAGTGGTGATGACTGTGTTATAGTCACACCTCCAAAGGCTGGGGCTTTATGACTAGATCAGGCTTATGCTTAACTTTCTTTCCTTTAGGGTGACCTTCCTGTCTCCTAGAGGACTGCTCAGGCCCTGGTAGGCCTTCCCACCCCATCCCACCCCCTCTCTTGTCACTGCACAGGGCTGAGATCCTGTGGTGGGCACAGCTCAAACTGGGGACCAACTCCCACCAGCCACACTCGCTGCCCGTCATTGTAGCAAGTGTGTGTGTATGTGTACTCATGACTAATAAGTAAAACTCCCTGTTAACATTGTATTAGAGAAATCTTCATCCACAGAAGAGAGAGTGAAATCAGTTCCTGTATACCCATCACCCAGCTTTGACAATTAGCATCATTCTGTCATTTTTCTTTGATCTATTCTCCCGATCTTTCCAATTTTTCCCTTTGCTGGGGTATTTTAAAGCAAAGCCGACTTCACTTGTAACACTTCAATATGTATACCTAACAGATAAAGGCTTTTAAAATGTCACTGCAATTCCATTACTGCACCAGCAAAGGCAATGATGATTCCTTTTTGTTAGATGCTCAGATATGGAAGGTAGATGATGCTGTATTTAATTTTGTACTACTTCGTTTTAAATGCGTTTACTTTCATGTTTTTGTATCTTGCATTCTACTTATATTTCTTTTCAGGTGAACACTGTTTTCATAAAACGTATTCCTGTCTCTGCTGGGTGACTTTCACATCTGAATGCCCCTAACTCCCAATGCTCTGGATGCTGGTGGGCTCCTTTACTCAGTCCCAGAATCAATCCAGAAACAAACCACCCAGAAAAATGTAGATGGTGTGAAACGATCCCCACCAGTTAGGTGTGAAAATGGGTAATTTTAGAGCAAAAGCTATAAGGACTTTGCCCATGATGTAAATTGGCAGGCCTTCTCACTCTAAGAGTTGACGAGAATGAGAAATAACAATGGATGTAAGATAGGTTTTGATACATTCCTGAGTGACAGCACTAGAGCATAGGGCAACAGGAATACTCAGGGTGAAGCCCTCACGCTTTAATGGAACATTACGGAGAGAAAACTGTCAACTCCGTGTGCTAATCAAAGGTGTCAACATGGGGCTTTCTTGTGCATTTTTTTTTTCTTTTCTTTTTAGAAATGAAATCTTGCTATGTTGCCCAGACTGATCTCAAATTCCTGGGCTCCAGCAGTCCTCCCACTTTGGCCTCCCAATGTGCTGGGATTATAGGCATGAGCCACCACGCCTGGCCTGTATTGTGCATTTTGGAAAAAAAAAAAAAAGTTCTGTATTCTTATTACTTGACCATTGCTCTTGGCCTTTCTTCTGGACATTTCATTGGTTTCTTCCTTTCTCTAAGATCCCCAAATATGGAGGGAAGATGATGCCAGAGTTACAGGAAACTGGCATTGTCATTAATAAATGCTTCTCAGACAATTTGAGTGGGACAGCAGAGGGATGTGGTGCCTGAGGCTGGAGGTGAGAAATCATGGGTTTTGGGTCATTTGGTCTCAGTTTTTTCTGAGTTTTCTGAGCTGTGTTTTTTGTTTGTTTGTTTGTTTGTTTGTTTTTAGCTTTTTTTGCCCAGTCGCTGGGCCAGTTAGTTTTCTGGTTCCGGTTTGGATTTGTTTCCTCATCTATTGGACTTGAATCAAAAGTGGCCTGTGAGATTTTTCACATGACGACACACTGATGGATTGGTAGAGAAGACTTGGAGAGCCAGGGTGGGGAGGGCTATAAGGCTGACTGCAGGTTTTTAGGAAGTACTGCATTGATCCATTGGTGATGCCAATTGTCACAGGCCCAAGGTAGGGAAGTGGTAGTGTCACTGACACATATTTGATTTTCTTGGAACCAGACGCTTTTTTACATTCAGGTTCAAAGATTCTAGTTGCTGGAACTATACAAAGGAGCAGGCTTTCTCCGCCTTCCCCTCAAGGAGCCTTCCATGCAGGTGAGAAAAGACAGCATGGGAACCCATGGCGGAATGTGTCACAATGATATGGGCAACCTTGGCTGACTGCTTAATGCATGATTTAGAAAATAGTTGCCATGTGAGTGAAATCAATAGTATGGCTGGGGACAGAGTATTTTTACCAGGTTGGTTGTCAATTTGTAAAGCATGCAGAGAAACATTAGCTGGAGGCAGGACAAGGGTGGCAGCACCTATAGCTTAGAACACCTGCCACACCCTCTCCAGGAAGGAGTTATGACCTATCTTCAAAAGACACCTTTAAATGTCCCTTAAGAGGGACAGAATGCACCCTGGTTAAGAAGTCGTTGGGTGGCTACTTGCTTAACCCTGAGAAATGTTGCACAGTTCCCAGGCTGCCCATCTGGTTCTCAAATTTTCATGAGACTCACTCTAATGACCAAGGGGGTGTGGTGAGGACATTACTCAGGCGCCTGGGAGCCAGCCCCCAGGCTTCCATCTGCTATCTTTCTTGCATGAGCTGGGTACTCAGGGCGGCACTTTAAACCTCCGAACTTCTGGTCCTTCCTCTGGCCTGTGTCTAGGGACACCCACCTGGAATCAAGGCATGTTTGAAGGCGTGCTTAATTTAGTGTCTGGGAGACTTCTGAGAGGTGAGGATGAAAGAACATAGAAATTTACAGTGCGGTTATTCATGGGGAATGTCACCATTAGCAGTTGGCTTACGGAGATGGTGATCAGATCTCAGTGGTGACCCTGGGCTTAAATACGTTGAGGTGGCAAGTTTGAGCTGGGGTTGCACAGGGGGAAGGCAGATGAGATTATAGGGAAAAGCCTTTGAAGGCTTTACTTGTTTGGAAAACAGGTAGAACGTGTGTCAGCCAGCAAGCAAGCGATCTGGTTATTGCTCATCTCGCCTAACAAAAGCTTTTCAGAACTGCGAACTGCTTCCCCGTTCCATTGTCTAGAGTTTTCCCACGTGGAGCTGAAGTCATTCTAAAATTAGAAGGCTCATGTGTTCTACCCAGGTACTACATTGCTCACCTGCTCCAAATATGTGTCTATAACACAAGACACTTGGTATGTCTTAGTTTGGGGATAAAACCACATATACCTATTTGTGCTTACTTTAAAGAATGCTTAGAAGAGCGTTAGGAGGGAATGAGAGATTCTTCCTTCCCTCTCCAAGATTTATCTTTGTCGCCCACATTCTCATTTCACCTTCTCATTTCACCTTCTACTTTTTGCAAAGAAAATTGTGCTGGGTCAGTGCCTTTTGAGCAAAGGTTGCTCAGGGTAGTAGACAGAACACAGGATATGCAATTCAGAATCGTAATTCTGACTCACTGGCTGCAACACCTTAATAGAGCTCTTAAATTTTCTTGAACCTCAGTTCTGCCATCAATAAAATGAAGGAGTGGAATGAAGTCAATGTCTTTTCAAACTGAGTTACAGAATCACTTTACGGATTATAACCAATATTTTTAAAAGTGGAACCGAATAGTTTAGAATAGAGAATTTTAGAGTACATTACATGTAGGAAGGACAGGTACCGTTTCATGACTCTTGTTTTATTTATTAATAGATTCATATATTGGCATTCTGCCTCACTTTACTTGCATGAATTACATCCATATCGCTTCTATAATTTCCAGATTTGATTTATTCATAAATAAGAGCTTAGACACTTGCAGAGTAAGTACCACAAATCTTTCTAGACCTATAACATTCCCCCCTTCATCTCCCTAGTTTTTTTGTTTGTTTGTTTGTTTGTTTGTTTTTGAGATGGAGTATCACTCTTGTCACCCAGGCTGGAGTGCAATGGCACAATCTTGGCTCACCGCAACCTCTGCCTCCCAGGTTCAAGTGATTCTTCTGCCTCAGCCTCCCCAGTAGCTGGCATTGCAGGCACCCGCCACCATGCCCAGCTAATTTTTGTATTTTTAGAGGAGACAGGGTTTTGCCGTGTAGGCCAGACTGCTCTCAAACTCCTGACCTCAAATGATCCACCCACCTCAGCGTCCCAAATTGCTGGGTTTACAGGCGTGAGCCACCGCCCCCGGCCCTCCTAGTCTTTTATAGTTGTCTTATCCACCCATAACTTGACAGCAGTTCATCTTCATTTTTCCAAAACTCTCTACTTATAGAAACAACAGCTCTTTTCTTATGCACAGATATTTCATTAATTTACATAATATGTAATTAACTTACATAAGTACAATAATGAATACAGCTGACATAAACAGGTTTGGCAACAAATGCAAATGGCCTCTTGGTAAATATATAGCCTAACTGTTGAAAACAGAAATAGGCTGATAAACTAGAGTAACCAACTGAGCTTTTGCATGCTGAGGGCATTGGTGCAGATGCTTTAGCAAAGAAATGGAGAGTATGGGGTTGGGCAAGTCAGGGGCTTGATTTAAGCAGAGCTCAGTTAATAGAGCATCTACCATCTTCGAAAGAGGCAAGGCAAATGACAAAACTAATGGATGTGGATATGGACATAGCCGCCTGAGAAATAGCTTAACATTAATAGTGAACTGAATTCCTTAGTATTAGTAAGTGAAAACTTAAAGATTGTATATGCCCTGTGATCCAACTATTGCACTTAGGGATCTGTTTTACAGAACAATCAGATGTTAGGTTATTATCCAGTAGAGTGAAAAGTAGCCAATGTTAACAAGAGGGAAATAGTTATGGAACAGGTAGACAGACAGGCTACTATATAGCCCTTTAAAATCATGTTGATGAGGAATGTTTAAAGATTGAGAAAATGCACATGATATATACATAGAAAAAGTAGTATATAAAATTGGATGATGTAACTCAAATTTATAAACTACACACAGAGATGCAAAAATACAGGGCATATAGTTGTTCATATTAATGATCTCTGGTTAATGAGACTATACATGAATTTCATTTGCCTTGTGCTTTCCTGTTTTTCCAGTGTCTAAAAAGAAAGAAAAGGCAGTGGCCGCCCTGCAGGTCTGTTGGTCAGTGTGCACTGAGTGCAGCTACCTCGGCCTTGCAGTCCAGTGACTGCAGCTGTCTCCGAGGCTCAGGCAGTACAGCTGTTTCTAGAGCATGGGGAAACAGTGGTGCCCTGCATGAGGGACACCCATTTTTGTAGCTTGGCTCCCAGGCCTCATTCCTCTGCACAGCAGCCCTCACAGGACCTTTGCTGTCTGGATGAGTTGGCCCCCACATTTGCCACTTGGCCTCAGAAATCTGGGAATGTTCATCCAAACTCTTCTTCAGTGCCTGTGACTCCTAAATATTGATCCACTTTGCAGAAATTTCAAGTACTGAACACTTCTAGGTTTCAACAGAGAGGTTGGGCCTTTCTGGGCACCCAGGTCTATGGTCAGTCTCTCAAATGCGAAGACTCTGAAACCAGACAGTCCAAGTTCAAATTCCACCTCTGCCACTTACTAGCTGTGAGACCTCAGGCAAGATACTTAACCTCTCTGTGCCTGGCTTCCTTATCTGTAGAATGGGAATAATAATAGTACCTATCATAGGGTTGATGTGACAATTAAGAGTTGACTATAAAGCATTTGCAACTGTTCATATACCCGGCAGCTACTCTAAATGTTAGCTGTTGCTACTGTTATTACTACCCTTACTATCATTACTGGTGATGCAGATAGTGTGAAGCAAAGCTCTACCTTTATGGTTACTTTTTGCCACCTGGAGGTAAGTCCTACTGTATGGTCTTACATTTCAGTGTGCATAACAGTCATCCTGCTGACTCTGTTGAAATGCAGATTCCTAGGCCCTTACAACATGTGATCCAGAAATCTGCATTTTTAGTCATCAACCACATTTTGTTAGAGTTCGATGGGAAGATGAGACTGAATGTTCTGTCCTTATAGGCTGAGATGCTCTCACCAGAAGGTGACAGCGCTTCCCCGTCCCCCAAGTTCTTGCTTTACCTCAGCCAGGCAGTGCTGGTCGCTGGGAGTCTGTGAAATGTGTGTGACCCAGGACTGACTTTCTAGTATTCACCCAGGACTTTGGTAAAGAAAAGCCAAAAACCTCAGAACTTGGGCCACCTCAAACCTCAAACCTCAAACATCTTCTCTCTCATTGGCCTTACTGTGATGAAATGATGAACACGGTGGCTTTCTGGTAAACATCAGCTCTGTTTTCTGGCTGTGCAAACCTAAACTCCTGGCTTCTGAGTTTGGAGATTGACCTGGAGCATCTGGTTATTTACTGATGAAGAGACCTGCAGCTATTTTAATCCAGCGAGGCTCAGATGTCCCCACAAGCAGGCTCTCCCACCGTTTGCTTTATGGATTTTTTCAGAATCTCCCTTCCTCGTTTCCTATCTTGAAAGTTATGGCCCAATTACCTTATCAGAATGTGTAATGGAAAGTGATTTCACACATCTGGCCTTTTTATCACCAGGCTGCATTGACTAAAATGTTTCTTAAATACCAAAACACAGGAGAAAATGGATTAAATGAAGTAGAATGGAGGGCCTCAGTTCTATTCACAATGTAGCCTGGGGCTCAAAAAGGGAAAGTTTTTTTTTTTTTTTCCTTCCTAGTTGTCACTTAGCAGCTTCAGGAGGAATCCCTCTTTTTGGGTCTTTTTTCATTTTGACTTTTAGGGGCTTGGATTTAATGAACATCTCTCCCTGCCGTGCACAGTAGGTCCAGAAAGGTATTTTTAAGATCTTGAAAGTGAAACATGTCAGGCATTGCTATGAAATCTGCCACAAATGAATCTTCCTGGTGTTCTTACGTATGAAAAATAGAAATATAATTAATCACCTAACAGTCCATGGGAGCCTCTATAAAGCTCAGTTTCTAGTAGGCTTTCTACCTGATATCCTGTTAAATAAACAGCCCAGCACAGTGAAAGGCTCTAGAAACCTAGATGCACACCTGAACAAATGATAACCAGATTGCAGTTGCCATTGTGGGCAGTTTCTCAAGGTTTGAGCCCTTGATCAATGCTTCCCAACCTTTTTCAGAATAAAGATCCATTTTTAACATCAAAACTGTGTGAGACCCCACAGAGAGTAGTTGTGCTTTTACTATTAACCTAAATTATA